>NC_068280.1:7842316-8442316 GCF_025860055.1 Xyrauchen texanus | reverse complement strand
TTTTTTACTTTAGAGGAACATAAAAAAGGAATTGTGGTAAAATCCTGAATAAATGCAAGGACACTGGTTTCCACAAACAACTACTGGTGCTCATCTCTAAACATCTCACTGATACAAAGTTGTTTTCACATGTCGTGCTGGCTTGCAACACAAAATACTCTCTTGGGTGCTTCAGAAAAGTTCTTCAATATTATGTGGTACAGTGAGATCAAAGAGCAATTAAAACCTCCAGCAAGAGTGCTCAAATCCATAAATTCGGCATATTATTGTGTTGATGAATTGAGTTGGTCTTTGAAGAGCAAACCCAGACGATAGTGTACAGAACTGTGGTCTGAATGCTGCTCAAGGCTAAGTTCGTTCTCCAAATGAGAACAAGAAGTTGATTGGGTCAGTACGCACACATATCTTTATGTATGTGGTGTCAGTGTAAGATGGTACTTATTTTCACATAATGAGGCACCTCAACCTTGTGCGATCTTAAAGGCTCCGCTCTTTTGATTAAAGAGGATGATATTGTTGAATAAGTACTGTCACCCATTTTGTCCTCCATTCACTGTGAAAAAATGTATTAGATTGAGAAGACATTCTCGTGTCATTCAAACAAAACAAAACAAAAAACAGCAGAATTTGCAAGGTTAACTGACATGGAAATGAAGAGCTGTTTCAAATGGAGAAACCCAATTTAATCAGATTGGGCTCATGGCTGTTGCTTTTCTGAAAAGAGTGTATGCACTAGTTTGCGTTCAGGGCTGTGAAATTTACAATACAAAAAAATTTAATAAACTCAAAAACTAATGGATCATCAACTGTGGAAATGCAACATAGAGCCTTAATTGTTACTGTAAATGGCAATATGTTTCTCTCTTTCAAGTCGACACACACACACACACACACACACACACACACACACACACACACACACACACACACACACATCATCATCATCAGACAGTCATGTGGGATGTTCAAGGAGATGTGAGTGCTATCCTGTTTACACTCTCTCAGATGGGACCCCGAGCACCTGGTAATTAAAATTGCTAATCATGCACAATTACCCTTCCAAGCTCCCCACTCTCAAAGTGGCCTCTCACACTTTCTGGAAGTGTGGGGGGTAAAGGGGGAATCTTTTGATTAGCGTTCTGTACCAGGAGCACCTCTCGCAGCAGTTTTGTCCCACGGAGCAACCACCGCGAAGTCATGGACAAAAGAGAGCAGAACATCTGCTAGAGCTTGTCCACGGTTGCAAAGACCACCAGGCCAGGTGCAGATTTTACTGAGAGAGCTTATTCCAGGGAAAGCAGCACACGGCGACACCCTCGCAGGGCAAACATCTCTGCACCATCACCTGTTTCTTTGTGTGACACCAGCTGAGCATGCAGGATCCACAGCTGCCTCAAACACGAAAACCCTTCTTGTGTTAGTTTTGCTTCTGATACCAAAAAGTCACCTGTTTTAAACCAGTCGCCTCTGGCTTCATTGTAATGAAAACCAATATTTGATCAGACATAATCATTTGACACCTAAGTAAATAACTATGGAAGCCCATTTCTGCCATTATGATTTTAATTTTATTGATATTTTAAGTCATATTAATGAGATAAAATCTCATTATTATATCAGTCATATTTATGTCATAATTGTGAGAATATGTTTTACAAATTATGAAATAGTATAGTGATAAAAGTCATAATTTTTGAAAGTATGTCATAATTGTGAGGAAAGGTCAAAATAAAAGATTAAACAAATTATTAGATTGTCATAATTCTGGGCCTCTATTTTTGTGACCACAATAAGCGCAAAACTACACGCAAAAACCGTACGCTGCATCTTATTAAATTTCCATGGGGGCACTAATTAGTTTGCGTATTGTGCGTATTGTATGTTAGTGCATTGGCAGGTCATTGCGCGAAGATGTCTGAGAACCACGTCTATTCTCCGCACAAAGTCTAAACTCAGTTACTGCATTTGCAGTTTGAAGATTCCACCAGCAGGTGGTAGCAAAAGTCAATGTCCTAACTCTTAAAATAAAGTGGAACGTCAAATTATGTCCCTGACAATTACTGTGAATACCAAAGATGATTTATGTGTCAGTAGATCAATATGATTAATAATATTAAAATGTTCTATCATTTAATAGAGCTTACATCCAATTAGTTCTTACGAGCATATTTTCTATGCGTATATAAGGAGTGGGTGACTGTCATACAGATATGCCTGACATTCAACAAGGACGCAGTTAATTTGCAAAGCAAAAGATCATATTTTTATTCTTCTAATGCACTGCATACAGCCAATTTACACTACCAACTTCTTATGAATATGGTGTCTTTGTTTATATCAATGGTTCTTTACAGGGAATGGAATATATAATAGTACTTAGATGCAGGGGTGGATCTACTGGGTGGCATAAGGTGGCAAATGCCACCCTAAAAGAATACCTTGCCACCCCTGCTGCCACCCCAGTTGGCAGCAAAGAATTAAAAGTTATGGCAATTTGACAATTTACGAGCACGAATCTCCAATGTCCGACTGCACTGAATGCAGCACGAGATGAGGCCAGAGCGGCAAGAGACTTAATGCCTTTCCGGTGATAATGCCCTTACTTCAATCATACTTCTATCTCCTTTAAGTGAGATCACATTGTATGGTCACTTATTCCTAATATGAACTGTTTCACATGAAACCTCAAATGCAAGACATTAATTGCATGAGATTAAGTTTGTCTGTATGTGTTTGTAAATGGCAGTCTGTGCCCTTTTGTAGTGTGTACATACTATTTCTCATCAAACTGTGATAAACATGATTAAATTAAGTATATATAAGTCTGCCATATGTTGCCACCCCTCAAAAAATTCCTACCCCCTCTCGCCACCCCATAAATATTTTTCTAGATCCGCCCCTGCTTAGATGCAATAACCAGTGAAAGAACCTGCGAATTAAATTGCACTTGACCCAGCCCATTAGCGCGGTGATTTCGCCAAACCACATGCACCTACATTTTGCACAGTCTAGATAAAATGTCATAATTAATAGATTCAAATTCATATTTATGACAAAAAGTCAATTTTGAGACACATTTTTTTAATTATGATCAAATCTAAATTATTGGACATAATTATGCACTTAAAACCATAATATATTGGCTTTACTCAAATAAAGTAGATTATAACTGATTCTAGGTGAATCATAAAATAAATGTAATTTTCCAAACTTTTCCAGTTGCATATTATCAAGAAATTAACTGAGATATTTAGAACGAAGATAGGTTCAACAGGGTCCAACTTGACCAAAGGAGACACAGATCACTCGAATAGTGACACCACACAAAACAACTATTTGCAACAGAACAAAACATAAATAATGCTATAAAAGAGTTAAAACCTCAATGAATTCCTAAAAACAACTAATAATCATTTAAATGCATCCATATGTTCCCTTTGACCAAGGAAAAATTATTAAAGAATTCAAGCACAAGGGATTATGGGTATTCCCTATAGCCTCAATTTTGTTGTCAAACGTTTAAGTTATTGATACTTAAAATCTTAAGTCTATGGATTTTTAAGATAAATAAGTTCAAGGAGTGTAAGCATTTGCGTTATGATTCCAAAACTTGACATTACAAGTAATGTATAATTAAGACTACTTAATTTTTCCAGTAATTACAACCCTAGGGTTTACAGTGTGTGCAAAATTATGAGATAAAATATATGAAAATCTAAATCAAGTTTATGATGAAATAGTAAGTCATAGTTGAGATTAACAGTCATAATCACAGATAAAAATCTAAGGTATTAGATTAGGATCGATTATGACTTTTTAGATATGATTGAGACATCATCTCATAATGACATAGCATCTCATAATTATGACTTTGAATCTAATGGACCCTTAGAACTACACTCACTGAGCACTTTATTAGGAACACCTGTAAACCTATATATTCATGCAATCATCTAATCAGCCAATGGTGTGGCCACAGTGCAATGCATAAAATCATGCAGATACAGGTCAGGAGCTTCAGTTAATGTTCACATCAACCATCAGAATGGGGAAAAACTTGATCTCAGTGATTTTTGGTGCAAGACGGGCTGGTGTGAGTATTTCTGTAACTGCTGATCTCCTGGGATTTTTACATTCAACAGTTACTCAGAATGGTGCTGATTGGCAGTTCTGTGGATGGAAACACCTTGTTGATAAGAGAGGTCAATGGAGAATAGCCAGACTGGTTTGAATTGATAGAAAGGCTACCGAAACTCAGATAACCACTCTGTACAATTGTATTGAGCAGAATAGCATCTCAGAATGCACAACATGTTGAATCTTGAGGCGGATGGGCCACAACAGCAGAAGACCACATCGGGCACTTTATTAGGACCATAGTGCTCCTAATAAAGTGCTCAGTGAGTGTAAAAAGGTTTATATAAGGTGGAAACTCATCACTGTCACATGGAGTAAAAAGGGTCCAAAATTACAACTTCATCACATAAATATTACATAATATCTCATAATTAAGATTTACAAAGCACATTTTTTCAATGTGGCGGTCTGCACTTTTCAGCAATTCTATTGGTCATATATTTTAGTTAATCAAATTAGCTGTGGTGTATAATGTCAGAAACCAAGAAAGTAAGTTAAGGGTAGTTGATTGAGTGATTAGCAACGCTAGCAGGAGGGAAGGCAGGGGCGTAGATTCCCCCCCAATGTTCAAGACAAATGTACAACATTGAGGGGAAGACTGACGAAAAATATCGCCCCTGCTATTTTACCCACGTTTAAGTCCGTTGAACTGACTTAATTGGCCGTGTAATAATGTTGACCTGAGGAGGGCTTACGTGAAAGGGCTGTCCCGGTTCCCACAAACCCCGGGTCCAGCGCCAATCTAGCCCCACGCTGAAAGACTGACGGGAAGAAAAGCGACACCGTACAATGCCTCGCTCCGCTCGCCTCAAGGATTTTACCGTCTAATTAGGCGTGCCCTGTTCCACAGCCACACACGGCCCAGCAAGCATGCTGTGCACGGTCCATGCAGAGCAACGTGGGTAGTCAAATTCAGACAGGTCACTGATTAGGGTATTGTTCCTGTGTTTATAATCGGAGCTGTTAATTACTTCCAAGACTGGTCGTTGTTAATGAATTTCAATTGGACTTGTTTCACTCATGTTAGGCGTAAATGCATAAAATCGGAGGTGTAACATTTTGCCTTTAAGTTGGATTAGTAATTAGAAGACCGGTTAATACACTCACAACAAACATGAATACAATGACATTTGATAGATCAAAGAGGCTCAGTCAAATTATGTGTTTTTCTTAATTAATTAATTACATGTTATTATTTGACATACTATTAAAGACATTCCCTGTTTGAGAGAAATGTGTCTACCATCATCTGCATGGATAATTCTGGACAATTCAAAAACTATAGACTATATATTTACACATAATGGTTGGTTCTTTGTCTTAAAGATAAACTCAGATTGTTAATGTGGAAATCAATTAATTGAATTTCATTGTCTGTGGCCAAATTATAGCAGCCTATATACTTAATTGCATTTCTAGACAGGTATTATGAGCAATGAACACATTTCCTTGTAAAATAATGGTTTTAAAACTACAGCAAACAAAACAATCTCATATATTTCTGTTCATATCAAACACATTACATGCTTTTCACTCTATAGTCTGTTATGCACTGCAAAAAATAATTTTTTTTTAATTAATTAATAATAATCAGCCTGTGGGGTAGGAAAAAAAATAGTTTTCCCTTTATTTTATTTTTTTTACCCCATTGGCAAATAGTTTTTTCTTGTTTTAAGCATAAACCTCACTCAGTTTCTACTGGAAAACAAGACAAAAATATTAATTAAGTGGGTCTGTCCTGTGGGGCTTAGCGTCCTCCACTGCCAATACTTGAAAACAGCTGTGAACAGGCTGAGAGAAACTGAGAAAATTAGATAATTTTAAAAATGGCATGAAATGTACAGTATGTGTCATCTGAAATGGCCTGTGAAAGGGCTGTTTGTCCAGACTCATTTATTTTTATTTGTAATATCCCCCTGCTGGATTTCATCTTCTATATAGGTCTTTCAAACCACTTGCGTGTTTTTGGCCTTTTAATATTATCAAAATAATAAAGCATATTTTTCTTTTGATATTCAGTTTTCTAAAGTCTGCTTATGCAAATAGTGGCTTTCAAATCAAGATGCCTTTCAACATGATCCGTCCACTAATATAAGTAATTCGCTCTAAAACATGCATGTCTTTCCCCTGCTCTCTGTTCATCAGAGGAGAACCACAATAACACTCTTTAGCCCAGGAAACATAGAGGTCCCTACAGTATGTTTTCCAAATGGGATATACAGTGTGTAATTAATTAGCCATTAAGGCTATCAGTCATTCATGCGTATTGGAGAGTCATGGTTCTTAATTGTAATGAAAAGTATAACATCAGTGAGCTTGTTCAGTATCTCCATCAGTGTACTTCTAAACTAACAAGAGAAAACTATTAACACTGCCAAATGAAATTTCTGTGAAATTTGTTCTTTTGTAATAAGAGGTTAAGAGGGGACCGTTTGTCAACTCACTCTTTATTTCTTTCTATTTTTCTCTCTCTCGCTTTGCTCTTTGCTGCATTTATTTCTCAAGGTCAGCGCAGGAGGCAACTGTGATGTTACGACTGTGACGGCAAGGTCAAAAGCTTCGCTGTCATTTGACATTTGTTCTGTCATGAGATGTAGAGGTGAAGATGGGGTGAGTGCAATAGGCCTGTTACTTATTATCTGACATTTTTAAATAGGTAGGGGGAATATTTTCACAGTCCTTGTCTGCCTTTGCATTTTAATTATTCTCAATGTAGAAATAAACCAATGACCTTCAGTAGCATGCTGTTTGTTTGCATGTACTTTACTGTGCAAAAGTTTTAGGCACTTGTGAAGAATTTGCATAGTGAGGATGTCTTCAAAAATAATTACATAAATATTTTTCATTTATGACTTAATGTCATACAAAGTCCAGTAAACATAAAAAAATCTAAATCAGTATTCGGTGTGACCACCTTTGCCTTAAAAACAGCACCAATTCTCCTAGGTACACCTAGTTTTTCTTGGTCGTTGGCAGATAGGATGTTCCAAGCTTCTTGAAGAATTTGCCACAGTTCTTCTATCTATTTAAGCTGTCTCAATTGCTTCTGTATCTTTATGTAATCCCAGACTGACTCGGTGTCATTATTAAAGTATTGCGCTGTTAGCTTAGCATCATGCTAACACCATACTCTATTAAAAATCAATTGTGATTTGAGTCTCCTGTGCGCCTCATGTGAGAAGCATTATTAGTAAGAGTATTCCAAATCAGTCACTTAAGAGGTATAATTTCCACTTTTGCTTCACTTGTGTCTGTCTGTACTGGTTTTCAATTGTTTTTCTATGTTTACATATTGCTAAGCTAACAGCGTTTTGACTGTCCGCATCTCAGTGTTGCATCTTGCATGGGAGTGGCAAGTTTTTTAGCTGGCGCATGAAGTTTTAGCTGGCGTATCAAGTTAATAAAAACTTTGAAGAACGCATCACGTGAACCTGCGTTATCCCGTGCGACCCCGTGTCCATGGAGTGGTGGCGGTGTAGTGGTCATAACACATAACTGGTAAACTGGTAATCAGAAGGTCACTGGTTCAATCCCCACAGCCACCACCATTGTGTCCTTGAGCAAGGCACTTAACTCCAGGTTGCTCCAGGGGGGATTGTCCCTGTAATAAGGGCTCTGTAAGTCGCTTTGGATAACAGACTGAATACTGTTCACAAGACTCTAGACTGTCATTTAAGGGTTAAACTAATGGCGCACGGAGTCGCATGTCACAACAACACGAATTTGATTTCCGTTAAACGCTTCTCTGGGTGGAGAGCCAACAAAAGTGCCTCTGGTAAGAAACCTACTTAAGTTTTTTAGAGTCTCTAGTTTTGTTTAAACTAGAAATACGTTGTTTTTAGTTAAAAATGATTTATCATGCGTCAACGCGCTGATAAACATGTCCACATACGTGGATTTTCGGACATTAAGTCCTCAAAAGTTGAAAGTTGATCAGTGTACAATATGGTTCTATTCATTAACTTTAGTAAATGCATTCCTATATTCACTGTGCATTTTCACATTGAGAATCAATGGATGCATTCAAAAGCTGAAACTGTTGCTTTCAGAGGCTTTATATTGAGTTAGGAGCATTTCAAACTGTTCTGAGACCAGTGCAGACAGACAGCACAGTGGAGGTTTAGTCATTCACTAAATAGGGTGCAAGGGAGCATCCTATATCTCACTATTTGCTCTAGATTTATTAATTATTTTTGCTTGTTTATTAGGTGCTAATAGTTACAAATCAAAAAGGGAAATGGAAAATGCACATAGCAGTCACGCTCGGGTCTCAGGAGGCTATGCTCTGTTTGTTGTGTTGCTTCTAGTTTTTTAGCACACAAACAAATGTGGTCGTCTGAACGTCCCCTTAGAAGCCAGTTGCCCAAGTAGAATGTTTCAAATCAGTCAGTGACAATGCTGCTTTAGAAGTCAGCTGCCTGTGTAGGCAATCGTCACCATGACAGAGTTTGGAAAAAAAAGCTGATATGTAAGAAAGTTGTTTTCTGCTAACACAAATCCACCAAAAAGTGAGCAGGTCTAGATTAAGCAGTTTAATATCCATTCATGCCACCAATATAACGAATGAAAAGTTGGTAATAGTTTGCTAAATTCTCTCTTTCTGGTATTTCCAGGCTTAGGGCCATTGTGGTACCCGCACAAATCAAACAGTGTCATCACATCATCAGACATCAAACTCAAATCAAATAGTAAGTGGCCTTCAGCAGCACTTTAATGTGTTCTGAACCATTGAAACTCCTTGTAAATCAATAATGAAGGCATCTAATAGTGCCAAAGAGAGAGAAAGAGAAATAGAGAGGAAAAAGTTAAATGACTCATAAATAATCTTAGCAAATAACAGCAATTTCAGATCTAATAGAGATTTCACAAGTCATTGAGTAAACACACACACACTAGAACACAATAAACTTACACTCCATTAAACATATTAAATGATGACTTGGTGAGAGAATTACAACTTCAAGAACATCCAGCTGTGCCACAGTATTTATTTATCCTGATTAATCCTAATTTAGTGAAATGGCCAGATACATTGTAGCATGGTATTTTGAGACTTGCCCATGGAGTGTTTTATGACAGGAGGAAATGGCTATAAACTCAGTAGCATGATGTGAACACAGCATAACATATTACAATAAACAATTATAGCATTACATACTCATCTTGGGCAATATTTTCCAATATGATTATGACATGATCTAGGTTTATACATTCCAGTATATTACAAATATTCATAACCTATTTTAAGGCAATACTGTAGATTTCATTACTATTCTACGGTATTATACTTCTCTATATTATAGTATTATATTATACTATTCAGATTTGTTTTGATCCCACAATAAATGAATTTATGCATCTTTTAACCACAACAATCTGCAAAATCGATTATATTATCTTCCCTGTATTAATTAACAACCTTTATTCAAACCTTAAATTATATTTGTCTAGGTTAGATACTCTTACATTCAAAACTCCAATAATTCATAATTGTTATATCACTGAGAAGCTGACTAGGTTCAGGTATCCTCAATATGTTACTATTTGCTGCCACCTTTTGGTCATAATATACCTTTACACCATTACATGCTTTTCTTCTTCATTATTATTATTATTATTACAAGATAAGCAGAGTTAACTATTTTCAAACTTAAATAGAGTTTTAAGGTACAAACCTCTTTAACTTCCATAATGCTGTTGTTCTAATGGTAATATTGTATTATTTTATGCAAGTATATTATTGGGGGCTCGTCCTGGATATTTTTATTTTTTTTGCACTGGTGGCATTGTGCAGGGTAGAGATACAAATATACTGTATGTGTATATTATTAGTTTTATATTAAACAAAGAAAGGCACAAGAATTTCAAATATTTACATTTCTTTATTACAAGCAAATGTTCTTGTCTTGCTGTTAATAGCTACAGAAAATAATAATATAAATACAGTGACAGACTGAAATGAACGTTAAATCAACATTTAAGCACATTCTTGTTTTGTTTCAGATTTGCCAGCATTGATTAGTTCTTTGAGCGTCACGTGACTTGAACTGGACTCAGAGACACTTTAACAGAAGTTATTAAAGTGATTTATAAATGAGAACGCTTCATAAAGCTCAGTGGTTGGTCCATTAAGAAGTCATTGAAGAACATGCAAATATTCAGACATTGATAATCAATTAAACCGTTTTTGACTTTGACTTACAGATTTTACATTCGTATGAGTAAAATTGTATTTTATTGTAATATTGTATTATTTTATGCAAGTATATTATTGGGGGCTCGTCCTGGATATTTTAATTTTTTTTGCGCTGGTAGCATTGTGCAGGTAGAGATACAAATATACTGTATGTGTATATTATTAGTTTTATATTATAAAGAATTGGAAAACAAAGAAAGGCACAAGCATTTAGACTTTCAAACATTTACATTTATTTATTACAAGCAAATGTTCTTGTCTTGATGATAATAGCTACAGAAAAAAAAACATATCTACAGATATCAACTTTTTAAAAATATTATACAAAAAGAGCCCAAACTGTACATTAATATTTTTATAAGCTGTTAAGTGTACAGTTGTATACATATATTTAATAAATTGATGAGCAACATTACACTTTGTGCAGATGAAATAAAGCAAAAGGTATTGTGTTAATCTGAAAAGCGTGGCACAGATTAAATCCCAACTATATGCAGTAAAGCCTTCAATTATAGCATCTAATCAAATATTTGGTCACACCTGCTTTTAAAACAATGAATGTATTTAATTTGTCTTCCTAGATTCAGTGTGAGCAATGACCATGCACGTGTCATCTTAAAACCTGTACAGTACCACACGTTAAAAACCATTCAAACAATCAAACCAACAAACTGTTAAAGCTATTTTTCAAACTTTCCTTTTAACTGCAACTGATTTCTCCACTGACCTTTTGGTTGTTTTAAAACTCAACAGTAACATTCTAACTCTGTAACAGTAAGTAGTTCTCTTCATCCTCTGGATACAAAAGTAGCAAAAAGAGATTTTCACAAGATATACAAAATACCTATTTCATATAACCTTTTTCACATAGACAGAATACAGTGTTTGCCAGTGCCTGAACGCACCTCTGAGGCAGCCAGCGTTTAGAGATTAAATTATTCCTACATTACAAAAAAATAGTTCTGATTCAAAACAATAGTTTGTCAGAATCACACAGAAACAAGAAAAAGTGAAGGGGCCATTTGTTCTAGAATAAACTTCTTTGAGCTATGGTAGTATGTAGCTATGCATTGTTTGTAGTGCACAACAGTGGCTTTTTACTTGTTTTGTTACATTCAGTAAGCCAGAGAGAGCTGTTGAGCAACTATGACAGAGGAAAGAAGTGGTAAGAAATAGAGCAGAATGCAAAATAATAATATAAATACAGTGACCGACTGAAATGAACGTTAAATCAACGTTTAAGCACATTCTTGTTTTGTTTCAGATTTGCCAGCATTGATTAGTTCTTTGATGAGCGTCACGTGACTTGAACTGGACTCAGAGACACTTTAACAGAAGTTATTAAAGTGATTTATAAATGAGAACACTTCATAAAGCTCAGTGGTTGGTCCATTACTAAGTCATCGAAGAACATGCAAATATTCAGACATTGATAATCAATTAAACCGTTTTTGAATTTGACTTACAGATTTTACATTTGCATGAGTAAAATAATACACGTTTGAACCAGAACTTAAATTATTCAGTGAAACAATTCGCCATTTGTAAACCTTGACATCCATATACTCATTAATATATTCAATATTTAGATTTAATGTGTGCATGAAAAAGGACATTCCATTGTTACTATTCTGACTGTGATTTTTTTATTGACATTAAATCGCATTAAACCCCAAAATAAATGATTTTTACACCCTTTAATATACCAACTATACCCATAACACCATTCTATAATCAGACATTCTCTGTTGTAGGCCAACTGACAGGCAACATATGTATGTGCATACTGGAGTTTCCCAGAAATCGACGCTTCACTAGACTGAACACATTAACATACACTGAGTTTAAAAAGCACCAGAAGGCACCTACCAACAAGAAGCTTGGAGTACCTATCAAACCAGTGAGCTTGATAGTCTCTGACATCACCTAATCTTTTTATCTCTCACCATAACCCTGACTCTAACATAGATGATGGTTAAAACGGTGAAAGTGATTGATGGATTAGGAAACACATGTGAGGAAAGAAGTGGAGATGAGATGAAAGAACACAGCTCCAGGAAAGATACACTAAATTCCAGAAAACAGAGACAAAGAAAAAAACAGGCATGGAATGTGAAGGATAGCAGGGAAAAGACATGCAGACAAACTTCAGAGTGGTCATTTTGTTCATTACACTGACCTGCTTTCATATTAAATTTCAATTCAGATTCAATTTGAATTAGTGTGAATGCAAATTAATATAATGAACAGGGATAAAACTGAATTATTGGTAATTAAATTGAATCGACATTTTGATGAGAATATTATCTTAAACGGTTACGTCGTTATACTGAATTACTTTTACTTTGAATTTAAATTCAAATTGGATTTCAATTAGTGTGAATGTGAATTAATATACTGGACAGAGATGGAATTAAGATTCGAGTAATCAAGTATCATTTTTGATTGTTTTGGTTTTTATTGAGAATGCTATATTAAACAGGTAAGCCATAACACCAAACTACTTTCGCATTAGATTTCAATTCAGTTTCAGTCTGAATTAGTGTGAACGTGAATTAATATACTAGACAGAGGTGAAACTGAACTAAAGGTCATGAAATAGCATTTTTTTTTTACAGTTTTTTTAAAGAAAATTTTAATTTATTAAACAGGTGAGTCGTGACACTGAACTACTATCACATTAGATTTCAATTCAGTTTCAGTCTGAATTAGTGTGAACGTGAATTAATATACTAAATAGAGAACAAACTTATCATTGGGTAAAAAAAGCAATCCACTGATAATACTTTTAGTTTTAACGGAAAAGTTATCTTATTAAATAGTTAAGTCACTACACTAAACTGCTTTCACACTGGATTTCAATTAAACTTGGAATTCAATTAGTGTGAATGTGTATTCGGTTACTGGACAGAGATAGAACTGAATGATGAGTAATCAAATATAAATTAACTGACAATGCTCTTTATGAGAATTTTATCTTATTAAAACTGTTATTACACCGAAATTGTATCAATTTGGATTTCAATTCAGTTCAAATGAATGTGGATGTGAATTCATATACTTGAGAGAGATGGAACTGATCTTTGAGTAATCAAATATATATATATATATATATATATATTATTTTTTTTGAAAATGGCATATTAATAGGTAATGACACCGAACTACTTACGCATTGGATTTCAATTTAGATTCTGTTCGAATTAGTGTGAAAGTGAATTAATATACTGGAAAGAGATCAACCTGAACTATGTGTAATCAAATATAAATTTTTGGACCGTTTTTATGAGAACATTATCTTATTAAATATTTAAGTCATGACACCGAACTACTTTCGCATTGGATTTCAATTTAGATTCAGTTTGAATTCACATGAATGTAAATAACGCAATGGACAGATCAAATAGCAATCATGAGAATGTTATCTTATTAAACAGGTAAATCATAAATCATGAGGCATGTTTTCTGGATACATTTTAAAAAGAAAATTTTCTATGCAACTAGAAAGGAGGCATTTCTCCATACAAAGTGCACATGACAGTGAAGAGAGGTCATCTGTGATGCTGACCTTGCTTAGGCTGTAAGTTTAATGACTTGTATGTGAAAAGTAGCACGGTCTAATTACATCTGACTTAAATCAGATGATGATGAAATAGTAATGTGCAACAAAGAAATGATGCAAGCAACGCAGCACAGGGCTCCAAGAATTACAGACAAAACACTTTGGGGACAGCCAAATAGGATGTTACAGTACAATCATGAAAATACACAGACACAGTAGTTCATCTGCACTTTTGTGAGCTGTAGACATTTGGACCGATGGAAATTTCATATGTCACTTTTTGACATCTTTGCCAGCTAATATGCAAGCTGTACAATGTTTTTTAAGGAGCCCTGGGCTGTTTTGCTTGCACTGGAAGATGTCGAGTACTACTTTTATCTGTCTACATCCTCAGCTGGTGCAACGTCAACTTAAGGCAATATGGTGGGATTCTTCTTATGCCGTCAAATACTTTCCCTCCAATTTTCTTTCACCATTCGGCAACTAACACATTAATATACTCAGTATTTCACTTTGTTTACAACCTTTGGTTCCAAAACTGCGGTGCACAAGATGGGAAACATTGTATTAAGGCAGAACAGTTGTGCTAAGGTCCCTAGATCTGCTAACGTAGCCTTTAGCATTATATCTCTGATACTATACTAGAAAACTAGACTAAAGGAATATCTGATTAGGGGGTTGTAGAATTTTAAAGCAAATCGTCAAGCAGCTAAGACAGAGTAACTGGTTGCCATCAACTTTAACAAGGGGCCATTCACACGGAGCACGTTTTTGCATTCTTATATGCTGTTTTTCCAAGTAAATGTGCTAGATGGACATTTTTGGCCGTTTCGCCATGTCTCAATGTTTTTCAAGTATTTTGCCGTTTTTTTACGTTTTAGCTTTTTTTTTAACACAAAAACACGATCAGTCTGAATGGCCCCATAGGCAACATCCAAACTAATCTGTTTTCATTTTTAGATTTCCTGGTTTCAGCGTTTTCCATAGTATACAGTAATGGAGAGTGTTTTCGAAACGCTCCATTTTCGGAGGAGGAAAACTGCATTCTATTGTGGACGAGAGCGTAAATGTGGCAAAATCAATGCTTTTTTAAGAATGAAAACATTAGTGTGGATGTGGCCTTCGTTAATGGTTTTAGAACTTCTGAATGTGAGTAATGTTACAATGTGTAATTTCCACCATTCTTAAAGTTAAAGAGTGGAATATAATGACAGTCCATTTACAACATGTCTTCTTGTGGTTCTAACAAATGCCTATGCAAACACCCATGGTACACACACCTATATCGCTCTAGTATAGTGCAGCAACAGAACTGGCCAAATTTAGCCACTTACAATGCAATCGGACAAAGATAATTGCAGCCTATGGAGTGTTCCTCGATAACAGGTTTGCACAAAAGCAACACCAGTTAGTTCTATAAAAAAAAAGGTAGGACGAGAAAAGAGAAGGAGCACAGGAAAAAAGGGAAGGGAAACGAGAGAAAAAAAGAGAAAAGAAAAAACAGGACAGTCAGTTTTAAGAGCAACCAAGGCCATTTTAACTGTCATCCACATGTTGAAATTCAGATATATTGTATCAGTGCTTGACAAGGGAAGGATTGTGCTACTACTGTCCAGTGTAGTTGTTTCAAGTAATTTTTCACATGAAGGATTACAAGAGGGAGTGAGCGAACTAACACGTAAACACGCACAAACCACAGTGTAAAGGGAACACGCTCTCACGTTTAAATATCCACACACTCTACATAAAGAAAACAAGGTAAATAGATCCCAAGGCTGCTTAGCACAGTATGCCACACATGCAGTTGGTGTAGGCAATTCAGTCTGGCCCTCCTCTATCCCACAAATTAACACACAGCATCACTATCACCCGTGTGTACAGTAAATAGACACCATAAGTGTGCATTTCAGTGCTTTTGTTTAAGATAAAGTCATGGATTAGAAGTCAAGATGGGTCTAGATGTAATCCAAATCTTGAATTTGGGATAATCTGGGCCAAAATCAGAAATCTAGTATAGACTAAGCCAGATTACAATTTTACATCAAACAGAGGTCTCAGGCCCTGGTGCACTGTTAGCGTAAGCTGCCCTGGAAATTCTTGGGTTTTCCTCAATTCGGAGAAAGGAGTTGAAGGTGCAGTAGTCAGGCCTGCCACCCCAGTAGGTACACATCAGTTTTTTGGAAGGGGAGAATTCAGACCTGCGGTGGACGTGGTTCTGGCTCTCGTTGCCATGTCTGTCGTGTTTCCGTGCAGGTGGAGCGTGGAGGGAGGACAGGGGGCTGAACTCTGACAGGTGGCCCTTATATAGTCTATCGGCATTCTGGAGAAAAGAATGAAAAATAAAGTGAAATACAGGCATATAAGTGCAGACATCGGACATCAACATGTCACAAAATGCAGTTGAAACAACACATTTCCAAAGCCCCAGTAAGAAGCAGTGCAAACAAGAACAAAATATCACACTTGATACTAAATGACAACAAATGTTTAACACATGCACTTGCAGAAGAGTGTGTGAGAGAACTCAGTCCTAGAAATTGCACATTTGATCACTTCAGGGAAAGCAAAACATCTTCTTCAAATAGAGATGGACTGATCGAGAGGCTGTTAGAGAGATTTAAAAAATGTAAAGAGATAGTTCACCCAAAAATTAAAATGATCTCATTTATTCACCCTCATGCCATCTTAGATGTGTATGACATTCTTTCTTCTGCTGAACACAAACTTAAGATTTTTAGAAGAATATTTCAGCTCTGTAGGTTCATAAAATACAAGTGAATGGTGGCCAGAACTTTGAATCTCCACAAAACACATAAAGACAGAATAAAAGTAATCAATAAATCTCCAGTGGTTTAATCCATGTCTTCTGAAGCGATATGATAGGTGTGGATGAGAAACAGATCAATATTGATGACCTTTTTTACTATAAATTCTCCTCCCTGCCCAGAGGAATGTAAATTGCCAAAACTAAAAGAAGAAGAATGTGAAGGTGAAAGTAAAAGTGGACATTATTAGTAAATAAAGGACTTAAATCTGTTTCACATCATATTTCTTCTGAAGACATGGATTAAACCACTAAAGTCTGGCATGGATGACTTTTAAGGTGCTTTTATCTGCTTTTTGGAGCTTCAAAATTCTGGCCACTATTCACTTGCATTTTATGGACCTAAAGAGCTGAAATATTCTTCTAAAAATCTTCAAGTCTGTTCAGCAGAAAAAAGAAAATCATACACATCTGGGATGGCATTAAGGTGAGTAAATGGGTGAACTATCTATTTAAATGGAAGTTCCAAGATTAACTGGTTTGAGAACATTAGCAAGAGTGTTTTGACCTCAATGGTGGGTCAAGGTTAAAATTACTTTACATTATAAGTCTGAAAATGGTGTCCTTGAACGAATAGTTCACCCTATTTTGTTTTCACCCAATATGGTCATTACAAACCCATATGACTTTTTCTGCTGCGCTACACAGAAGGCCATATTTTAATTAAAGAAGCGATCCCTGATTTCCATACAGTAACAGCTGATAGTGACTCACTTTAAAGTTTATACAAGGACCCAAAAGTAGTCCATGCGACTCGTGCATCATATCCAGAGTCTTCTGAAGGCATGCGTTCACTTTGTATAATGAACCAACTGAAATTTAAGTCATTCAAAATCAAAAATCACTCTCAAATCATTGATCAACTAATATATAGATGGCCCTATAAAATATGGTGACACATCTATAATATCAAACCTGATTAGTTGTTGCGTGTCTAGCGACCAAACATGATGACGTCATGACATGAGAACTAGTGAGGTTACATGTTATTGAAGTTTTGCTTAATTAGTTTTTGGCTCCGTTTACATGAGTTGATCAATGACTTGATTTGAGAATGAATAATGACTTAAATTTAAGACTGGTCCATCATGCAAAGTGATCATATGGAATATGGCACACAACTCTATGAAATGCTACTGTATGGAAATCATGATCACAACTATATCCTTTTGTGTTCTGTAGATAAAAAGAGTGATAGGGGTTTGAACAATATGGGGGTGAGTAAATAATGAAATCATTTTTATTTTGGGGTGATCTATTACCTTACATTTTGTCTCAATACAGTTAAGTTAGTAAGTTGATTAGTAAATGTGATGCCTTATTAAAATGGCATCAAATGTAATAGAGGATCCTGTGCATGTTTTATAGTAACAGAAATGGTCATAAGCATCTTCTAGGACAGAATAAAAACTGAACGGCATTCAGAAATGTTACAATATTTTCACTTATTCAGCCAAAAGATATTCATGCATGTCAGAGTGTTAGATGTTTATACAGTATGATGTGTTATTGTGTTTGTGTGTATACTTGTGTATATACTGTCCCTTTGACCTGTTAATGTCACATGTTCCACACCCCAAACCACATCCCATGTTGATCCAAAACACAACCCAAACACACAATAGCTTAATTCTGAAGCTTAAAACCCACACCAAGTCAGTCTGGAGGTTTCACACCAAGCAACAGACCCACACAGATGCACCAAAGACCTTTCAATGGTGGGAGCCAATTAGCTGTATTCTAGAATTCTCAAACTTCATCTGAGAACTCCAGTTGAGTTGAGATTGGATTAGTTCTTTCTGGCTTTAGTCTAGAACTCAACATACTCTTTACCATTGCGCTGCTACGCCTCAGAGGTGTTCTGAACCCCATCTAGAAGAGAATCCTGACAGTGTATTTCAACCATTTCAAAGATCCTGTCAGCCCTCATTCTCTGTGAAATATCACACAAACAAACTCAAATATGGCATAGGAGACCAATGTGCAGTATCTTTTCATAGTCAAAAAATGTATAGAATATCTTGACTAAATGGAAAAAAATAAAGCAATTAATGTTATGAAAAAAATGAATAGAATTTCCATAATTAAGTACAAAATGTCAAATCATCAACATAAATTACACTTGCAGATATAAACATACACGTCCCGCTGAAACAAAAGCTTAAACTAGCCTAAGCTGATTTGGTGGTCTGTTTTGCTGGTTTATTTTGGGCACTTTACAGATGGGCAGGCTGGGAGACCGACAAAACCAGCTAAGACCATCAAACCAGTTTAGACTGGTTTGAACTCAAGGATTTATGCATGCAAACATGTAAGGCTTAGAACATGTACAGAGACACAACAGAGTACTACAAGAGCTGTTACTGGCATGCTGAGGTACCGTAGGTCTTGTAATTTCTTATGTGTAAAGAAAAATATGAATTACGCTGTTGTGTCTTAATCACTTACTGACACACACATAAACATGCAGAGAGAGAGTGTGTAAAGTTTCACCTCCTGCTCAGTTCAGAAACTGACACTGCTGGAGGTTTGTGAAAGCATAAAGATGGTGGACTGCTCGGCAGTTAGACACTGCCGCTTTGTCTGCCGTTACCACGGGTCACAGGTCAAGGGTTAAAGACAGAGGGGAGTGGACAGGTCAAGGATCAAGGCCAAGCATCAGAGGAAAAGTGGAGAGAAAGAGAGATAGAGGAATAAAAAGACAGGGTTTAGAAAGGTTAACAGCCTGCTAGCGAAGATATTAATAATGGAACTTCAACCGCTTTCTATAGCTTTAAAGCTTAAGGAATTCTAAGGCTACGTCCACATTAATCTGGATACATTTGAAAATGACGTTTTTGAAAAGCTCTACATCCACACTGCTGTTTTCAAGCATTTTCCAAAAGTTGTTTGTCCTCACTAAAACGTATGAAAACTCTGAAACCTCCTTACTGCTCATGTGAAAAATCACCGTTCCATGTACGGTCTGAAACACAATTATCCTCAACTAGCCTTTGAAGGAATACATTGTGAAGGTTGTACAAAGTAACATTTATCTTTAACAACACTATTAAAGTGAATATCATGCACAACAACGCTGCTACAACATGGGCAGCCATCTTGAATGTTTTGGGTTAAATGGATCACATGACTGCATAACATGACAACACATATATCTGTTTTCCCTGTCCAAACTACAACCGCGAAGACGGCATTTTAAAATGTATTCACTTGGGAGAGCATTTTCAAAAAGCTCAGTTTTCATTGTCAAAAACACCATCTCAGTGTGGATGGAAGGCCAAAACGTAGAGGGAAAAATGCTTTTCAAATGAAAACATATTAGTGTAGACGTGGCCTGAGTGTTAGCTCTTTATTTATTTACTTTAACATTTAAAGTGAACATGAAATCAAAATTGACCCCTTTACTTTATTAATACCTGTTCTTGGTCTTATTGTGTACGATTAATCAGTGTACGTTACACTACCGAAACAACATTCTTTTTAGGCTGATGTCACGAATCCAACTTAGGCCAGAAACATACTTTTCGCAAGCATGTGTACACAAATGCGAGCATTGACAATGCACAGTTTGGTTGAATATGCTTGACGTGTGTGTTTGCGTCACTGTAATAATCCGCAGTACTCAAGGGGGCTATAGAGTTATCTTCGAATGTCCGTGTCATAAATCTAGATTTTGTTTTTATTCAGGAAAATGTTGCACTAAAAACTCAACGTAGCCACAAGTGGCGCTATAGCGAACTACATTGAGTTTTCAGAGCAACGTTTTCTTGAATAATAACAAATCCAGTATGCAACACATACTTAAGTAGTGTTATGAATTGCGCTCTGTCACATAGTGGAACACAACAACGCATTAAAATCAAGCTTGCGAAGATAGAAATCTGCATTTGTGTAGGGTATATTTCGGCCTGTACTTTTCACCATCTAGTTAATTTCCAATGGATTGAATACCTAATGAATAAGTCTCAACCTACATATTTTCTTATTGAATATCGATTTTAATTTCGATTGGATTATTGTATTATTGAACTTACAGTATGAGCTTAATGTAAAGATAAAATGACAGCAATAATCTACAGTTTAATTGGGGAGGTTAATGAGAGGAAAAGGAGCACACAGGTTAAGTCAGTGGTAAGGCAGTTCATCACACATACACATTAATTAAATTTCTTTCAGAAATTTTTCTTGACATGGTATGCTGACATACCATGTGTTTTGTAACAAATACAAAGTTTCACAGAGAGTCGACAAATCCAAACAGTAATTTAATGGCTCAAAACCATCACATCCAATGTAATGAAGAATCAACAAATGAAGGGAATCATACACTGCAACCATAATTGACTTACATCAAGGATACTGGGAACCAATCCGATGCAAGTGTAAGTCTAAAGACCAATTTTTACCCATTATCAAAAAACAATACAAACATTGACCTGCTTCAGATTGACAATTATTTGTATAATACGAAAAAATTATACATACAGTAGTTTTATATAAAATATAAATTATTTTAAATAGCAATGGCAATGACATATACTGTTGTATAATATTATCTGAGGCAAATACCAGTTTTAGGTAAGTTAAGGTTTTACGTTTTGCATTGGTGTAAATAAAATGCTGCATTTTAATTCAGTATGCAAAAATGTAATGTTACATTTTGTAATGCAAGACAATTTTACATTTTCAAACTTTAATCTTAATTTAAAAACTGTGGGAAAAAAACATATATAGAAAACCCCCCAGAAATATTATAAAATATTATACATTTTTGGCATCTTACATGATACAACTAATTGTATCAGTACAGTAGATTGCACATTCACATACTTTATTGTAAATTAGTTCTTACCTGTATTCTCTCTGTGGTTGTTGGCCATAGAGCTCTACATAACACTTTCTTCAACACATCAGGCAAAAGACTGACTATTATCAGCAGGATTATACTGAGCCATGCGGGACCACTGGACAACATCTGCATGAACACATAGTACATCCTTTGATAGTTCAGGAAAGGCCTACAGAAAGCAAAGAGGAGGCATTTGTAGATTAATAAACCAGTCACGTTTTCATACAATTTGCACCATTGATCATTAAATTGTGAGATTAGACCATACCAAATGATGCCTCCCCACAGCAGAGAGAAGATCACATAGAAAAGCAGAGACCCCCATATTACAAAGTGGTTGATCCACGTCCAGTAATGTGTGTCCAGGGCCAGCTAAAACACACACACAGTGAGAGATAGGAAGATTCAGCAATTTAAGAGCCAAGATAATGAATGATACATGTTCTCCACAGCAGTGGCTCTCACCCAGTGTTACATTGTAGTTGTGGGTCCTGTAAACATGTCCAGTTTTCTTAATGAAATTAGAATGTTATTTAAAGGTTAATTTGCCTTTCCTGAAAATGTAACTTCTTTTTTCCTTCTTTTTTATTTTGTCCCCTTTTTCTCTCTAATTTGGAATGCCCAATACCCAGTGTGCTCTAAGTCCTGTGACTCGCCTCAATCTGAGTGGTAGAGGACAAAGCTCAGTTGCCTCTGCATCTGAGACCGTCAATCCGCACATCTTATCACGTGGCTTGCTGAGCGCGTGTTGAGGCTTCACGATATTCTCAGCGGTGTCCACACGCACCTCACTGAGAGCGAACCTCATTAGAGTGACCACGAGGAGGTTACCCCATGTGATGCTACCCTCTGCTTCTGAGACCGTCAATCCGCACATCTTATGCCTTGGCTCGTGCATGACACCGCGGAGACTCCCAACGCGTGGAGGCTCATGCTACTCTCTGCGACCCACACAAAATGTACCATGCGCCACATTGAGAGTGAGAACCATTAATCATGACCACAAGGAGGTTACCCCGTGTGACATTACCTTCCTTAGCAACCGGGCCAATTTGGTCGCTTAGGTCATTTGAGTCATTCAGCACACCCTGGATTCTAACTCACGACTCCAGGGATGGTAGCCAGCGTCAATACTCGCTGAGCTACCAGGCACCCGGAAACTAAACTTCTTTATCATATTTCACTCCCAAAGTGCGGTCACATTTATCTTTGCACAACGAAATTACATGGGCAAAGAAGGCGTGGGTGGATATTGAATGTGTGTGAAACCAGCAAAAAACGTATTGCCAAGCAGTCTGTTTTAAATGCTGTACTTAAAACTCTGAATTAGTGAAGGTAAATACTGCAGAAACTTGCTGCTAAAATTATATCCTTGTCCATTGTGAATATTCAGAGTAGCTGTGTATGAAGCACCGCCCACACAGAGGTCACAACTTCCTATTGGTCAAAGTGGCTATTTCGCCTTTCAAAGTTTACCAAACCTGAATTCCATGCGAAATACGCTGGGGAAATTTCATTGCCAGTGGAAGTCCATCACAGGAAATTCACGATTGCAGGGAATTTCTCCATGCAAAGGTAAATGTGATACGCCTTTAGAATTGTTTTTAAAGAAATCTAGTTTTAGGGACATATAAACAATGTTGCACTAAGAACTTTTTCCCTGACATTGTGAGAACTTTTATTGAATTGGAATAACATCATAAGGTGAAGATATTGGAACTTTCCCTGTTAGGTGGGCATTTGGTGGGTTGCAAACCCAAGGCCCGGATTAACAAAAATGTTTTTAAGAAAAAAAAAATGACAACATTTCTTAGGATAAATGTTAAGAAATTATTAAGAATGGTATTGGGTGCTGAGAGCATGAAACCATTGAAATTCAAGAGACAAAACCAAAAACATGTACATTGTAGGGCCTATGCAGTTCATGGCAATATCAGTACATCTCATTGTTTGATTTTGAGTACATTTTTGTTCACTTTTGTAATAAAAATGTTGGGTACTATGTTGGGTCGCCAATTGATTTCCAGTGTAAAATCTGTGTCCTGAACGCAACCAGAAAAGAACCACTGCTTTAGAGTGTATGTGTTTATGTGTGTGTTGTTGTTGTTGTCCAGATGTTTTACCTTTAACGTGACCGTGAACACCAAGATAGTGAAAACGAGTGTTCCGAAAGTCCAATTTCCAAACATCTGGAACAGAGAAATATTGAAAAAGGCAAAAATGGATTGACACAGATCTGTAAAAAGCCACTTGAGTGGGTGTTAGTGCACAGCAGACCCTTTTAGTTTTACAAACCTGAAACACTACAGGGTTGTGCATGTTAATTCTGTCAGCATAAAAGCCTGTTTTCCTCCCTTTAACTCTGCTGAACACTGACAAATAGACCTCTCAGACTGAAAGAATTGAGTAGCACTGGGTAGACTATTTGAAACAAAATATGTGGCTTTTTCATTTACATATGTTAGCATTGAGGCCATTTTTGCAGGTAGAGTTAATTAAACACATGTTTACGTTTATTAATCTTTGATACAAATATATATTTACATGCCATAAAATCAATGAACATGCTGCAATGGGCAAAATATTCTTGTGTTTTCCAATTTACTTTTTTATTAATAGGATCAAATGGGCAGATTCAATTCATATCAAGCTTTATTGGCAATATAAACTTGTGTACATTGCCAATGCATTATTAGACAATATACATACAGAAGTAAAACATATTAAATTCTGAAGTTTAAAATCTCAAAACTATTATTTTCTCTGGCTGACGTTCAGTCTCTCGTGCACATGCTAAGTCTCTATCACCCGGTTTCACTTTTGACACTGGAGTGAATGTTTTTAGGCGATGCGATGAAATACGGCAGCTTGCCCGCATCTCTTTTACACCTGGCTCACCGCTTGAAGGTGAAGTCTCCATTCTACGAAAAGTAAATCTCCCGTGTTTATTATGCCTGGGACATGCGCCACATGTGATGAATATGTGTGCACTGCTCCACACAATCAGTTTCTGTGCTAGGATGTGCAGTCAATTCAAGCATGTACCTCCTGGAAATGTTTATATGGCAATTTCATCTGGGAAAAATGCATACTGCATTAAACGTTTACATTTTTTAACGTGTTAATCAGTCAATTATTAATCAGAGAAATTAATGCATTAAATTTCCCAGCCCTAATATAAATACATGCATAGGAAATTCATCAAATTTCCTTAAAACATCTCCTGTAAATAAACACCCAGCAAAAAAAAGCTTGAACTGTAGCATTATATCATCATTTTCATAGTGCTGTAAAAGAAAGCACCTCTGCATCTTCCTAAATTGTTTTATGGAAATCATTAACAATGTCTTGAAGAGTTGGTGGTGTCATATACATTTTACATTTTTGTCCATAAAAGGCACATAAATTCATATTGAGCTTCGATGGTCCTTTAAAATGTTATAATGGTTTAAGCATTGCCATTTGGGCTCAATAAAACTACTGTCTGTGTTTTTTGCTCCTTTATTGTTTGCAGTCATGGCAAATGGCTGAGTTTAGACACAATGGATATCTGTTCTAGACCTTTCCTCTATCTGCCTGCTTTGTCAAAGACACAATGCAAAACAATATCAACTCCAGATAGAGCGCTCTTTATAAAATCACTGGCTCTTTACTTTTAAAAAGCATGATTCACAAAAGTCAACAAGCCATAACAAAACACGACTGAGTCAAAGACTCTATGGTACCAAATGGTTTTGGTGAACTATATAATGTCGACGAGTTGACATTTTTAAAAAACAAGCACGAGAACACAACGTTTTGAAGAAATGTGTTAAACTTACCTGGGTGAGCAATCAAAATGAAATTGGATGTTATAAAATCATGTCAAGGGCAAATGATATAAAAGGATATTGCCAAAATGAATCTTGCTAAAGTGAATCTCACTATTTTAGTTGAAAAAAAGAGAAACACAAATATGAAGTGCACAGTTTTACAGTTTTGTACTCAATCTGATAATGCTTAAATAACCCAAAATTAAAACGCCATCATATATTTCATCCAAACCCTTAAGATGTTTAATTTGTTACATGGAACACAAAATGAGTAATGTTGAAGTATGCACTGGACACTCTTTTTCATTTAATGGCAGTGAATGGGGACTCATCCCCAACATCATCAAAAGTTTCATAAAAGTAGCACATATGACTTGACTATATTCAAAACCCTCTGAAACATATGCTATATTTGAGATTTTAGTCAATTTTGCTCTCAAATAAATACTGAATGACTTTGAAAGTGTGGAATATAAAGCAAATATACTGTATATATTCCAAGAAAATCCCCCATTCACTTTCATTATTTAGAAAGTAGTGACCAATATATTAATCAACATGTATTATTTTGGGTCTAGTGAGTGGAGAAAGAAAGTCATCAAGGTTTGGAAAGACTTGATTAAATGATGACATAACTTTCATTTTTAGGCAAACTATTCCAAATCATTTATTCTAAAAATTCCAGTTCAGTTCCTACAGAATTCCACTTTGAAAGATTACTTGTAACTAAAACTTAAAACGTTTGAATAGATTCTCTTCCTTTCAACAAGTTCAATTAATTACTATAACCAAAGAAAGCACAATTATATTTTCTTGTTCCCTCATTTGCCCTTGCAGTGAGTCATGTGAGGATGGATGTGTATCCTACAGACCGAAGAGGATGAGTATGACAACACCTTTCCATCTCGGTGTTTTGCAAAAAACACAGTCGCAACGTGACACACGGGGACGGACACAAACTCCTACTCCATCACAAGATGATAGACATAGGAAGATGAATGTGGGGTGGGGAGGGAGGGTTGCTACTCTATACCTACAATGACTGGTCCTTTGGAACATGGGACACTAGGATGTCCTATGGTACTGTTTGGGAGCTACGATGGTAGTGAACGGTTAGCAGACACTATGTGAGTGAGAGAGGGTTTAGGGTGAGGAGGAGGAGGAGGGTAACAATAAAATTAAAACTAAAAATAGGATGAGAAACAGATAGGGACAGGCTTACCATCTGTGTGTTGGTGGCCATTAGCTGAAGAAAGGAAGAGAAGCAGAAAAAGAAAAGAAAGCCAAAAAAGGGAGAGGTAAGAAGGAGCATAGGAGGAAAAGAGAGAGGGAGACATACAGATAGAGAGAGAAAAACGAAAGATCAGAGGGAAAGGGAGGGTGGGGACAGGGGAGCAAGAAAGTAAAGAAATAATTAGGATGTTATAACTGAAAAAAGTAAATCAAACAGGTAAAAAACAATCCAAAAAGGTTACTATGATTTAACTTAATGGCACAGAGAAAGATGTCTGGTCTGACTGATTAACCCAGCATGCTGTGTTGCATAAATGAATGGAGGAGCACCTGTAATGACTTTAAACATTTCGCAAAGGAGGACAGACTAACGTCTGCAAGCTGGATCAAGACCACAGTTAACCACAAATGATGTACAGTACGTACTTTACAAGCACTGAAACCACTTTACCAAAAACAAGCAATGGCCACCCATTCAATCACTGTGATAGCTGTATTTGATTGAGAAAAACAAACTAAAGGCAAAACAACACAGCTGGTCAAGTCTATTAAAAAACACACAGACAAACTTTGAAAAGAAAACACTGGTTTAGACGGTGACTGTATTACCTGTCCATTGCTGGTGAAGGTCGTGTTGTCGAAAAGGAAGAAAGCACCAAAGAAGAAGACCATTGCATCAAAAACCCCAAGAAATGTCCAGTAGATGAAGATACGCCATCTTAGGAGGGAGTTCTTCGCAATATCTCTGCACAAATCAATATATTCCGAATAAATTGATTTATCTATTTTTAACTAGCCTTTAAAATTGCATTTTAGCTGCAGTGAGACTTCTCCACAACTCTTTACAACTTTACACAAGTACCTTACAATTATACAACAACTTTCCTGCATTGCGGTAGCTGCATCTTACACCGATCAGCCACAACATTAAAACCACCTGCCTAATATTGAGTAGCTCCCCCTTGTGCCGCCAAAACAGTGCCAATCCGCATCTCAGAATAGCATTCTCAGATGGTATATTTCTCACCACAATTGTACAGAGCGGTTATATGAGTTACCGTAGACTTTGTCAGTTTGAACAGTTTGGCTCTGTTGACCTCTCTCATTAACAAGGCATTTCCATCCAGAGCACCGATCCTCACTGGATGTTTTTTGTTTTTGGCACAATTCTGAGAAAATTCTAGAGACTGCTACATGTGAAAATCCTTGGAGATCAGCAGTTAAAGAAATGTTCAAACCAGCCTGTCTGGCACCAACAATTATCCATGCATCGTGTGGCAGCAGTGCAGTGTGTAAAATCATTCAGATACGGGTCAGGAGCATCAGTTAATGTTCACATCAACCATCAGAATGGGGGAAAAATGTGATCTTAGTTATTTAGACCGTGGCATGTTTGTTGGTGAAAGATGGGCTGGCAGTAAGTGAAACTCCAGTTGTATAGGCAATGCAATGCTTATACCGAGAACAAACCAACCCTCCAGCAGACAGCACAACACGAGGATGTGTTCTTGTGTTCAAAACAGCTAGATGGAGCACAAATCCAAACTTGGGGATCTCAAGAGATGTGTTTTTGTAAGTATTAAATTATGTTTAACTTCATACAGCGACCTAAAAATGGTATGTTTATGACACGACATAACCATACCTGTCAACACTCCCGGTCTCCCACCCCCTCTCCCGTTTTGTTATTTCTCCCGGGAAACTCACGTAATTTGTAAGGCCCAAACCTCGTTATATGAATAATCACATCACTATATTATTTCAAGGTTGTCCAGTTGCCAGATCTTGTATGAAACACATTCTACTCACACAATCGACACATCATACAAATTTCAACCCATTTGTGGCTTCAACCTGGCAACCTATGACCCAGCTGCTCTGCGCAGGTAGTAGACGCGGGAAGTTGAATCAAGCATCACTGGTAGATGGGTGGAGAAGACTCAGGTGGTGCTCCGGAGAAAAAAAAAAATCTCTCTCTCTCTCTCTCTATATATATATATACACTCACCTAAAGGATTATTAGGAACACCTGTTCAATTTCCCATTAATGCAATTATCTAATCAACCAATCACATGGCAGTTGCTTCAATGCATTTAGGGGTGTGGTCCTGGTCAAGACAATCTCCTGAACTCCAAACTGAATGTCAGAATGGGAAAGAAAGGTGATTTAAGCAATTTTGAGCGTGGCATGGTTGTTGGTGCCAGACGGGCCGGTCTGAGTATTTCACAATCTGCTCAGTTACTGGGATTTTCACGCACAACCATTTCTAGGGTTTACAAAGAATGGTGTGAAAAGGGAAAAACATCCAGTATGCGGCAGTCCTGTGGGCTGAAAATGCCTTGTTGATGCTAGAGGTCAGAGGAGAATGGGCCGACTGATTCAAGCTGATAGAAGAGCAACTTTGCCTGAAATAACCACTCCTTACAACCGAGGTATGCAGCAAAGCATTTGTGAAGCCACAACACGCACAACCTTGAGGCGGATGGGCTACAACAGCAGAAGACCGCACCGGGTACCACTCATCTCCACTACAAATAGGAAAAAGAGGCTATCATTTGCAAGAGCTCACCAAAATTGGACAGTTGAAGACTGGAAAAATGTTGCCTGGTCTGATGAGTCTCGATTTCTGTTGAGACATTCAGATGGTAGAGTCAGAATTTGGCGTAAACAGAATGAGAACATGGATCCATCATGCCTTGTTACCACTGTGCAGGCTGGTGGTGAAATGGTGTGGGGGATGTTTTCTTGGCACACTTTAGGCCCCTTAGTGCCAATTGGGCATCGTTTAAATGCCACGGCCTACCTGAGCATTGTTTCTGACCATGTCCATCCCTTTATGGCCACCATGTACCCATCCTCTGATGGCTACTTCCAGCAGGATAATGCACCATGTCACAAAGCTCGAATCATTTCAAATTGGTTTCTTGAACATGACAATGAGTTCACTGTACTAAAATGGCCCCCACAGTCACCAGATCTCAACCCAATAGAGCATCTTTGGGATGTGGTGGAACGGAGCTTCGTGCCCTGGATGTGCATCCCACAAATCTCCATCAACTGCAAGATGCTATCCTATCAATATGGGCCAACATTTCTAAAGAATGCTTTCAGAACCTTGTTGAATCAATGCCACGTAGAATTAAGGCAGTTCTGAAGGCGAAAGGGGGTCAAACACAGTATTAGTATGGTGTTCCTAATAATCCTTTAGGTGAGTGTATATATATATACACATGGAAGTTTAACAACAGCTGAACGGAAAAATTTAATTTCATATCTCGAAGCCATATCGACAATGCCCACGCCTTTTGCAAAGTGTGTCGCACTGATTTTAATATCGGACATGGTGGGAAAAATGACGTTACTAAGCACATTAAATCACAGCGGCACAGTTTGTCTTTAGTCTGCCCCTGCCATCCAGGACATTTTCACTTAGGGGTGTACTCACTTTTGTTGCCAGCGGTTTAGATATTAATGGCTGTGTTGAGTTATTTTGAGGGGACAGCTGATTTACACTGTTATACAAGCTGTACACTCACTACTTTACATTGCAGCAAAGTGTCATTTCTTCAGTGTTGTCACATGAAAATATATAAATCAAATATTTACAAAAATGTGAGATACTGTATAGATATATATATATGAATATTTTTATATATAATGTATTATTTAAATATAACTATTTTCATCATTATATATTAATATAATATATTTCATCATTATGTATTAAATTATTGTTATCTGAGGGGCTTTCTCAGCAAATATTTACATATAAATTTGATTAATTAATCGGCTCACCATGTAATTAATTTGATTAAAAAATGTTAATCGATTAATAGCGATTTATTTTTTATTAGAATTTTTTTTTTTAAGGAAAATTGAGCCCATTTTTGTTCAAATTTGGAATGTGAACAGTTCTTATGACAATTAAACACATTTTTCTCAATACACATGATACAAACATTTCACTGTAAGATGATATAGTTATTTGTAAGTGGTTATACAAAAAACAACAGTTCCAAACAAAAATGACATTTGGATGGAGCTGATGTCAACTGAAAATAATATTTAAGACAAAAAAAAAAATAACAATCAAAGATTGCAACATAAAAATACAACGTCAGCACTTTTCTACTGAGAATATCCTTGGATTGCAACAAGGTTCTGCGGTTTGTCAATAATGAATTCTGTGTATATGTCTTGAACAAGCAATGTAGAAAAATAGAGGAAAAAAAATGCTGTGTCAGGGCATTTGGTGAAAAAATATATAGCGGTTCTGACAATATATCTGCCCACAGCTGTGTGGAAATTGAGTTTATTATAAGGGCATGGGCGGATATGTTTGCCAAAAGCTGATTGAACTGTCCAATTATTGCCGGGCTATGTTTGTGCACCCATGTGATGAAGTGAGAATATCTAAAGGTATGGGACAAACAAATGACTATTAGGCAACATGTACAGTATATCATCTCGGTTACGTACGTAACGTGCGCTCACAGAGACGAAGGAACGAGACATTGCGTCCTGCTGATGCATATAGGGAGTGTCCTTCTAAAAGACCTCTACAATAATGCCGATTCTAATATTGGCTATGGTGCTTGAGCCCTGTCCTTTAGGCACGAAGCTGCCTGCTATAAAAGCAGGCGCGCCAACAACATTCTTCACAATTTTCTGACTGAGGGACAAAGAGCGCATCACTCGCACCTCAAAGAACTCTGAGTCTGTAGTGCGGCCAGCTTACGCAATGTCTCGTTCGATTCATTTCAGGGAATCGAGGTACGTACGTAACTGAGATGTTCCCTTATGACTTAGTACACTTGACATTGCGTCCTGCTAATGCATATGGGGAACATAGTCCCATCATGCCGCACTACCAATAACCTTCCAGAGAGGAAGCATGATGCTGCAGTCCCACTGGACGGCGACAACAAGTGAGTGACCCTCATGTTGGGCCAGGCGGGGAACACTCCAAATGGATATATGAACTATAGTCATATAGTATGAATTAACCCCTTCATGAACCCAGTCGGGAAGGACTTTTTTCTTATAATGAATGTGCTTGTGATTTTATGGGAAATTACAATGGCCTGAATGCAAGTGGTTGTGAAAAATGATGGGGGAGCCAGTCCTTAAAAGGAGGAGCATAAGTATATGTTTGGCCAATGAAAAAACAAGTGCTCTAAACAGAGAGGACTTGCAAAGAGAGAGACGTTATATCTAGGTTGTAAATCCTTGCGAATGTGTTTTGAGAAAACCATCATGCTTCAAAAGACACACCGTTTGTCTATAGGAGGCCATACATCTAGTTGAGTGTGGGCAAATCTTAACCTCCGTCTCGTAAGCCAAGGCAATCGCATCAATGATCTAGTGAGAAAGTAAATCACCGACCTCTTTTACTGAGGCCAGGGCCAGCAGTAATGCCGTCTTAATAGAGAGCAAAAGCAAATCAACAGAGTCCAATGGCTCGAAGGGGGGCATACGAGCGCTTTTAGGACCAAAGTTAGATCCCAAGTCGGGACTGTAGCCGGCCAAGTGGGATTTAACCATCTTGCTCCTCTAAGAAACGTATGATTAAATCATGTTTGCCTATAGTGGCACCGGCTTCAGGTGCATGATACTCAGATATAGTCATCACATAAACTTTGAGCATTGATGGAGTGAGTCCTGCGTGCAGTCGTTCTTAGAATTTCAGGTATGGGCAGTTCACTGGGTCTTTGCCATGTGAAAGACACCAATCAGTGAACACATTCCATTTTAGTGCATAGAGGCCCCTCGTGGATGGCGCGCTGGCCAGTAAAATGGTGTCCATAACTAAATGCGTCAGTTCTGGCGTGTTTAGCGTGCTCCCTTCAGGGGCCGCACATGCAGGTTCCACAGCTTGGGCCGGGGATGCCAGATTGTGCCTTGCGCCTGAGAGAGGAGACACCTCCTCAGTGCTATTTCCCAACCGTCCAAAAATGTCTATAATTTCTGGAACCCATGACTGATTGGTCCATTTCAGTGCAAACAATAGAATCGTTTCCTTATCCTCTCGGACTTTGCATATGACATGGTGAAGGAGGCACACCAGGGGAAATGCATATTTGCATTTCGCCGGCCATTTGTGGGCCATTGTGTTTGCTCCCAGCGGGGCTTGGGACTTTGATTACCAGAGGGGACAGTGAGTGTTCTCCACAGAGGACAATCTGAGGATTAAGTCTCCATTCGCTCAGTATTACTCCTTGTCGTGACAATAGGTCCGCACCATAATTCAGACGTCCTGGGACATATGTTGCTCTCAGGGAAATGAGATGCCGCATCAGTCTCATCAATGGTGCCCATGGTGCTAAGCATGTCATGGCACATTGTGCTTGAGCCAGCACTGAAGAGGTCTTATGTGAAATAGTCATAATGGAATGAAGGTGGATGCCACCACCATAAACCCCAATGCTTTTTGAAACAACCTCAGTGGGAAGTGTTCTCCCCAGTCCGAACTGAGACAGACGCTGTAGAATGGCCTGAACGTGCTCGCTTGTGAGGTGCCCACCCATGGAGTCGAGGCGGACTCCCAAAAAGGAGATTTGTTAGCTGGGGGAGAGCGTGCTCTTTGCCCAGTATACATTGAGGACCAAGCTGTTGCTGGCATAACAGCAACAGAGAGAGAGAGCCGCATCAATGCACTTTGTGAACATGCGAGGAGCCAGAGACTGTCCGAAAGGCAGGATTTTGAATTGATACGATGTTCACTCGAACGCAAATCTCAAAAACATCATGTCATGTTGAACAATTTGGACATGAAAGTACACATCTTTCAGATCTATCAATGCAAACCAATCATGTGGGTGAAAGTGCGATAAGATCCGTTTCTGTGTAATCACTTTGCAAGTGTGTGATTCTAATGTCTCAGATCTAGGATTGCCCGAAGCCTGCCGTCTTTCTTTGGGACAAGAATGTAACGGCTGTTAAACCCTTTTCGGGTTTGACAATTTGGAACAACCTCTATCATGCTTTTTTGTGTGTATTTCGGCTCGTAACACTGGTGCATTTTCAGACTAAACCGTGGAAGACAGAACGCTGTTGAAATGGGTTGGCAGACATGCAAATTGGATCGTATACCAATGTTCGATTATTTTTAGCACCCAATCTGAAATACTCGTAAGGGCTTGCCACGCATCCGCATAATGGGACAGAGGGCAATTAGGTTTGTTCATTGTGCAAGATAATGCGCCACTCGCTAGTGGAAAGCGGTTGAACACAATGTTTGGGCTTTAAAGAGGAAAATAGCTCTTCATTGAGATCCACAGAGCTGGTGTGAGCATCTTGTGCATGTGCTACGAGCACTTTTTTTAGCATTTCGTGCTTATATTTGAATGTGAGACACAGAAACAACATTTTGAAGAATATTGTGAACAGCAGTATTCTTTTCCCAACAAACAGTGTTGTGTTTCTCCAATCAGGACTTCTTCTGAGCAGATATGGAGGGAACAGCAAGCTCTGCATTCCACTTCAAAGGGCTGTGCCCAGGCAGCAGGCATGGGGCTTTTAGCCAGGTGCTGGCCCGAAACGGAGCGGGAGCAAACCGGTTGTGAGGTATTACTCCGTTTCTGCATAAAGTGTCTCATAGCCTGCAAGTGTTGCTTAGTCATGACGTAATGCTTGGCAAATGTATCCACAGAGCTGCTGAAGCGGCTGGAGACACTGGAGCATCCAACAGAGTGGCTTTTTCCTTGTCAAGCATTTCCATGAGGGTCAGCCAGACGTGTTGATTCAGAACCACCAGGATGCTTACTGACTTGCCAATGGCCTGTGCAGTGACTTTTGTGACATGTAGTGCTAAGTCCATAGCAGTGCGGAGCTCTTTGAATGTCTCTGGATCATAGCCTTGCTCATCCATTTGCTTGAGGAGAATGGCTAGAAAGATCTAGAGCACCGCCATTGTATGGAGTGCTGAACCAGCTTGGCCCACCGCAGAGTATGCTCTTCCAAGTAGTGCTGACGTCAGTTGGCACGGCTTGGAAGGATGAACGGGGTGTGAATTCCACGTCCTGCTACTTGCAGGGCTGTGGTGTGCCGCTACCGCCTCCTCCACATGGGGTAGTTGGGCATAACCCTTTTCTTCCCCATGATCCACATTAGGATGGAATCGTTGCACGGGCGAGCTGAATAGGGCACGTGACAGGATTTTGACAGTTCATTAGAGTGGGGCAGATCTGTGGAATGCGGCCGCTTGATGACATCTGGACTGCAGGAACCATTCATCAAGGTGAGATTAAACAGGTTCCTCTGGAGGAGACCAGTCGAGATCAAGCTCTACATCCGCCCTTGAAAGGACGTTACGTATCTCCTGGTCAGTGGCGCATGCACGCTCCTCGCCCTCGCTGGGGAAGGGACAGTGGCATCATCCACTGACCACTCGCCAGATGCAACGAGAGACATGACATTGTCATCATCCCCAGCATCAGAACCACCTAACAAGATGAGGCCATGCACTCCTACAGAGGGAAGGAGCTTGTCACGCACATAATGTATCGGCATAGAAGTGTTACATGGAGATTGAGGGGGTTGCGTGGTGTTTGCCGGCATGAGGGCGTGGGAGGCCGAATCGTCTCCTCAGAACAAGGGCAATTCGCGAGCGAAGCGTTTTGAAACTCATGCCCTCACACTGAGGGCAGTCTGTCTCCATGAGCACTGACTCTGCGGAGGCATGGCCCAGACATGGACATCAAACATTAAATGTCAAACAGTGACATAGTATGGCTTGTCTGAGTGTGTGTGTGTCTGTCGTGCAAAAAGGAGGCCAAGTTAGTATAAAAAGTTGGCGTGTAGACAGAGATTTATCAGCAAGCCTTAAAGAGGGACCCAGAGATAGAAAGATAGATCCTGAAATATCTTCCCCGTGCACGTGATGAAGTTTATGACATGTAATTTAGGATCTGAAAATGTATTCCTTTAAAACTTAGTCCAAAGCAAAATAAGAATGATAAAATTGCTATTATATACATGTATACCACATCACCAAATTATCAGAGGAGATACACTTTTGCATGAGAGATCATGTTATAATATACCCACAGGAACAGGTGATGAGGTTGTTGGTGACAACCTGAGCTGGCCTCACCTGTAGAGAAAAGGGTCCCGTTTGAGGATATCCATGTTAATGTGCTGCTCCATCAAGCTGTACAGGAGGATGGGTAATGACGTGAAGCTGATATTGTACAAGGTCAGATATGCCGTGTCATACAGTGGCTGCAGGGGGAAAAACAATTGGACTCACTTTACATTAGGTGTCTTTAACTACTATGCACTTAAGTATTTAATACAAAGTACGTATATTATGTACATGAATGATATTGCATTGTACTTTCAGTTAAAATGCCTGCGTTTAATTACATCTGTAGTTACACTGTTAAGCTTAGCCCTAAACCTAACCCAATCCTTACCCTAAACCCTAATCACTAAACCCTGACCCTACTCCTAAACTTACCTGTACAGCCAACCTTAGTAGCAGTAAATTTGAATCTTGTGAATTTTGCAGAACAACATGTAGTTACACAATAAATACATTGCATTGTATGTATTTTAATGTTAGTACATAGTCAGTACATGCAACTTTTTCTGTGTTAAAATACTACATTATATCCCAGATTAATATGTAGAGAAAACTATGAGTATTCCATTCATAGGTACATTTTCTCAAAAACCGTAAACACTGTTTATGTTGCCCTATGAAAACTGTTTGTTTTGAGTGACCTGGCCCAACAACATTACTCAAATAATGGCGTGAGTTGAGGTGGGACTATCTCTTTGTTTGACCAACAGAAGAGAGGGGTTGTTCCATTTGATGAACTTACATATCTCCAGCTTTAAAGACAACTAATATATAAAGTGGGAACAAACAGTTAAATATATATAAAAAAATGTCTTTCAATCCCTAATTATTACTAAGGCCAAACGCGTGTATAGCGCCTTTCACAACACACATCGTTTCAAAGCAGCTTTACAGAAGATCAGGCATTAACAGACGATAAAACTGTAATGTCTATAATGTCGATGAATCAACACTGTGTAAAATCTAATGGTGATAAACCTTGATATATTTTCAGAACCTGTGCTTACCTGCTGAGAGTAGCCACAGAAGAACTGATAGAGAAACTGAGGGAAGATAAAGCACACATTCTGTGGAGAAAAACAAAACAAAAAAACTGATTCTCAGTACCTGTTTGAGTATTCTGTGGCTATAAATTGCACTGCATTAGAGTTGCACTAAACAAGATTGTTTTGTGATTTGGTCAGAACTCCTGGGAAAAATAACCATCACACAGATTTATTTTTTTTCAACAATAGAAAAACTAAATAAACCAATTTGAATAATCTGAAATGGGACTGACCTTATAGAAGAAGTACTGGACCAGCTCAGCGATTCTTATGTAATAGTAGTGCCCGTGAACCAGCAGCATCTTCTTCAGGTGTTTGAACTTAGTAATTGCATAGTCACTGTTACGGGCCGCCTGACGCCCCTCTTTACCCATGATCCCTAATGCAGAATAATCCTTCATTAAAGAACCATGTAACGAACATCCGTTTTTTGTTGTATTGTTATATTAAATAAATCTTGTTGAATACGTCAAACATTGTCATTGTCTACCTATGCCCACGTGAGCTTCAAGGATCATGCTGACATCATTGGCACCGTCTCCAATGGCCAGCGTGATTGGGTGTTCTTTTGATGCTTTTATCATTTTAACAATCTGAAAGAACGGGTTCATTTCCACAGGTCATATCAGAACAACTGAGCAATTATATTATTAATCAGGAATGTGAATGAGGGCACATGATAATCTTAAGGGCTCCAATTGTCTACCTTTCCTGAACTGATCTAACACTAACATCAATTTGGCTTATAGTGCATATGGATGATGCAGGATTTTACAATCTGTTTGCTTTGATGACATTGAGAATTCAATAACTGGCATGTAATACTGTGAGTTAAAGTACAATTCTCTCAGTTCTTGACTTTATAGCCTCTAGTCGCCCAACAGGCTGATTGACAGGTTTAGTGTGTTGTAAATGAAATGGAGGAAGAGAACAGTCACTTGTAACACTGATTGAGAGATCAGAATAATGGAATGAAAATGTCTGTAGAGCAGTATTTAAAAAGTTTGAAAACTTGATAATTTAATAATGTTAGGAAACAATTTCATGCCTATGTTCTTTGGCATTAAAGTGCTATATTACCTGTGCTTTTTGTAAGGGTGCCATACGACAGCAAAGGACTGCGCTGCAGTTTCTGCAGATTTCCAGGAAAATCTCCTTATAGTTTCCTCCACTGCTGGAACCTTCCTGTGTTGGCTTCAGTACAGCTGACAGTGTCGCCCCATCGATTATCAGACCGTAATCCTGGCAATCACCCGAGAGTCTGTGGGGACAGACATATGTGTGAAGTAGGGATATTAACGAATAATCGATTAATTGAGTTTATCGATAAAGTAATTTCAGCACAAATGCGTTCAGTAAACATGTCAGCAGATAATAACCGTCTATACAGTCATCCACCACTAGAAGGTGCACTGCATGTCACATCCTGTCAGCAACACAGAATAAAAAGCACAGATGTGCATCCTTCACTTCTTCAATCTAATCAGTTTCTTTATAGATTTACTGCACAGCTGTTTCAGCTGGAAAGAGTTTCTAGCTCTTTACCATGTACAGTTTACTATTGTTATTGATTACTAGATCCCCTTTTCTCCCAATTTGGTATGCCCATTTCCCACTACTTAGTAGGTCCTCGTGGTGGCACGGTTACTCAACTGAATCCAGGTGGCGGAGGACAAGTCTCCGTTACCTCCGCTTCTGAGCCAGTCAATCAGCACATCTTATCACGTGGCTCACCGTGCATGACTCCACGGAGACTCACAGCATGTGGAGGTTCATGCTAAACTCCTACACGCCCCATTGAGAGCGAGAGCCCCTAATAGCTACAACAAGGAGGTATACCGCATATGACTATACCCTCCTTAGCAACCGGGCCAATTTGATTGCTTAGGAGACCTGGATGGATTCACTCAACATGCCCTGGATTCGAACTCACGAGTCAATGTGTGTTAGTAAGCTTCAATACTCCCTGAGATACCCAGGCCCCATTATTGTTAATGATTAATACATTTTCATTCAATAACATTAACAATTGTCGGTTAAGAAAATGTCATAAAATTTGCAATCCCAGTGTGAAGGTACCTACACTCACTTGGCGATTTATTAGGAACACTATGGTCCTAACGTGGTCTTCTGCTGTTGAAGCCCATCCGCCTCACGGTTTGACGTGTTGAACATTCTGAGATGCTATTCTGCTCACTACAATTGTACAGAGTGGTTATCTGAGTTACCATAGCCTTTCTGTCAGTTCGAACCAGTCTGGCCATTCTCCATTTTTTGTTTTGGGCACCATTCTGAGTAAATTCTAGAGACTGTTGTGTGTGAAAATCCCAGGAGGTCAGCAGTTACAGAAATACTCAAACCAGCCCGTCTGGCACCAAAAATCATGCCATGGTTTGAGATCAAAATTTTCCCCATTCTGATGGTTGATGTGAACATTAACTGAAGCTCCTGACCCATATCTGCATGACTTTATGCACTGCACGGCTGCCACACAGTTGGCTGATTAGATAATCGCATGAATCAGTAGGTGAACAGGTGTTTCTAATAAATGCATAAATATAATAAAGTACTCTTAGTTTATATGTCTGTGTGTGTGTGTGTGTGTGTATACTGTGCCTATTCCCCTGCACCCACCCTGAGAAAGTGTCCCTGCTCATGCTGCCATGTTGTCTCAGGACGGTCCTGCTCAGATCAAACAGAACGTCGTGGAGACTCTGCTCTTCTGTCCTTTTGGTTGTTAGTTCCAGGATCTGTGTATTACGATGGAACAGCTTGCTGGCATAGCATGTGGCTGCTGCAGTCTCCATTTTGTCCCCTGTGAGGACCCATACCTTCATACCAGCCTTGTGCAGGGACTCAATCGTGTCTGCTGCTTTATCCTGAAGCCTGAAATAAAAAATGACAACAAAGAACATTTTATAAGCAGTTCATTTACACAATTAATGATTGTTCAATGCAGGTGCCAGTTTAATATCTCAAGTAATTTAACTTTTCGGTTTGCAATCAACTTTAGTTTATCTTGTCAGTACATAAAATATACAAAGTGACTATTGCACAGTTGCTAATTTGACAGCCCTACACAGCAAACAAGAAAAAAAAAATGACAATGTTGTTTTTGTTATGTAAAAAATTATTTTCTGAGAATATATTTTTAATTTAGTTCAGAATTAAGAAAAAAGTTACATAATTTTTACCCACTGGTGAATTTTAATTTTTTTTAAACCATACACCTTGCTAAATCTGGTTAGATTTCGGCTTTAAACAATAAAATAATGTCTACGAAAATAAGGCAAGTTATTTTCCCTGAAAAGTCTTACACCCTGTCTACACTGGACACGAGTGATGTTGCGTCACCTTAAGGGTACCTACACTGGATGCATTGGAACAAACATTCTAAACTGTTTATTTGTCTTGTTGGCAGTAGTGTCGCCAGCGGGTGCCCGCAAAATGGCCATTTACTGCTGGTGCAGCACGACACGCATCTGGTGTAGACAGGGTGTTAATCGTATCTTGTTTTAAGAGTGTTATTTTAATATTTGAATGATTAAAGGAATGTTCCAGTTCAAAACAAAGGTAAGCTCAATCGACAGCATTTGTGGCATAATGCTGAAAAAATTATTATTTGGAAAATACAAAAATGATGGTTACAGCAAGGCACTTACAGTGGAAGTGAATGGGCCCATAAATGTTAAAATACACACCGTTTCAAAAGAATAGCCACAAGATGTAAAACATTGTACGTATGTTTTAATGTTTATGGACTGGCTCCATTCAATTCCATTGTAACTGCCTTTCAGTAACCTCGATTTTTGCCTTTAAAAAAAAAACTAAAACAAAAAGGACGATAACTTCTTTCAATTCTGTTGATTGTGCTTAACTTGTATTGAACTTCGAACATTTCTTTAAGAAAACTATATTCCAGGGTAGAAGCAGCAGAATTCAGCACAACATTTAGCAGTCCTTTATGATTTATTCTTTATGCAGAACTGAACTAAAAGTTAATGGATGGTGCTGTGCATTTAATTATGAGTTCTAGAAAGACATGAATAGTTTTTATGAGTCGGAATCTCGTATTTATGGTAATTCCAACATGACGGAAACACACCATTAAAGTCTACATGAAATCAAAATTGACGTTATTTGCTTTCTTAATACACAAGCTCTATGTAGACATGAATGGTTTTTATATCAACGGTTTTATCATCGTTATGAAATGAAATGAAAATTGTACCTAACTGCATTCTTAATATATGTGTGTGTGTATATAAGTGAATGGTTTGTACAAGTTGGAATCTCAAAATTAAGGTCATTTCATCATGACACGAACGTACCATTAAAGTCTTCATGAAATCAAAATTGACCCTAATTGCTTTCTTAATACACAAGCTCTACAAAGACATAAAACGGTTCTTATAAGTAAAACGCTCATAATTATGGTAATTATAACATGACGCGAATGCGCCATTAAAGTCTTCATGAAATCAAAATTGACCCTAATTGCTTTCTTAATATATGAGTTCTACAAAGACGTGAACACTTTTTACAAGTTGGAATCTCATAATTACAGTAATTATGACAAGACGCAAATGCACCATTAAAGTCTACATGAAATCAAAATGTACACTATTTGCTATTTTAATAGATGTGTTCTACGAAGACGTTAACGTTTTTTACAAGTCGGAATCTCATAATTACGTTAATTCCGACATGACACGAACACGCCATCAAAGTCTACATGAAATCAAAATTGACCCTTTTTCCTTTGTTAATACATGTGAATACATTGCCTTACAATGAAAGATATATCTGTGCATGTAATTACAAAGAAAATTGTTTTTGTAACAATGTGTTTGGTCTCTATTGTTAACCAACAGTGAAATAGCTATTCAGGCATTGTTTGAGGCTACCCTTGTAGATAAAGCAGCCTTTCTAAATTAACTACAGTATCGTATACTGTACCTGCTCTACACAGTTCCTTGCATTCATGTCTGGTTCTATTCTTGAATGAAATGCCCACTTTTCAAGATCAAATTAATTCCAAATAGAATATTGAAAATTCCGAATATTGTAAACTAGTTGAATTTTCCATTTCGCTTGAAAATACAATTAAGCAAATGCCATTGCAAATGTTGATTTAACATAACATTTTCTATCCTGATTATCAGTTCCCTATCTGTATGCATAATCCTGTTACAAACAATCAAATTAGCTTCCTGTATATTTGTTCATAACACATGATCTTATTATGCCCTCTTGAAGACACAAACAGGCTGCTACCTACAGTGTGTGGCACTGATTTCATCTAATCAACACAGACTGGCAAAATAAGTGCCTGTCCAATAATCACTATTGGTTTTGCTCTGTCATATTCATTAAGAGAGTCAACACAGCTTGATGTGTTTATTTATAATGTTGAGTTGGACAGCCTCCATAAATGCATAAGCCAAACAGTAGTTCATCAGAACAGTGCCTGGCCACTGATTGATTCAAGTGGGGGTTTAATTACATTAGCTGCTCATTATCAGGCAACACTGGAGCCTAATGGATGGACTCTATTGATTGGCTTTGCAATTAACATTAACCCACAGTCATTCTGTCAGAGCCGGGGGTGCTCACGTGTGTTTGTATCGGACAGTGGGCCTTTAACTATTCTACACAGTTGTTGAGCCATTGTGGCCGATCGCAACCTTGGCATTCAGCCAGTTAAAAATCCAATATGAATATCACTAATGCACAGCAATGCTCAACTGCAGATCAACTACTTTATACCTTGTTTACTTGGGAAAATGCATGATGCATTTTATGAGCAACACTGGTAAATTTTAACTTGTTGATGCTTTTACTTGCAGCAACATAAAATCGCATTGAAAAGCTATATCTGATTTAGCAGGAAATGCATCTCTTGGACGTCACGGTTCTATATTTCGACAATATGGATTTTTCTTTTTATGCCGTGGTTGGCGAGAGTGAAAGAGAACAGGGCTTTAATGCTTAGTTCTGATTGGAAATCAGCATCTACAACAGTTGAATGACTGAATTTATGTTTATCTTTATCTTAAAAACCTTGATCTAAAGGCTTAAGATGAAATGCGTGAAATTAGATTTGGAGGCAGATATAAACTGTTAAATTTATGCACACTTTCATTTAACATACTTTTTGGAGAGAAGCCATTTCAATGTTGCCCACAGCAGGCAAAGACACAAATCAAATTGCAATATTCAAGTAGTGTTTTTACAAGTCGATTACTTAAAGCTGAACGAGTACTCGATTAATCAGTAAAATTTAGGTGAGAAAAGCAGTTTCAATGTTGCTCACAGCAGGCAAAGGCACATAGAAAAATCAAATTGCAATATTTGAGTAGTGTTTTTACTAGTTGAATTAAAACTGAATGAGTACTCGATTAATCGATTACTTGTGCACATCCCTTCTGGTTAATCAAACTCAAAACGGTATTTGGACATTAGGGGCTGTTACTCATTTTGATTGTGAGTCTTCAAACAGTGATTCACCTGTCTTCCACAGCCGTGGCTCCCAGCAGGATGAAATCCTTCTCGATGATATCATAAGCTTCAGCCAGTTTCCTGTCACGTTCATGCAAAGCCAGTTTGGCGCTGTTGAGGAGATGGCACACCTTCTCATACTCTTCATGAGTCAGCTTCTTATAAGCCACACAAAGAGTCCGTAAACCCTCCTATAAGTGAAAGATTTTAAACAAATGAGTCATCTTAGCATGCCAGCTCATACATTTGCAAAAAAAAAGCCAAGATTCAACACCACAATTCATTCTCAGTGCTAAAAAAACAAAAAAAAGTTGCACTGTAGCATTGACTGGATGTAACAAAATATAGGTCAAAATATAATGTTATACAGAATTGGTATTGTTTTTCTTTCTTCCTATTAAGGGGATAGTTCACCCATAAAAATGTATATTCTGTCACCTTCATGTTGTTCCAAACCTGATTTTTTTAAAGAGTGTTTACACTGCTTTTACATACCAGGTTATGTGCTATATTCCAGCTTTGAGTCTTGAATCAAACTGTGCTTCATGTGGTAACATCTTAATGAACTGATTTAAGACAAAAAATATTATTTAGGGTGCTTTCACATGAGCACTTTTGGTGCGTACATGTTCATGTGATCTCTGGTACGGTTTGCTGCTGATATGAACACAATAGTACCAAATCGTAGAAGTGAAGCGCTTGTGATGCCGTATAATTTGCTTCTTTGCAGGCATTTCTCATCCCTGCTTGTCTCCAAATAAACCCCTTAAGAGAGCAGCCCACATTCTTCACATCTCTTGCAATGCATCCACGGGCTCTTGGGTGACACACGCTAACATTCATTACATCATACTGTAGCACATTCAGTGCATCCATGGCAGACAAACACAAGTGTTGTTTCGTGCATGTAAAGTTTTGGTGGTAAATCCAAAGATCTGAATACTTTTATAACACAGTGAAGCTGCTGTTTTCTTGAGTTGTTACAAGTTCAAGCTCCTTAACACAATCTTCAGAACAATGACTTTATTGTGTCTTTCTCTACAGAAACCTTTTCTTCTGTGGCTGCCAAAGCTATGAATTAGCACTGATGCCAGTGCAACCAATTCCCGAACTAAAATGATATAATTCCTGACCCACATCTGTGAGTAGCACAATGAAGTAAAATCAAACTTCGTCAGTCTATGAGCTTATATTCATTTATGAATGGGCCAACATTATATAATTTTTCTATGTAAGACTTCTGATATATGCGATCAGTGTGCTTTGTATAACCCAAAACATTATAATATGGTTAACATTAGAATATGGATAGTTGACATGAAATATTTCGGGGAAATGTCATGTGGTGTGACCAGCGTCTGAAATTAAGGAGGGCAAAGGGCAAAAATGACACCAAAAGTGACAAAAATGTCCCTGCAATTCAAAATGTATGGGCAAAGAATTCTATACATTTGATTGAGAGAAATATGAGTTGTTGTTCATTTTAATTTTAAGGGTAAGAGGAAATAAATTCTTAATCTTGAGAGTTTGTATTTATAAAAGTATTTTACATAAACAGATTGGACATAGTTTGTTTTATAATATTAGAGCAAAACTGCCCTCTTAAAAGTCACAATGCCCCTGAAAATTAAATGAAGGGGACAAATTTGGCTCCTTAATTTAAAAGTTAATTACTGGGTGTGACATACAGTATATATCTATATATTTACCACATACTCTGTATACTTAAAGGAGTAGTTCACCCAAAAAGGAAAATTCTCTCATAATTTACTCTCTCATGCCATCCTTGCATTGTATGGATGTACAGCATACATCATACACATGACTTTTCTTGTTCTGCTGAACGCAAACAAAGCTTTTTAGAAGAATATCTTAGTGCTGTACATCCATACAATGCAAGTGAATGGTGATCAGAACTTTGAAGCTTCAAAAAGCACATAAAGGCAGCATAAAAGTAATCCATATGGTTTAAGTGACTGCAACAATATGATAGGTGTGGGAGAGAAACAGATCAATATTTAAGTCCTTTTTTACAAAACATTCTCCTCCCCACCCAGCAGGTGGCGATATGCACAAAGAGTGCAAATTGCCAAAAACAAAAGAAGAAGAATGTAAAAAGTGAAAGTGGAGATTTAAGTGGACTGGAGCATATGGATTGCTTTTATGCTGCATTTATATGCTTTTTGGACCTTCAAATTTCTAACTATCATTCACTTGCATTGAATGGACCTTCAGAGCCTAAATATTCTTCTAAAATCTATGTGTTCTGCAGAAGAAACAAAGTCATACACATCTGGGATGGCATGAGGAGTAAATGATGAGATAATTTTCATTTTTGGTGAATTACTTTAAACACCATTTTGCAAATTATGTTATAATTATTATGCATGCATCTTTTATGACCTCATTAAATGAGAGACTACATGGATTATTTGTACTTTTATTTTACCATCATTACTGTTATAAAACATAATGAGATCAGGGTTGGGCTGCTGTTAAGAAACATCAACAAAATAAAAAATGTATTGTCTTTCTTCTTTCTGTTTTTCTTTCTTTCTCAGGAATGCTATGTACTTTCCTCAGGTACGTTCACACTAACTGCTCTCTGTGAGGATGACATTAACTCAAGCACACACATTTCAGAGCACCTTTTTTCCCACCAATATCTGCAAAGGTGCTTTTGTGGCCTATAAATAGCACTGCTAAAATAAGAAAGTAGAAGATGAAGATGTTTCCAATTTCTGCTCACCACAGCGTTGAGCTCTACTCGCGCTCTGACCTGCTCCACCTTCCCAGAAACCACTCGTGGGAAAATCGAGGAATCTGCGCCTTTACAGAATAAGTAGTACTCTCCTGGAACAAACAAACAATTACGATAAACACAGAAAAGTGTAATCGACAAGACATGGCAAACAATTAAACCTGTATGTCATGCTTACAAATCAGGAAATAATTCATAGTAATAGTAATAAATCCATTAAATCAATCTATTTATTGGCAATTTTTTCTTAATTCACCATTTTAACATTTCCAGCGGCAAGTGATTTGTCTGTCCACACTGAGTGGCAAAATGCTGCGCAAAGAGGAACAATAACAAATGATCGGAACATAGTTACATTTCTCATATACTGTTATGAGGAGTGGGATTTTGGACCAGTGAGATTTCATTGTGGGAGGGGCTACAAAGCGATCAACAAAAACGTCCCCTCGTTTGTCACGTGAGACTGTTAAGGTTAAAAATATGGATTTATAATCATCGCTTGTCCATCACTTAAAACCAAAATGTACCCTATTTACTTTCTTAATACACGTTCCTGTACTTTAAATTAGCATATCAGTTATAATGTTAGTTTGTGACTGATTGTATTCATAAATCCTCTGATTGCCACTAAAATTAGAAGTGTAGTTATTCGGTTTATCACTTTGTGACTATATGTGTTAAGGAACCTTACAGATGTCTAAATCTAGCTCTTACACTGACCCATTTGCTTTAACTGGTCTCTCCATTTGGGCAAACATGGTAACTCAGAAGCATCCAGTTACAGCCACTTGCAGTTCTAGAATGTGTATGCATGTTTTACATAAAGTAATAATAATAATAACTAATAATTAACTTTATATAAAAACAATAGGAGTCTATAGTGCTGTACGTCCTCATTTAGATGGCTGGATAAATGTGTGTCTGTGTGTGTGTGTGTGTGTGTGTGTGTGTGTGTGTGTGTGTGTGTGCGTGCGTGTGTTCTTCACTACAGTTTGGGCACAATTCTGACCTATCTGAAAGCTATGACAATATGTAGGGGTGTCTTCAATTAGAAAATAAATTCATAAAGCAAATACTGTTTTTCGAAAATGTTTGAAAAAGATTTACACAACGTACAAAATAAGCAACAAAAAATAAAACAAAACGTATTATTTTAGGCCACGCCCACTTTTTCAGATAAAAGTGATTTTTCTGAAAAAGTGACATTTCACTGGCATTTCCTCTAATGCAAATGTAGACTTTCAAAACACTTTCTCGTACTGCATATTTTGGAAAATGATGAAGCTAGGAAATGAAAAGCGTTTTCAACCAAAAACTTCAGTATAGACATGGCCATAAAGGGACAGTTAATCTAAAAAATTTTAATTCTCATAATTTCTCTGACTTTCTTTCTTCTGCAGAACAACTTTGAAGGTCCAAAAAGCACATAAAGGCAGCATAAAAGTAAACCAAACAAATAACTCTTCAGAGGCTATATTATAGGTGTGGGTGAGAAAAATATATATTTTTTATGAATATTTAAGAATGTATATAAATTCTCCTCCCTGCCCAGTAGGTGGCGTTATGCATGAAGAATGTGAAATACCAAAAACAAAAGAATAATGTGAAAGTGAAAGTTGAGATTTATAGTAAAAAATTATTTTCTCACATATACCTACTGCATCGTATCACTTCTAAAGATAAGAATTTAACCAATGGAGTTTTATGGATTACATTTATGCTGCCTTTATGTGCTTTTTGAAACTTCAAAGTTCTGGCCACCATTCACTTACATTGTATAGACATACAGAGCTGAGATATTCTTCTAAATATAAGAAGGAAAGTCATACACATCTGGTATGGCCAGAGGGTGAGTAATGATGAGAGAATTTTTAGCTAGGTTAGCTTTATATAAAAACAATAAAATAGGTATGTCCCTATTTAGATTACCATGTGTACTATGTTTACCTTACCTGTGTTTGATCTTACGATTACACTCATTCTCCTCCTCACAGAATCAAAATTCAACACCTCCAACAATTCAAATCTGTAAATACATAAACACACACACACACGTTGGTGCGGCTATCCTTATGAGGACTCTCTATAGACATAATGATTTTTATACTGTACAAACTATAGACTCTATCCCCTAATCCTAACCCTACCCCTAAACCTAATCCTTCAGCATTTCTACATTTTCAGAAAACAACGTTTTGTATGTTTTTAAACTATTTGAATTATGGGGACACTAGAAATGTCCTCATAAACCATATTTATAACATAATACCCTTAATTACCAGTTTGTAACCTAAAACAAATGTCCTTGTATACCACACAAACCCACCTACACACACACACGACAGTAAAAAGACATTGTATCAAGTCTTTTGACTAAAAAGGTTAACTGATCTACTAACTCTACAAAAGATAAATCAGCGGAATAGGTGTTGTTTTCTGGGTCCTGTGGGATCTTTAATAGAGACAGACAGCGTTTTTATGTGACTGGGCTCCCTGTTGCTGACACCCATGTTCTCATCTGTAGGACAGTGTGTAGCTGCACTAATTATGGTTGGTCCTTGTCCTCCAAGGACGGACACACACACACACACACACACACACACACACACACACACACACACACACACACACACACACACACACACACACACACAAACACACAAACACCTGTCTCTTTACAACTCTCAGCTGATCTTCACTTCCCTTATTCCATATAACAGTGTTATTTTAATACACACAACAGCATTACATTAATATGGTAACCTGCTGAGTAAATACACAGATGATTATAGATTAGGCTGAGCAAACCTAGTGCTTTGCTGAGATTCATTTCTCACACCATATGTTGCCAAAAATGTACAGCATGACAATAAAATTAAAGCCACAGTCACAACAGTATACGGATGTGTTAGCAGGCAAGCTAGTGGCTTGAAATGAAGCTTAGGAAAGTGTGTGTTGTAGATACAACTCTGTATTCAAGTATGACCACATAGCTCAAAACATAGGGAAAGAAATAGTTCTAAACATACGTTGCACTCCGTCAATGATTTCTGCTTCTTGTCTGAACAAATCCTAACCATTTAAAAGACATCCTAAGGGGCAGTTCAGACCGAACACATTCCTGCATTCCAAAATGCTAGATGCAGTGCAACAAAAGGAACAGAATGCAGGCGTCTCGAGATGCACTTTTAAAGTTGAAGTTCTTTTCAATTATCTAAACAATATTGCGCTCCTGTGCGTGACGCTGAAAAAACAGTGAGACGTGGTGTATACAAAGAAACAGCAAGACGCAGAACAACAAAGACGTCCATCTAAGGAAGGTTTACACAGAATAATTTTTTTTTAAAAAGCGAGATGCAGCAGACCGGTCAAAGACGTCCATCTAATTCATGATTACAAAGAAAAACAGTGAAATGCAGCGAGATGTGGTACAATGATCAAAGACGTTCGTCTAGCACATGTTTACATAGAAAAACATTTGAGAAAACAGCGAGACGCAGAACAACAAGCAAAGATGTCCGTCTAAGGCAGGTTTACATAGAAATACAATTGAAAAAACAGCGAGATGCTTGACAACAGTTAAAGATGTCCATCTAGTGCATCTTAACATAGAAAAACAATTGATAAACAGTGAGATGTGGTACAACGATCAAAGACGTCAGTCTAGCGCATGTTTACAAAGAAAAACTATTGAAAAACAGCAAGACGCAGCGTAACGGTCAAAGACATCAGTCTAGCGCAACGTAGAAAAACAATTAAAAAACAGCAAGATGTGGCGCAATTGACAAATATGTCCGTCTAGCATGTTAACATAGAAAAAAAGTTGAAGAACAGCGAGACGCTATGCAGCTGCCAAAGACATCCATCTAGCGCGGGTTTACAAAGAAACCAAATTTGAAAAACAGCGACACATGTTGCAATGGTCAAAGACCTCCGTCTAGGACAGGTTTACATAGAAAATAACTGAAAAATAGTGTAGACTGAAAAACAAAATGCATTCAGCCCCTAAAACAGGTGTGGACGTCCCCTAACTGCTGTCATGCTGTTTGTCCAGATGGCTCACCTCTCCGTCTCATCGTCTCGGTTTAGGATCTCCATGTGACTGTCCTTCAGACGCAGATAGGTGAAGCCCAACCTGAGATGATGGGAGAAAAAGAAAGTAAGCTCTTTTTATTATCACGACTTCTAAAGTAGAAGTACATTTGTGTTAATGTATGCTTGTGTGTGTGTCATGCCTCTTCATGCCCTCCACCAGTGCCACCTCGTCTGGAGAAGAGGAGATGTAGAAGGTGGATTTGCCTTGATGGATTCCTCTCTTAATGCCATCCACCGTCTCCTCTTCCTTCACCTGAACTGTGTGACACAGACACAACGCACGGAAAAACAGCTCCTCGCGCTCCTGATGACACACACACACACACACACACACACACACACACTGGTTATTTGACACTATATCTCCATTTATTTAAGAGTGAATTGACGTAGTGTCACAGAATCATCCAACTGTCTCCTCACAAACAAGATACAAAAAGATAGAAAGACTAACAAAACAGATTAAATGACAAAGGGAGAGAGGAAGGCTATCTGTGTCTTCCTCTGAACATTATTGAGTCAGTACCTGTGTATCCAGTAAATATTTGGATACATTTGATATAAGCAGGCATTAAAGATCTCACAGTAGTAACAACACTGAACTTTGATATTGCCCTATATTGCCCTATATTACACACATACACCATATCACCTTAACAGAGTTTAATTTGAGTGAATCCAGTTCCTACATTTCTAAAAGCTCAATTCAAGTACTTTAAGGACCTTGTGTGAACCCTGTAAACAGTGCAGAAAAAAAGAGCAGTATAGGGCTAAAATCGAGTGATAGAGAGATTGTGAGAAACAGAAAATAAGACTACTTTACGCAAAGTATTAGTAGAATGGCAGTATGCCCTTCCACTCAAAGCCTTAGACTAAATAAACTGACCATGAAAACAAAAACAACATCTTAAAAGTTCACCTTTCCATCTACGCCTGGAGAAGAGTCAATCATGTCCATGGCAGCAGCTCCAGGTAAGATCTGCCCATTACAGATGGCATGTGGCACATAAACATGCCCATCCACACAACATTCTCTCAACTCCATGTCATTTTCAGTCAAAGTGCCTGTCTTGTCTGTGAAGACATACTCCACCTGTAAAAGACAGAGAGACTTTAAATATATACTGTTAATCCAGATATCTCAGCCGTTTGATTTGACCGAAGAGGTTTGCCTACAGTACCTGTCCCAGTTCCTCATTAAGGTCTGATGTATTGACGAGCGGCCTCTCTCCGAGCTCCTCGTCAAACATGTCATCGTCCCACAGAATAAAGTATGAGCCCAGAAACTTCTGCATCTCCACAGTTACATACATTGACACAGGAATGATGTAGTTGAATAAAACCATGAAGGCCAGGAAATCAGTGAACGCTCGGATTAACTGAGGGAACAAAACAAAGGTAGTGTCATTTGTCCCATTTGCATTTGCTTTGAATGTCTTAATTAAATAAGAAACGGTTCATTGTTCTCCAACACATATTCAACTTATAGCTACAGATGTATTGAGTTAAGACCTATGGACCTGTATAAATGGGGAAACTTGTTGTAGTCTGGAAGTATCACAGTAATGCTTTGTAATGTACGTACTACATGCCGTTGTCTCTCTGTATCTGTTTTCTGGTTGTACCAGGGCTCGTCTCTGTTCGGGTCAGCCTGCCAGACGTACTTCAGTACAGTATTAATCAGAGCTTTACTGATCAGAATGCAGAGGTACACAATCAGGTAGGCATTCATAGATCTGCAGAAGAAACATCATTAAGTAGATCCAAGACCTGGTTCATTCATTATGCCCATAATCATTTCTGAGCCTAACGGCAAAGATATGGATCATAAATCAAGGTGACAAGTTCTATCTGCAGTAACTGGCACTAAGGGTCATCCTGTTTAAAAAAAATGAAATCTACAAGATTAAATTAAGGCCTAAAAATATCAGCATTTATTGGATTGAAAAAGTCAATTATATCGGAACTCTCAAAGAGCAGAACTCTGAAATTATTCAGAGATCAACATAAACAGATTTAGTATATTTTCCTAATGACTGCATCTCTCTGCCTTCCAGAACTGTCTGCTCGACATATGTGAGTGTAACTTGATACAATTCATGACATGAATTGCAGAGACCCGATGAGCAAACAATTTGCTTTACAAACAGGACACTAAATGCATTACGCCGTACATGCTGACAGCCAGATAACCCGATCGCCACAGCCTATATTGTGTCTTACTTTTCAACGGCTGAGCGCTTTTGAGACTTGGACTGGTAGTTAAGGGCCATTTTGGTTTCCATGCCCGTGTAGATGGCCACAGCTAGATGAAAGGTGAAGAAGAAAAAAATAGCATTATCAGATTACAATTCCATTCTGTGCCAGTCCTTTCACAGCCTCTGTGATGTTATAATAATGTAACAACCAATCTTTACATAATTGAGCTCTTTTATTCTACCGTATGGTACCATTATGTCATAATGACTCCCCTCTACCCAAGTAAAAAAATGTAGGGCACTCCACCAAAAGAACAACGCAGAAAGAATCCTCACGTGTATAATGTGACATTCATTACCCTCTCGCCCTTCCTCTCCCTCTCTATCTCCAGCAATTAAGAACTTCACTGTAATCTCACAAGCTTCAGTGGCTCATTTAATTACGGTGGGAACAGAGTGACAGAACGACTCAATCAGCAACTTTATCGCCCTCTCATTCTCTTGCCCTTCCTTTTACCTAAAACATACACACTGATCACAAAAGCATTTAATGTATAGTAATTGAGTCTGAATATGATATCAAAAAGTGTAAACCGAGTGCAAACAGAGTTTTGCATAGTGTCGTTTTTAGTTACCAAATATGCATTCGGTGTTTTTCAGTGTGGCCCCTCGGAGCAGCAAGTTCTCAGATCCCAGGGGTCTACAATAATTAAACAGATCCAGGATGAGAAAATTACAAATTAAATTAAATGTATAATGTTTATAGTGTTTATGCTACAAATTAAAACATATTTGCAATGTAATTAAAATGTAATGACATATAGAGTACTATTAATAAACAACATTAAAGGTGTCATATATTGAAGAATCAAATGTTTGATGACCTACTGAGATGAAAGAGCTACAAATTACAATATAATTGTATGTAGAAACTGAGTAATATTAATACATATCTACATTAAAGTGGTCATATCATGAACAATTATAGAGATAAAGTGTATGGAAATACACTATTTTATAGTGTCCATACTACAAATCACAATGTAATTACAATGTAATTATATGTAGAAAGTGATTCATATTAATGAACTACATTAAAGGTGCCATATCATAAAGAACCAACTGTTTCATTAGCTTCTGAGATGAAAGAGAATGGAAATACTCTTTATTTGATACTGTCCAGGCTACAAATAACATTGTAATTACAATGCAATTACAATTTAATAACATTTAGAAACAGAGTATTATTACTGTACTACATTATAGGTGTCATATCATAAAGAACCAAATGTTTCATTATATTCTGTGATGAAAGAGTATGGAAATACTCTATATTTTAAAGTGTCCAGGCTACAAATTACAATGTAATTACAATTTAATTACATGTAGAAATTGAGTAATATTCTTGAACAACATTAAAGGGGTCAAATCATAAAAAATTAAATGTCACATGATCTTCTGAGATAAAGTGTATGGAAATACTCTTTATTTTATACTGTCCAGGCTACAAATCACATTGTAATTACAATGCAATTACAATTTAATATGTTCAAATGGAGCAATATTATTGAACAACATTAAGGGGCTCATATTATGAAGAATCAAATATTACATGATTTTCTGAGATGGAGTATGGAAATACACTTTTTAATAGCGTCCATGCTACAAATTACCATATAGTTACAGTGTAATTAAATGTAGAATCTCAAACTAAATTGAACGTGTCTTATCATAAAAAACAAATGTTCCGTGACCCTCTAAGAGGAAAGAACATGGAAATATACTCTAAATTTCAAAATTCACAACTTCCTCTCCAGTCCAAAAAGATGAATTTCTGATTTAAGAAAGCCTGAGCATCTATATTAGAATGATTCAGTGTTCAGAAAATTGGCCTGCCCAATAATGAAGTGGTAATAAGGATCTAGGATAGATTTTTTTTGTAGTTGATCTAAACTAGTATTTTATCTATTGTATTCTTTTTAGATTTACATGTAACATGGGCACTGTAAAATAGAGTATTACCAATATTACACACTTAACTGACATTTTACATCTTTTACATATTAAGTCAAGTTCACATTTACTACAAAGAAAACAGAAAGGAATGCTGGAACCATTGCTTTGGTAAAGATTGGTAGAGTCCTATCTATGAAAGTGATAAATGGTCCCTCCTGAATTCAATGTTTCACACACTGGCCCTTTAATTAAGAGTCAATTTCCTGAGTATAGATTTACCTTGCGATGGGCTCCTCTCGTTCCAAATAAATATTGATGCGTCCAACAAATCTACAATGAGAGAGGAAGAAAAGACAGAAATTAATGTTTAGTCTGGGCTCTGTGACAGATGCGCGCGCATGTGCGCGTGCGTGTGTGTGTGGTTAAGACACAACGTGAGGATGTGTGTGTGTGTGTGTGTGTGTGTGGCATGCTGTTGTGAGGGTCCAACAGTTGTTCTATGCATATATTTGTAAGAGAAAGAGCATTTGTTAATGTGTTTACTGTTGTTGATATACATGTATACTCACTTGTACAGGTCTGGTTGGGGTTGTTCACATTCTATGGTAGCATGTAGTGTGTCCACCTCCTCTGCTGTGTTGAATGCCTTTGTGTCTTGAACTGCATAATAGGTCTTTGTGTAGAGAGAAGAGAACGAGAGAAGCCAGTCGGCATTCCAAGGTCACAAACGGTCATACATACACAAACTTATACTGCCACCCCTCTAATAGGAATAACTAGTAGTGCCCAACTGTGCAGGCCAACACATTTCAGTCACAATGCAAACGATGTATTGTAATATGTTTACTGCCATTGACGTTAAAGGATGAATATAGAATATGAAATAGAATGTAAAATTCCTTCCATCTAATTAATCCCTAATGTCAAACAGCCAATATGTTTACAGAGCAAAAAAAAAGTAACATGCCAAAAAAAATAAAAGACCCACTCTTGAAAGACCTGTCCCCTTTGTAGATATTGACCAATCACCTTATGGCTGGACTCTCCGTCTAAGCTGGCTGTAGTGACGAAACATGTTCCGTCTTCTCGACTGGAGGAGAGCAGTATGAGGTCACACGGAAATGTCTCATCCTCTTTTACCTGGACAATATCACCCACCTGAAAGGTCAAAGGGCAAAAAAAAAAAAAAAAAAAAAAAAAGAGTCAAATTCCAAAATGTTCGAAATTGCAGTGACACAGACAGCTATAGGAACCATTCTGAAGAAAATGTCTGTGGTGCTTACAGGACAAGTTGCACACCAAAGTTAAATACTAAAGTTTGTGTACAAGCCAGGTAAAAGTAATTTTACAAAACTGTAGGTATAGTAAGATTATAGTAGAAATTTGTGTTTCTCAAGTATATACGCCTGGTTTTAAGGATCTTTAGATATTTTTATTGGGAATAAAGACAAAATACTAATAAAGAAAATCCTTGCAGTGCAAGGTCCCCTAACATTCTCTTTAAAAAATTTAAAAAGTCTTGGGACAAACTGCTTATGCTCCTCATTTGTAAGTAGCTTTGGAAAAAAGCGTAAGCTAAATTCATTTGTTTTATATATACACGGTATATAAATATATACACATACATTATATATACATATATATATAATGTATATATATATATATATATATATATATATATATATATATATATATATATATATATATATATATATATACACACACACACAACAGTTAGTTCTGGTCCTCAAATCTGATTGGACAAGTGATGTTCCAAGAGCACTGATGGTCTGACACCATCAGATTCACTGTGTGTATCACTCCGCTTGTGTTCATGCGGTTCTAAACTAAAGTGTAAGAGCAGTGCATATGTGTTAAGAGCTACTGTTTGTCTTTTGTTTTTGACATTACATATGTTAGCCAGCAGGTGGTGGCAAAGAATCATTTTTGTGTTTAATATGAGCCAGTTAGGTGACGTGAAATGAATCCACGTCAGCCAGTGTTTATAAAACAGCTCTTCGTGATTGCTTGTCTAAACTACACTACTAAAGCTAGGAAATAGTTTTTAACTACTTTAAATGAACAACTTCAGAATTACAGCTCATCACAGCTAAGAGACACAACAGACCGAATCACAGCAGTGCTGATGTATTGTTTAAATATATATATATACATATGTTATATATGTATACAGTATAAACTGTATATATATATATATATATATATATATATATATATATATATATATATATATATATATATATATATAAAAGACATCTCAATGATACATGGAAGATGATTCCAATAACTTTCCTGAATGCTATTGTCAAAACAAGATATTCAAGCTCAGCATGACACCAATATCTACAAATCCACTACAGATCATGAGTTGCCTCTTACATCACAGTTGAAAGAAATAAAATGATACTCATGAATCATGAAATATCCTGATCACCAGTAGTTGTTCCTGCTGGCCTGAATGCAAATTGTGCGTGACGGATTACAGATGCTGGCTGGATTATCAGCAGGGAAATCTGTAATGGTTAGTATTCAAGCTCATTCTCTCTTCAACATCCACCACCTTTCTTTCTATTCCTCCAGTTGCTCTCTTTCTCTCTCATAATCATATATCTTATTATCATGCAGAATATATTCCCTCCTCTAAATACCAGGAATCAAACCACTGAAAAAGCATCTTATGGGTAAATTGGAAAGTTCCGGCAAATAAACATAAAATCTTTATTATTTTGGTGTTCTTGTAGCTCATTTGGTAGAGTCATTGTTTATTCAATTCTGTTCGCTGATGCCAGTTGCGTAGAAATGACATATTTCACCTTTAAAACCTCTCTTAGACATTTAAAGATCACTTTCTCTGCATTTCAATCATTCGTACTCATTCTATGAGGTTACGTACCCGTAGCTTTTGACTCTGTTCTCGTACGACTTTGCCATGTTGGACGACGTGGACAGGACATTGGTTTATAGCGTTGTCTGCTTTGTGCCTGATCCAGTCCTCATAGCCCTGCAGACCGAAAGAAGGGAAGTGAAAAAGTGACATTACAGTTACAACACCTTTAAGAGAGGGAAGTCAGGAGTCTTTTCTCACCTGTTTAATGGCCGTGACAGTGATGACAAAGAAAAGTGGCAGACCGCTGGTCGTAGGACTGGTGGGGGTGTCAATGATCAGCTACAGAGAGAGAGAAGGTGAGAGGGGAAATATCACATATCACACTGTCACAGAAAGGTCAGCTCATGCTAAAAAGACAATTTCCATAAGCGACATCACCACACACCTGCACTAGAAAGATGATCAGGAAATAGAAATTGGCAATTCTTCTGAACTGCTCAAACAGATTCTTTGGTATAAAATTCCAAAAAGTATACTGTGGACAGAGACACAGAAATGTATGTTAAAGTAAAAGTTTTAGAATATATTTATTACATGGCTCTCTAAAATACTTGATTCTGATTGACCAATCACAGAATTCTGTTATGGAAAATGTACAGTCAGACGGTTGTTTTCGCAAAATAAACCCAGACAGGGTGATCGATGATAACAACTGGCTGACTGCTCATTATCCAGCTTATTACAAGACTACTTGCCAAATAAATAAATAACTGGACATTAAATATTGATTTGCATTGAAATTATGTTATTCAGTAAGAATAAAGAAATCGCTGAACAGTTCATTTTCACCTCAGGTTTGCGTAAAATTTCTGTTGGTGTTTATTTTGCGAAAATGACTGTCTGACTGCTCATTATCCAGCTTTTTACAAGACTACTTGGCAAATAAACCAATAAATGGACAAGAAATATTTGATTAGCTTACTTGTAGTGTGTAACAGGCTTCAATGGAAAGGAGGAGGTGGGAACCCGACGAAGCATCAAAGTAATGTTTAATGAGACATTAAAACATAAAAACATAAACGCATACATGGCAACTGCCTGTAGCTCTCTCTCTCTCTCTCTCTCTCTCTCACTTATCCCCCTCCTCGGCTGATTAGCCCCGCCCTCCTCCTTATCACATAGAGATCGCAGAGTGATACGCGAAGCAGGAAAGATGACTCGCAATAACCGGATGACTAGTCTGATATGTCTCAATCCACAGATGTGTGGTTGTTATTCAGAAATATCAGACTGTTAGATAGGGCCATTGACCAATCAGAATCAACTATTCCATAAAGCTGTGTAATATGTTTGTATAATAACCACTAAACTGTATAATGGATTTCCTAAATAGCTGTACTAGTTTCATGTCTCTCGTATCACTATGTAGTCTTTTTTTTCCCCATTTAATACAATCATTTCAACTTGAATCAAAATTCCATGTCCATTAATTTATTTATTTGGTAAGTAACCATGCAATAATCAGGTTAATCAGGGTAATGTACAGATCATTATATCAAAATAAACTATTTCAGGGGTTAGGGTAATTAATACCCATTATTTTGCATTACTGACCGGCTGGTCCGACTGTTCACAATCCCTTCCATACAGTTTTTTGGTTCAGATCACCTCACCTTTGAGGAGACGATTCTGTTGTCAGGAAATCTCTGTGGAATGTACGCTTCTGTTCCTGGAGGAGGTTCTTTATGTCCAATATACACTGTCCTGCTGTCCACCCAGCTCTCCTCTCCTGTACACTGAAACACAGAGACAGGGAGAAAGTACATTATTCATTTATTCATACATATTTCCTGTATATCCATGCATCATTCATACATGAACTGCACACAGGTCAGATCCACCCAATAGAGACAACAACTGCATAACCAAATCATACAAGGTACAATTATTGGGTGTGGTCTGATGATACAGAGAGAGTAGTGGTCTAAGCACATAACTGGTAATCTGCTAATCAGAAGGAGTTTGGTTCGAGCCCCACAGCCAACAGCCACCACCATTGTGTCCTTGAGTAAGGCACTTAACTCCAGGTTGCTCCAGGGGGATTGTCCCTATAATAAGGGCTCTGTATTTGGATAAAAGCGTCTGCCAAATGCGTAAATGTAAATGTAAATTACGGAATTAATTGAAAAAATTATGGAAAAAAAGAAAACTATTGATTTAAAGTTGTTCGTAAAAACAACAAAAACAAAATTGTAATCGTGATTAAATTGCATAGTTTTTCATAGTTAATCGCGATTAATCACAGATTTTTAAATTGCTGACATTTTACTATATATACTGTACTTACTTCCCTGTCAAATGCATTTAATTCCATTTTAGGAAATAAAACAAAACAATATGTAACAACATAATGCTTTATTAACACATTTCAAACAAAGCCTTCCACAGTAAAAAGATAAAAATGCACTAAAACCGCACCAATTCAAGTAGCATTAAGCATTTCGCAAAGTCTAAGTGGGAGGATGACTTATTGAAAGAACTAGTCATCACATAGGTTGCATATTCATTGCAATGTGCATTAAATCTCTTAAACTCTAATATACTCCACAAACTGTGTTTATCTGCTTTGCTACAGCAACCGTGCAGCCATATTCATGATTTGTCTCATGGCATCAATGCTAGCATCAAGCGGCGCTTTGTACTCCACATGAAAAGAGCTTGCACAAAATGTCAAGGTAAGACTTGACAAGCTTCTGTGGTAATTTAATTGAGCCTTACACAGGCTGCAAAGTACTTGATTTCTGTCACATGTCCCATCTAGGCTTGTTTTGTAGAACAAATAGAGTTAAGCGGTTCTTTCCCTATCATCTGATCACTGACATTGCTGTTGCGTGAGTGCATTAATTGCGATTATGAAAAACGTTTTGAATTCACTGCAGGCATTAACATGTTAACATTGACAGATCAAATTAAAAGTATATGGCAAAATATTCAGATATATACAAATATATAAGTAATTTGTAGGTATGCCATAAAATATCAATATATCCTGATCGGCACATTATTTTATTGATATATTTTTTGAGGCATTGATATAATAAAATTAGCCGACATTTAAATTAGAAGCCCAAATGGCATGCTTTCCAATTCACTCAGTTAGCCTCTGTTTAACAGTCTGGAATAATAGCGTTAGGAGATAAGATAACATTTACTGAAACTGGTCGTGATCAAAATCAGGCAGGTTTTTGTACTTCAAGAATTAAAAAAGTGACGTGGATGAGTTTGTAGGTTAGTTTATTATGCAATTTCTCTGTATGTAGCCATGAATAAGTCTTTCATTCAAGCTGTCAAACCACAAATAGAGATACTTGTTACTGAAAATACATTGTGTAGGCTCCATGTAAGATACTTACACACAATATATCATCCAGTTATACTAGAGTAAATAAACTTTGATAATGATTTGAGTCTAATTTAATGGAAAACTATGTGACTTGAGCTCCGTGGCACTTCAGAATATTTACACTGAGCGTTGGTGGTGCGATTGTACCTTTGTAGAAAATAAGTCATTGTTTTGAGTTTTAGAACGCGCCATGTCGTCCAATAAACATGTCCAGTATTCAACCCCTTTAATTAACACTGCCGCTCATAGTTTACCAACGTTGTGTTGAGAAATATGTCTGAAGAGACAAAGACTATTGTGCAACTTGCAGCCTTAATTTGTATCTGGATTTTTTTTTTATGTATATATACATACATATCGCTAATCATCGGGAAAATCTTCAGATTATCAACGCGTGAAAAATGCATTGATCCCAAGCCTAGTAGTTTGAGAGTGTAGGCAGACTGTCTCACAGTGGGCTCATGGGTAGTGTAGTACTTCACCAGGAATTCCATTATGAAACATTATTTTTAAATTGAAAATTAAATAACACAGACTGATGGATTCTGCAGAAGCATGTGCCATCAAACCTCAGAACCTCATAAATTATCAATAGCCCTATGGAAAAAATGCATAGGATTTTTACCTCAGAAATCTTAATGTTGCGCTCTGTAGTGCCAGAAAATAAAAATGTATGAATAAAAATGGACTATGTCGCTGTCATACCCACTGCTACTGTAAGTCTTTTATTTAAATGCCTTCATTTCATGCTTTAACACATTAACTAAAAGCAAAACGCAGAAAAAATTATGTGGTAATAAAACCAACAGTGTGAAATATTAATCTTAACAGGTTTGCACACATCTAATTCCCTCTTTATTTTATGTTAACTTTGCTACACAGTTCATGTATTATTCCAAAACATCTGCTCCCCTTGCCATTGCTCACCAACTTAGTAATGACCGAGATCTGGAAAATGCAATGAAAGCTGATCCTACATCAGTTTGAAAGAAGTCACTTCAAATGATGTGCCTTTACATTCCAGTACTACATGCAACAGGTTTGCAACTGCAGCTAGTGTCAGCAATGTTACGGCATTGGATGGCAAGAGGCTCCGCCTTCTCCCTCTCCATCAGGGTGGGATTAAATCCGCCAGAGCCTCTTAAACGCTTACGTAAAATGAGAAATGTGAGCTATTACCACTTCAAAGACTATTTGCATTCTTCACTACATGTGACAGGACTATGTTTCTGTCATTAAGAGATAATCAAGGGGTTAAAGGGATAGTGCACCAAAATGTTGACCACTCTCATGTTGTTAAAAAATCGTATGACTTTCTTCCTTGCGAACACAAAAGGAGTTATTTAGACGTATGATTAAGCAGCTCTTTTACATGCAATGACAGAGAATGGTGACATCAGCTGTCCTTGGTCCCCATCCATTTATCTTGTAAGGAAAAGAGCAGCTGTGACACTCATCTAGATATCTGTATGTGCATTTGACATTCAAGCAGGATGTCTTAAGGGGTTTAAACCAAAGACATCTGAGATCTTTGTCAACTGCTGCCACATGGAAAACATCAATTAAACAAATGAACCCTACACCACTGAGAAATACGTCATGTTGAGCAGCAAACTCAAATTTGGCACATTTGAATCATCTTATTTACCACAGTAAATCCTAAGAGACTCACAGGGAGTCAGTTTGAAGTTCCTCTTTGTGACTCATGCATCTCTTTCCTTTGCGTATTTGTCTGTATGTGTGTGTCTGGGTAATTTTGACCTTGCAGAGTAGGCTCAGACACCATTCAAAGTGTGAATCTCACAAAACATTTTCCGTCAAGATAATTTCAGTCATGTTTCACCCAAAATGTAAATAAATAAATTAGAAAATATACAAATATAAAATAAATAAATTAGGACTGGGAAAAAGAACATGTTAAACCGCTCCCTACACGCATACTACGCAGTCTGCGTAGGACTCCAACTCACTAGGGGGGCAGAAAAAAGTCCACCGGCTGCCCTTACATGCAAGTTACACGTTATTCAAGGACCCGGAAGCAGTAGCGGAACACAGACGATCGCTTCATATATATATATATATATACACATATATATATAATTTTTAAATGTTTAAAAGATAACTATGAATCATTATTTCATCATTATATATTGAATTATTTTTATATGAGGGGCTTTCTCAGCAAATATTTGTAAATGTGATTAATCGCGATTAATTAATCGGGACACCGTGTAATTAATTCAATTAAAACATTTATTGTTTATACGATTGACAGCCCTAAAAATAATACAAGCTGTCTTGATTGAAATTTCATGTCAACTACACATTTTAACACAAATTATTATCAAGTTGAAACCCTAAAAGATTAAGCAGAATTACTCACATAACAATGAAACGCTTGTATCATGAAAAAGTGCAGTTTGTCATAGCTCTGTGAGGTGTCGGAAAACAAACTTGTACAGTGACAGAAAAACAGCTCATGAGCATTTTCACTTAGTAGAGGGGTGCTGTAGACTCACACATCAACTCTTGGTGATAAATGCTTTCTGTGCTAACATACGCAATCCATTTAGATTGTATTGTAGCTACTGAGAAAAGTCAAACAGAATGTTAGATGACACAATTCAGAAGAGCATATAGCTGAAAAGGGGCGGGGATGAATAAGGTGAATAGTGTCTAACAATGCATTGGCAATATACATGTAGGTTTATCTTGCCAATGAAGCTTGGTATAAATAAAATCTGCCCATTTGATCCTTTTATTAAAAAAGTCACTGGAAACTGGCAGAAAATTTTGCCCAACATTTAAATACAGCATGTCATAATTTTATGGAATGTAAACATATACTTTTGCTTCAACCAGGGCACTCAACTGATTTTTAATGTCAGAGGGTATGAATGAATTCTCCAGCCTGGTATAAGACTTTTCTCAGGTCTTGATTGTGCAAAGCCACTTCTGTGGCTGATATGTGGTCTTGCTCTACTATCTCCAGTGCAAGGTTAAAAGTGGCTGTTTGCTTCAGTGCAAATCCAATCCAAAGTTTAGTGCAAGGATTGCTGAAAATGTCTCTTAGAAACTTAGAAAACTATGACCATGCACAACATGCTGCACAGAAGAGCATCACAGTATTATTGAAAGCAGTGAAAAACGTGCGTGTTGCTTAAATATAAATGTCATTATTTTGTATTTATATTTTTTATCATTATTACAACTACTACATTGAATATTATATTTTGCTATACAGAAGTAATGTATTTCTGTTGCATTTTTTCAATTTCACGTGTCTTTCTAAATGGGGCTTTTATTTTGACATTTTACAGCAAAAATAGTTACAAATATTTTTATATGCGATTAATTCGATTAATCGTCATACCAAAGTTTATTCAATTAAATTGTATTTATATAGCACATTTTAAAAACAACAACAGTTGACCAATGTGCTGTACAATGTGTTCACAAGAACTTTTAAATACAATAAAACCAACAATAAAACATAATAATATAAAGACAAAATTACAAACAACAGAGAACATCACAAATTGTAGGATTAATCGGCATTAATCTGTTTTATAGATTGACAGCCCTAAAATATGTTTAAATTATTTTAATATTATATTTAAATTTGTGTTTTAATGTACCATGTACAATGATAAATCCTGATCAATAACAATAGACTGCAATTTATTAGTTAAAACATTTAAATTAAATGGTGCTAAAATAAATATAATAATATATTGTTTAAAAGACAATGAAGCCTATTTTAGATGTATTTGGGGAGGGGTGCATAATTGTCATGAATATAATGTAACAATGTGAGACATAATGTCACAATTTGAGATGTTGTATTGAGATTTACCCTCGAAAAGAGGTCAGAGAAGTATTCTAGGGAGAAGGGATTTGAGGTTGCTTGACAAAATGCTCTAGAAATGTATTCAAATGTGCCAAAATTCCAGAAATGCAAATCATTCAGTACGGTCAGACAGACAAAAATCAAATCTAAACAGGCTTAAAGCACAAAGCAGATGCCATAGTCTCCCTGACAATCTCTTTGTGTTTTCTCTGTGTTTGAGAGGTGGCATTAAACAGACGGCACCGAGCAGCTGGTCAGAGACTCAGTCGACCCTGAGCCCCCGTAATCACACCTAATCCACTCTGCCCTATAACACACACACATACACTTCTATCAACACTACACAGCAATGAATGAGTCTGTTCTGTGTTCTTCTGATTCACCTGATGTGTCCGGTATGACACATAGTATAAACCCAAGATCAACAACACTGCACAGTTTTACAGATTTAGTCATAAACTTATTAGGGCTAAACCTTGATATGGTTATTGTAATGCAGCAATTAACAACAAATGAATTAATAACTGATTACATTAATCAGTCACTTATGTGTTTGTCAAAGATCATTTATTGATTCTTTTTTTATTTATTGAAATTTTATTGGAATATTCCTTTTGAATCTGTTGAGATATATTGAGAAACATGTTATTACTGTAACTACTGCAATTTAAAGTGCTCTCAGGCTTTAGAAAATGTAGCCTATACAACTTTTTCTGCTTCAACTTGCTCTGTGGCCTTCGAAATGTGGTTGAACAGTGCTGATTCAGGATCAGCTATCCCCATCTACAAGATCACATTCCTAAAGCAATGAGACACAAAAACTGATCCTAGATCAGTGCTAATTTAAGAGATTTCACACTTCAGCACAGGTCTAAAAGGAGCAGTCACACTACACTTTGCGCTCCATTCACTCCCGCTCAAACGCATCCAAACACAATACACCAGAAACGCAACTTCATTTCATACTACACAGCGTATCAAAAGTTCAAGTTTGGTGAACACTGACCTGCAAATCTGAAAGATGATAGGGCACGTGACCAACAGAAGATCGAAACGTCACACACTGACCTCTTGGCTCAGATTCAAAGAATACATATTTCATTGCTTTGAGTAAATGACCAAGCAATCATAAATAAACTGACCCCACTAAAACAACACTGTGAGTTAATTAGTACAAACAGATCCAGATGAAATGGAGTGTTTATGTGAGTTTGTGAGTGTGCTTTAGTGGCCGGCCGATATAGGTTTTTTAAATGGTCTATGCCAATATGGACCCTTTTCACCTGTCTGTGTTCGCTAAGCAGAAGTCGATTGTCGGTGAATGTGGGATCACAGCAAATGTAATTTTTGCTTACCAGTTTGCTCCAACAGCAAAAGAAAAAAAATCAATGATTACACTTTCACAGCTTTGCAAAAGCAGATAAAAATAAAGAGCGCTGGATAACAGCAGTAAGATGAGAAAAACAGGCCAAATTTTCTGTCACTCACTCAGTATGTGTATTCAGGGGGTATTCATAATATTCCAGGGTTATACAATACAAAGTATGATGTTTTAAATGTACACTTAATATTTGAAAAATGGGAAATATAAAAAAGTTTGCTACATTTGCGTTGTTAAAGAAGGCGGAAACGGCCCATAACAGGTCTGTGAATAGGGTCCATAAGAACAGGGTGGCAGATGACCGATATATATATATATATATATATATATATATATAAAAATACTAAATCTAAACTGTTAATCAGGCCGAGTTATCGGCCAGTAATCTCTAAATGACCAAATATTGGTAGATTAATTAGCCCGGCCGAAATGAGAAAGACAGAGGGCAAGACTGGGAAAAATTTAACTGTGGCACTACTATTACAACCATATTTCATTGATTTTAACACACACACACACACACACACACACACACACACACACACACACACACACACACACACACACACACACACACACACACACACACTAATAGTGCTTTAGAGCATCAGTGAAGTCCCATGGAATAAAAATAGCTCAACATGATTCCTGTAACTTAACACTGAGCTGCTTAACACTGTTGTACTTGAAACATAATACAAACAATTAAATAGACAACAGGAACTCTTTTGAATTTAAAACAGTTATGGTACTTATTAATAAACAGGTATAAGAACAGTTTACAGTGACTAAATCTATCTAGAAACAGATTTAGTAGTTCTAATGTACAGTAATAGAATCATTTATAGTAATAACTCATGCTGTCATCAGCACAGCAACTAATGACTCTCGTTTAAGAGCGAGGCTGTTGGGTCACATGCCTGAGAGGATGAGGTGGAGATTAGATGGGACAGTGCAGAAGAGTGCTAGGACAGAATTGAGTGTGGAAAATATCTGTGAATATATAGAACCTTTAGGGTATCAAAATATCACAATCATCTTAATATGGACCACAATTGAAACCCTTTCAGGACTCTATTTTTGGGCAGCTCTGACTTCCTGCTAAACCTTTGTGTTCGAAGGAAGAAATAAAGTTATAAATGGTCTGCACTTATATAGCGCTTTTTTAACCTTAGCGGTTTTCAAAACGCTTTACACTGCGACTCATTCACCCTTTGGGAGCAACTTGGGGTTCAGTGTCTTGCCTAAGGACACTTCGGCATGTGGAGTCATGTCGGCCAGGAATCGAACTGCCCCCCCTATAATTTGATGATTATACGATCTGTATTCATATTTACTTAAAACCTCTTTGGTTATTTCACTCTGTATCATCCCCTTACTGGTCGTAAAAAAAAAAAAACTGCAATGTTTATTACAATAAGTAGGCTATTATCCTTTACTTTTGTCAGTGGCAAATCTTGGCATAGGCCTACTGTAGACCCCTAAACCAAAATATCTAGGCTAACAACCTAAAGGCTGAACCCTCTTAAAAGGCCCCAATATACTTTCTACAAAATCGAAGAATAAACTGGTGTGATGTCATTTAGAACAAAATCTGGCCAAAAAGAAGGTGTTTATGAGATTGTTTCGGTGGTTTGTAGCAGCTTGCATGGGCGAACTTTTAGGAAAACTTCTTACCAGCTACTAAACACCTACTTACTGCCATTAACCCACGTATTTAGTAGGTACTTGAAGCCCACCTACTTTGAGGCCAACAGCTAATTCCCATTTACGTTGTTCAGTCAGTCAAGATCAGTCAAAATTAACACACACTGGCATGCAGAGTTATTAGTGAGCTGGTGCAAATGTACCAACATCTGTCTGATCGTTCATGTAGAGACATTTTCCAAGACCATGTCATGTGATTTTTTTTTTAATTAGTCTACAAAAAGATTAAAATATACTAAAATACTCTCAAGTGCCCATTCACTCATGTGCCATCTGCAACAAAAGCCATTTACACATGTCCCAAATGTAAGATATGCCTAACATCATTCTTTTGTCTGTATTCTGCCCTTTAACACTCTTTTATACACCCATCTTTGGAGTAGTATCAGTGTCATCATAAATTACAATAACTGAGTGTAATTGGTGCATATTATGGCTGCGTATAGCATGTTAGCGCATTAGCATCATGAATTCAGAATGTAAACAAGACCATTACAAAATATCTTCAGCATATATATTACTTTAAAACATCATTGTGTAGTTAAAACAGCTTTTATTGACCTCATGTGAATTCTACTCATAGAACAATGCATAAAAGTCATTAATAACACATTTTAATGTCACATTTGTTACGGTTGTGTAGTCTTGAGTGTCCTCATATTTCAGTGAACTTCTAAACACCTTCCGCAGAGGTGTGGCGGGTGTCTGAATGTTCGCAAACAGGTATACCATTGCTCGGCTGTTTGAAAGTTCATTTTACCCCTGAATGAAGAAGTATATTGGGGCTTAAGGCTGAAATCCTAGAATCACCACTGTTAAGACAGTTTAGGGAAAAGCAGGTTCACATTCAGGAAAATAAATCGCGTGACTTCATTTACATGGTTCATAACCCACATCGAGGCATTTGCGAGGTGAAATCTCCACTCTTTGGTGCTAAAAGCACGAAACATTTTCTCCCAAACAAATGAGGTTAAGGTTGATTCTCTATCGAGTTTTACATTTTACAAAACCTACCTCTCTACACTAAACCTAAACTTAAACTTTAGTGTCATAAAAAGCAAATGTGACATGAAAAACGCAATTGCTGAAGCATCCACATAATTTTGTAGTACTTCAATGACAATTTTGAGTTGATTTACATGCTCTTTAGGACTTGTAATGCACAATGTGAAAGTAAAATGGCAAGCGCAATGTTTGTCATGTCATTTGAGCTACTGCGCAATTTCATTGCACTCAGATAGTTTAGAAATGTAGCTGGTAAATTAATGCAAGCATTAAATTTATCACCGTACAAGTATGTGTATAAAGTGCTGTAAGATAGCATTGTGAGAAGAACAAAGCAAAAATTACACATTTACAAACTGGTAATCTGCAGTTTTATTAGCGATCTGTATAAAAGGGAATAAAAGTCATTGTTTTTTGTTGTTGTTTTTTTCTCCCCAATTTGGAATGCCCAATTCCCACTTCATAGTGGTGCGGTTACTCACCTCAATCTGGGTGGCGGAGGACAAGTCTCAGTTGCCTCGGCTTCAATCCGCGCATCTTATCACATGGCTCGCTGTGCATGACAGCGCGGAGACTCAAAACATGTGGAGACTCATGCTACTCTCCGCGATCCACGTACAACTTACCACGCGCCCCATTGAGAGCGAGAACCACTAATCGCGACCATGAGGAGGTTACCCCATGTGACTCTACCCTCCCTAGCAACTGGGCCAATTTGGTTGCTTAGGAGACCTGGCTGGAGTCACTCAGCATGACCTGGATTCAAACGCACGACTCTAGGGGTGGTAGTCAGCGTCAATACTCACCCAGGCCCCCAATAAAACTCGTCGTTGTAGCTCATCTAGTGTTTGTTCCACCAGGAAACGACTTTTAAAAAATTGCAGGTGTAGTAACGTGATTCTATGAGACAAGATTGGAAGACATTTCTGAATTTCTTTAATTTACTGGTTTAATTAATTTAATTAACTGAACATCTGAATCAGTCAGGCATGTGTTAACAGCTCCCTGTACTGGAACTAGATTGTGTGAACTCATTATCCCTTTTTTGCACTAGCTTCCTATTCATGTTTCCATCTCTCTCTGTACCAGCATGCCCGTGACCACCACACAACTTGGGTAACGAGTGAAACCAGTAAATCACATGGTCACATGGGTGTAGACTTTCCATCCAAATGTCTGGTTGTTTCAGCATAATAAAAAAGTAAAACAGAGGAGACTTCCTAGGCAAAAATATAAACAACTCCCATTCACAATAAGAAGATATACAACGATCAACAGGGAAAACAGAAGTGTTTGAGGATGTTTCCAATTTTAAAGAGATAATTGGGTCCTTTAGGATTTTACAAGACTAACATCCACCGGATTTCTTTTCTTAACATGATGGAGTAGGACAACATTTGTTTCCATTTCAAATAACTTGTGGAAGGACTCCTCTCACTATCTCTCGCAGTTTCTTTCTTACTCATTCTGTAAGAAGGCAACCCTTACATCAAATAACTGCAGTACAAGTGTGGTCATTTGGACGCAGTATTACTGCAGTACCAGAGACTATTTAGCAGAGACAGAGCACTTCTATTTAAATAAATAGGAGAAATTGTAAAGCATTTTTAGTGTGATCCAAGCAAAAGAAGCACAATTAATGATACCACTGTTGTCAGATTATACAGCTGATTTGATATATTGTCTTGATCATAATACTGACCAACTGTCTTAGAGATTTCAGTCTTTCCCCATTGTAGATAGGAGCTGCACTTTCAAAGATGGTCACCATGGACTGACTTCCTTAAAAGGAAACAATGCTGCATCAAAATTACCACACTTGTACTGCAGTATAGACAATGACAATAATATGGTGTCCAAATTACCACACTTGTACAGCAGTAAAGGAAACTGCAGTAATACCACGTCCTAATTACCACACTTGTACTGCAGTTATTTTTTGTAAGGGAAAGAGCAATCTGTTGCCATAAATAAACACCCACACACACATTGTGCCTGGTAGACTTTCCCTTCAACCCCACACACACTCAGCAGCTTTCTCTACAACACACACGCATACACAATCTCACACATCCGCTCCACAGGGGAAAACATGCCCTTTCAGGAAAATAACAGTGTAAAGACCTTTTCATGAATGTAACTGGCCGGTGAAGAGGAGAATACCAGGTTTCACTTTGAATGGTAAATGACTATAATTACACTCTTAATGCTCTGTTGACATTTGAACTCAAAACTGTTCTAATTCCAACCTCAGCTGAGCCTCACTATAACCAGCCCAGCAAGATCCTCAAGTTGTTGTAGAACAATGAATCTCAAACACTGTATGCTGCAAAGATACTAGTTAGTCTCACAAAGCCAAGCTTTTGACTATTAGAATAAAGTAGGGCTGGGGCGGTATGGATTTTTTCTAACCGCGGTTGAAAAGCAAGATATTCCCGCGGTATAGCGGTAAACCGCATTAAATACATTACATTGGATCAGAGAAGTCCCCCCCCCCCGACAGACTTTGGCGCACACATCAGAAGTCGCTTTGATAGACAGACTTTAAATATTGTCACCTACATCCGAAGAAAAAAAACGAGCACAATTTTAAATAGTCAAATTTTCATCAAGCAGTAATTTGGCATGAACTAATCACTGTATAGATTTCCTTATTTAAGATTATTCTCAGATACATTCGCATTGAAGATGGGTCAGACATGATTTTGACCACTTTATTAAGTTTTGTTTTGTAGAAAGCCTTTCTTTAACTCCGCTTCGCGTCGTGACCGCATTACCACCCCGGGTGTGCATTATTTTTCTAATAATTCAACGGCCCGTCGTCAATTATTCCTTACATAATTCAACGGCCCGGAGTCAATTATTCCGCTTATACTACAGTTACCACACCTCGAAACATTGTTCAGATGATGTGATTCTAGACGTTTGTCAAGTTTTTGTCATTAAAACGCTCTTGTATGTAGGACTACTTTCTTACGCATCTAATCCCATGCCTCCGTTGCTAATTCCAAAACGTCATTTTAGAGTTAGTAACGGAGGTTTGAGCCACTGACAGCAGACTAATGCAGTTATTAGTGTAGTTATTAGAGAGACAGAGGTTGCAATAATGAGACAGAAAATCATGTGCGTCCTATTATTTAATTTATTTATTAATTCAGTAAGGAATAATTAATTCGTTAATTCGAACGAATTTATTTATTAAAATTAAACTGCACGTTTCCATTGATGGTGAAGTGAAAACTTGACACTGAATACTCTGCGCCAGATGCGTTTCGGACAGTGGCATAGAAAGCCCGCAGCTGGGTATTTAAAGAGTCTGCCCGTCTCTCTCTAGTTTGTCCACAGTATTTTTGGCTTAAGCCAGTCGTTAAACACATTGACAGCCCAAGCTGTTGTTTTTTTGGTGTTTTCTTCATGTTTTTCGCCCTCGAGTCGGTCTAGCTGTTCTTCGCTGATTGTTTTATGTATTTTGTTGTTGCCGGCTGCCTTTGATGTCCTCTTTCGTTTATTTGTTTTTTCATCTGAGCTATCCAATACTGCGGTCGCCCAGTTGTTAAAATGTTTATGTTCACCATAAATATAAAAATTTACTTCCGGAAAATCAAAATAGTCTGTTATTTTTTTTCCTCTTGAAGTTGAAGTGGATTTGTCGCTGTCACTTCTTTGAATTGTATCCTATTTTCCGTTATTACAGTTGACTACGCGAAGTGATATGGAACTGTAATGCGGTCAAGACCTGCCTGGAACTACTTTAGCCGTGCGTTTCCCTGAAAATAATTGCACACCTTAGAACGTTCTCAACCAATCAGAATCAAGCATTCAACAGCCCTGTAGTATAATAGAAAAATAATGCACACCCGAGGTGTAACGGCCACTCCGCTTCGCGTCGTGACCGCATTACCACCCCGGGTGTGCATTATTTTTCTAATAATTCAACGGCCCGTCGTCAATTATTCCTTACATAGCCCATCCGCGCATCTCTAATACAAATGGAATGTTATTATGTGTCATGGAACATTGCGCTCCCCAACTCGCGAAAGGTCGGATTTGCTCCATATTTTGATAAGTTTTGTTTAGAAAACCTTGAATCCATGTAGGCTAATATCATTAGACATAATCCATATCATTAGAATCAATGAATCCATGTCATTAGACACAATGAATCCATGTCATTAGACACAACGTGCACACATGTGCAGGCCAATGTTTTTTTTGTTTTCGTTTTTTTGCGGTGACGACGGTGACAAGCTCAGACCCGCGGTTGGAGTCACGTGACCGCGGTATTGCGGTAACCGTCCCAGCCCTAGAATAAAGTCTGATTGACTTTTCAAATTATTTTGACAGTAATGGGACATCTGACTGACATGTAAAGTGACCAACCAGTTTTATTTTGTTTTGTTTTTTTTAACAAATATGTTACAAATATACCATTGGATACTTTTGACTATCAACATATAGTCTGGTCCACTTTATTTTGACCAAAACTGCACATTAGAAAGGAAGTGGCTGTACAGCTGGCATATAAATTGGCCAACCACAGATTGATTCTTGATCTGTGACATTTAGATGTATTTAAATCTGAACTGGATGTGAACACAGCGCAATAAGTTTTGGGTGATCTAATCACAAGTGGACAGGCGAGACACATCCCAGTTTACACCTGGTCATAATATGCACATCATTCCGTCTGTTTTGACCACTTGTGTTCTGATTTTGAGGGCAGGGTGTCTGATTTCATCACTACATACACCAATCACTACCTCTGTGTATAACTGCATGATAATTAAGCAAAAATATGCCAATAAAGACAAAAAAAGTGCAGAAAAATGGTGCCCTCAAATTTTACTTTCATTTACTCTGAGCACAAACATACCAACCCAGGCTCATGGAATTTACATTAAAAATGTACATGGTTTGTATCACGTTTGGGGCGGCTGTGGCTCAGGTGGTAGAGCAGGTTGTCCACTAATCGTTTTATCAACACAAAAATCTGAAATTGAGCTGGAAATGAAATCAATGAGACGGTGTGGTTTGGTGGTCCACTCAGGGCCACTTTTTAGTCCTAGTTCGCCCCTTCAAATGTATATTTATTATTTTTTCCTTGCTATCCGCATATTAAACTATTATTGCATTAATACCATCACTGACACAAATTACACAAGTATACTATGATCATTTGTGAGTTTCCACTGCAAAACAACACAAAAACTAGTTTCAAGGGATGGATGGATGGATGGATGGATGGATGGATGGATGGATGGATGGATGGATGGATGGATGGATGGATGGATGGATGGATGGATGGATGGATGGATGGATGGATGGATGGATGGATGGATGGATGGATGGATGGATGGATGGATGGATGGATGGATGGATGGATGGATGGATGGATGGAAGGAAGGAACAAATTTCCTCTGTAACCCTGACCTTACACAGAATCAGTTTTTCTATCGATTATGTTGATGAAAGTTTGGATTCAATGAAAACATTGCTATGTACAAGCAGACTATCCAAACCAAACCAGAAATTTACACAATAAGCAACTCAATTTATGCATCATGCTACATGAATTAAGGGTATTCCTTTTTCATCCATGCAAAAACAAACATAAACCATTTTACAATCAATAAATAATAGTACTTATTATACATGCATTTCCAATGCATTCTTGTTTAAATTTAAAATGTTTAAAAAGTGAGCTTTTTTTTTTTGCGTGTGTTTTTTTATATGGTTTGGCATCAATATTTTATGAGCAGACAGCCAGTATCCACAGCTCAATAGGAGTGTGTGAAATTTAATAACAATAATAGAGTGTTTATGAAAGTACATTCCATTATATGAAAGCTAGCGATGGAATCAGTGCACAGCAGGTTATATAACCAAGAAAATCTGTCAGAATACATTATATTTCCACAAACTTTTCTATCATCCAGAAGCGCACTGTGCTATATCTCTAATTCAATACAGGCTTTATTATAAGCATTTTATGACTGTCTGAAACACTAATAAAATACCAAGGAAAACAGGTATTTCTTTCTACATGCTGTATGATTAATGCCCTATAATTGATTTGTTTGTGCCTACATGCTTTCAAGTAAATGCAATATGTATACAGTAAAAGCAATGTGTAATACAGACTTGGTCCTTTAAAGAAGAACCCAAGTCAGCAAATGTGTCTTTCCAAGCAACAACGCAGCAAACACACTATCTGGTATTTTAGACAATCCATACCATTTAAAATTAGCAAGGCAAGCATTTAGTAGGACTAAAAGCAGTTTGACTTTGCATTTAAGCACAAATAAAACCACAGTATTTAATTGAATTGCTGCTAAGTACTGTTAAAGAGTAGATCACTGAATGTGGTTCAGACATTGATTCAATTTTAGCTTTTACATATCTCTACAATAAGTAGTGCATTATAGAACTGTCTGTGTTTGATCAAATTAAACCATTTCTCTATTCACCCATGCAACTCAAGACTATTTATAATGCAAATGTAACACATGGAGTTTTCAACTTCGACAAAGACGTGAAACTTTTAACGAGAAATTTTTTTCTTTTTATTTCACCTCATAATAAAAGTATTTTTTGCCATGAATTCAGCACTATTTAGACACAAAAAGGAACTGAGATGCAGATTTCTGTATTCAGGTAGGTGGCTGGTCTAACCTCAGCTCTTGTCCAGACCACACACACACACACACAAACAGTCCTGCGTGGGTTTTATCTCACTCACTGATAAGAAGAGCGTGAATGACTGAAATATAGCTATTCAAACACAACCCACACACATTCTGGTCATTGATTCAATGGTAGCTCTGGTAGCATTTGCTAAACACGTGTAAAACTCATGGATTGTCCACAATAGCAGCTTAGCGATAAGAGCTATCACACTTGTCCAGTCAGCTTGTCACTAAGGTTAACAACATTTTACAGAACAAAAGGCGTTTTAAATATAGTTTGTTGGGGGAGGTGGACAGGTTCGTATAGGAACTGAGATTAATAGGGTTGTCAACAGGCCAAAGAATCAGGTCTCAGCCAAGAACCAGGCCAACTGACAGAATGTGTGTTTTGTTAACAGCTCCAGGATGCTAGTAAGATGCTAACAAAGAATGCTGGCCAAGATTTTACAGTTTTCCATCTGTTGCTGATGTAGAAAACTACTTTTCTAATCTTCTTTATTGTAGGGGTCATCTTGTTTTTTTTAATAATTACATATTTTCACATAAGGTCCAATAATAATATTAGTTTCGATGTTTTGGTCATCGAAATTGGTGTACTTTACCATAACCAACCTTATCTCTGACTCTTACTGTGCGTTCAGACCAGAGGAGGCAAGAGCTTCAAAATTCGCTCTGGCTGCCCTGTAAACAACGCTATTGAAGATTTGTGGACACTCTGACGTAGTTGAAATATGCAGCAACGTTTGTTCGGAATGCTTGGTTTTGTGAATTATATTTAAAAGGGCCACAAAACAACCAGACTTGCTGACCTATCACAAGTTGCATCCTCATGAAATCTTTTAAATCGATTCGATGGCAGAAAGTAAATAAAATTATGGTTGTTTGTTACCAAAATAAACAAAATAAAATACATATATCCCTGTAAGTAAACAGGGACAGATCGTATATTACGGGAAAACCCGCCACGACAATAATTAATTTCTCCTCCATTTTTCTTCGAGACTACTATTTGGTGGGAAGCAAAGTTTACACCGACTTCGCTAAAGTTGAGCACTTCTTTATTCCAATAGGTTGCCGCCGAACCATGTCAAAACTCATTACCATAATGTTGCCTGCACTCCTCTGATGCCCACAACGCCCAAGATGTGTCGGCCACGGATGCGCCTCTTCTCGCCGCCGAGAAACGCTGGCTGCCATAGAAAAAGAATGACTTCTGGTCAATTTGACGCTCTGGATGCCTCTGGTCTGAACGCACAATTAACGCTAGTGTCTGCTTCATTTTCCACGTTTACAGCACAATCAGCCGTGAAATTGTGCTGCGTCATCAGTATTTCAATTAAGTTATTGTCATTCCTTTCCATGCAAACACGCCTACCTTCTATATAAATAAGGCTTAATATAGATTGCACTCGATTCACAAAAATTGCCTAGCACAATTTAGAATGCACCATTACCGCCAGATGAAAGCAGGTGGTAAAATGTATTTTATTTATAAGAGATGTTTGTCTACATTTTCTATTAATCATATCATCAGTAATTCATCAAATAATGATCAAATGATGGAGAAGAGCACTATAACCTGACATAAGTGCGATGTAGTCAAGCGCACTTTCGTCATGTTAGAAAGTGTGTTTCGAGATGATCCAGGTGTCTGGATCACAGTAGTCAGTGATGCTGTTCAGTCCTGCCAAATTATGTCAGATAACATTGGTCTGCTGCATCCTGTGCCATATAGCGCTCAGAATCGGCCAATTGCATGTGCAAATTGCATTAAGCAGCGATTTTGTGGGCGTGCTTGTGCCATTGCCTGATCTGTAGTAAATCTACTAAACCTGCTTAGACAGTGTGTGCAAATAACCAGCGATTTTCCAGGCGCAATTCCTTCTTAGTGAAATACCCCCCAGACTCATTTATGGTGGTGGTTCTTTGACCAGCATCATCTCATGAAAATGACATGACTGTAGCAACATTTTACAAGTCGTGCACTATAGTAAATCATTTTTATGTCATAAGAAAGCATTGAGTAAGGAACAGAGCAAACAAAATTATAAACTGCTAATCTGCGGTTTTACTTTTGAATTGTGTGAAAGTAAATAAAAGTCACTGTTGTTGTAGCATCTCTAGGGTTTATGTCACCATGAAACTGCTATGTAAAAATCATTTTGCAAGTATAGTAATGTGATTCTATGAAAGCAGGTTGTCTATGACTTTTACTTGGCTGAGGTACCATTTCAACCTTTACCAACTGATTTATTATTAAGACAAGATGGCAAGCCATTTATGTGATATTTAAAATAGAACCACTTTCAAGCCTATCTTGCAGAACAACACTGGCCATATGTGGCAATCATACTATGCTCGCTCTCTGACAGAGGTTCATGCTGTTGCTGGTGGAGGTGCATCTATGATAAATGCTGTACTTGCTCTCAATCGCACTCCATCTGTTAGCTGTTTCCACAACCTTAAGGGAGCAGAGCAGTCTGGAAGCTACTAGCTTTGAATGTCATCATGTTTCTCTGCTACCAAGCTTCATCACCAATATCTTTACCCAAATGCCATTAACAGAGTAGAACTAACTCTCTGGTGCCTGTGGCCTCATGGGGAACACTGAGCCAATAAGCTACATGTGCTCATAAAATATTTAAGTGCCTGAGTTAGTATCCATTATCGTAAAATGTACCCACCCATGTGTATTACCATATTTAGTAGCACGGTAAATAGAAAGCACAAACAGGACATAAGTCAAACTAATGTTAGCAAATCTAAGGTACTACTGAATGATTTCAGATCTAATATAGAGAAGCACCACACATGGGATATGTTGTGGAGCCAAATGTACTCCATGTTCTACAGTAACTCCAAGGTCAATGTGTACCTCCAATGAAACTGTTGTCCATAACAAAGAGACCTTTATATACCTATATAGCTTATTTCCTCTTAAACTATGACATGGTTGAGTGCTTGATTGGGATTGGTTGACAGGCATTCCAAATTCCAGGTAGTAGGATCCAGGTTTGTTGACTGCATTACACATCCATATCACTTTATGTATTTTCCAAACATTTCAAATGAATGGACTTTCAAAGAGTCATTCGTCCCACCATGGCAAATGAGCCAGAAAATGACAAAGACACTAATAAAGCAAATCTGATAAAAATCAAACACACCCAAGTTTACTTAAATATCGAAATAGGGACATATGATAGACTATTGTAGCCTATATTATAGACTAATCCTAACCCTAAAAAAAACTTTAATTGTGTTTTTTCCCCCCAAATGAGGACTTTGGCAGGGCGGAGGGCAGGGCCGGGTTGTGATTCTACACACCCGGTCCCTTATCAGGCTAATCAAGCCTCTGAGAGGGATAAAGGCAGACTGCGGAGGATTGTGCGGGAGAGAGAGATAGTTTACGGACATGTCCGTCAACTAGAATCATGACCCGGCCCCGCCCTCCACCCTGCCACATTGACATTTCCCCAATGGGAAGTGTTGCCAGATTTAGCTCACTTTTCGTGGCAAATTTTGACACGTCCTAAGCAGGACTCTAACTGCTTAAAAGTGAAGTATGTAATTTATTTTATCTCAAAATACATTCTACAATCCCAGTTAACCGTTCATTGACAATTATTGGTAAGCCATTCGTGGGCTTACCTCCCCAAAAAGTTTAAACACTGAGCCTCCTCACTATGAAAACATTGATGTTTATATTTTGAGCGGCCCACTTAGCTCCACCTTGGGCTGGGCGATATGGGCAACAACAAAAATTGATATTGATATTTATCGCGATATAAATTGCATACAAATAGTGGGGGAGGAAATGCATTCCATATGTTTGCTGGAACCCAGTTTAGGATTTAATCCTACATAAGGTCTGAACTAAATTATAATTAGGCAAATTATACAAACATACCAAATAAGTAACACAGAGAATCAATGTTGTTGTGAAATAGAGTGCTTCTGGCATTCCGTGGGAACAAAACTTGCATGTTAGCATATAAAAGGAAACACCCCATTGTTGTTTCCTTTTGTCTGTGACGTATCCTTTATTTAATTTCAAATAACAAGGAAGAAAGTGATCTAAATAAGCACAAACTCTGAGCCGCTTTATGAGTCCCGTGACGTGAAGCAAACGTGACCGTTGATGCTCTCTCGTGCGCTGGGATAATGGGTCGTGATGGCTCGCAATGTATTGAATTCTAGTTTATTATTGTGTTGCTTTATCTTATCAAGAGGAAAATGGCAATACCAAGTTCTATTAAGAAGAGAGTTTGTTTTTGTGAGATAAAGTTGGTGCGAAATCAAGTGAACAAACAGGTGAGAAATGGTAGGCTTTTTGTGTATTGCCTTATGAGCTATTAATATATATATATATATATATATATATATATATATATATATATATATATATATATATATATTATTTCGTTTTCTGATGAAATTTTGAAAATCCTTAAACACAAGGTACATTTACTTGAGGAGCTCCACTGATATTAAGACATTTATTTTTAGATAATGTATCTTCAACATAAATATCCATATTTTGTCTTATCTGTACTAAACTATTAAAAAAAAATCTGCCAGTGCAGTAAGACAAAATAAACTTTTTGAAAACAAGTCATAATATCTTCTGCATCAAGTAAATGTATCTTGTTTTTAAAAGTTGTAGATATTTTACAAAAAAGCAAAAAAGACTTTCTAACTGAATTTAACTACAGAAACCTTTTACAGAAAGAAGTTTATTTAAAAGGATTTTTTCAAGCTTGTTTCTTTATTGTTAGTAAGTTTGCATTTAATAGAACCTCTTAGCTCAAGGCACAAGCTGAATTGACAGTTTTTGAGCTTTTGATTAATCATTCTAATAATCATTAGATTAGTCGTAGTCATTAGAATAATCGTTTGTTGCAGCCCATATCAGGACAGGGACATGAAGGATAAAAACGATAAAGCACTGTGTTGGAATATTTAGAGTTTGATTATGAGACTGAAAAAGGCAAATACATTGTCCAATCATACGATAAGTGGTGATAATGTTGAAGGAAAAAACAATCATTGCAAGAAGTACAAATTATTAATGGCTTAAGATGTATAAAAAAAAGATTAGGCCTACCATCGATAATGATGACGCATGTGATTGTAGTCTGTGCCTGGTTCTTGGTAAAATCACAAACCATTCCTTAATGCTATTTTGCACAAATATATAACGCCACATTTGCAGAGTTTCTTCTTGACCGGTAAGGTACACTTAAGGTATTGTCACACAAGATCATTACTGAGCTCATTGCTGTCAAACTCCAGATACATTTGTAAGATACTCGGAATATGTTTCGTTATGCTTACAAATTACCAGAAGAACAATCCTACCTCATGTGCTGGACACCAAGCTGCCGTTCAATCCGACGCATGTTATAGGACGACCCACGCTTTCTGTCCGGTGTGTTTGTCATACTGGTCTTGTTTATTGCAACGTTAAAAATTAATCACCTTTTATTTAGTATGGCCTATTTGTTCATAGGGAATCAGAGAGTGTGAAAGGGCATGATGAGTCTAAGGGGTGTTGGAAAAGTTTGTTTGAAAACATTCCTTATTTTTATTCCATTTGGTGCCACTAGTAGCGCAAAATTTGCATACTTCACCTTTAAAAAGTGACGAAAGTAAGCCTTGAGAGAAACCAAATGTACATACATGTGATAACCATAATATAATAGTTCACTCTGGGCTGTTAAATTATTAAAAATTCATGCACATCCGAGGTTTGCATTGTGGCTGCATTGCCACCACATCATAGGGTTTTAATTTTCAAAAACTTAACAGTCCATCACATATTCCACTGGAAATAATGAATAAATCAAAGCAATAAAAGACCATGCATAATATAATCAAAGATTTCAGCACGTGCCCAAGGGAACCGAGTTGACATGTTTTGGTCACAACCTATAATCCTTCAGTGAGCAAGTGTGGGAAAGCACAGAGGGCATGTGTCATCTCTTGTCTGTCTATGTACACATCAAACAGACATTCAGAGAGCATTAAAACAGCCAGCAGCTTGCTCCAGATGTGCAACACTTTCCCTGAAGTCAGTCAGCGAATAGGAGAGAATAAAAAGTAAACTAGTGCTTTCCAGAATGATATAAGACTAATCACTTTACTGCTCTAACCCCCCTCTCTCGAACCACACACAATATTAAATCTGCACTAGCATGTGATCAGCCTCAGGACTAGAACCATGCAACACAAACTCACTCCAATCAGTCACATTTTGAAAATGTGACCAAGAGATGTGGAGTTGAAACACACACACACACACACACACACACACACACGTTGTGTTTCCATGTTTTATGGGGACTTTCCATAGACATAATGGTTTTTATACTGTACAAACTTTATATTCTATCCCCTAAACCTAACCCTACCCCTAAACCTAACCCTCACAGAAAACTTTCTTCATTTTTACATTTTCAAAAAACATAATTTAGTATGATTTATAAGCTGTTTTCCTCATGGGGACCGACAAAATGTCCCCACAAGGTCAAATATTTCGGGTTTTACTATCCTTATGGGGACATTTGGTCCCCACAAAGTGATAAATACACGCACACACACACACACACACACACACACACACACACACACACACACACACACACACACACACACACATCAGATGAGGGCTGTTGTTAATCTATAGCAGCACCCAATAGATTGGATCTACTGGCTGAAAAATTGTACTTGCAGAAGGCTGCCAAACAACCAAAATAATCAATATCAATATATCATTTTCAAAAAACTGAACAGAACAGAGCCCTATTCGTAATAATTAATAAGTCAACTTATAAAATCAACTTGTTAAAAATGAAGCATAGGATTGCCACTTGCCCAATCAGATTTGATGAATCAGAAGACTCCAAGTATGCATATATATGATATTCGGACAGAAGGGACCCTGTACAAGATCTGATTTGGGAGTCTGAGACATTTAATATATATGATCCATCTCTGGTAAGTCAGTCTCTATGCACTGTCACAATGCTTCTGTGGTCCTGACCTGTGACAAGCACTTTTATTATTAACCTCACATTAAAACACAAGTTTGCCTCTTTTTACTGGGTCACTCTAATTAACCCACTTACCAAATGAGTCATATAGAAGCTCTGCTAGGCTTCACTTCTCTGAAGTGTAATGCAGTTTTTAACACACAAATGCACTTATAAACACAAATGTGGGTAGGCTCTACAATCATGGAGCCTCAAGAAATAAATTGGAAATTAACAAAATATACCTACCCATTTTTGAAATGTCCAAATGTGCTACAATTAGCTTCTTTATTAAATCCAGTCATTCACCCATGTCCTGATGTTCTCCAGTATCTCAACGTTTACAATCTTTAAAAGCAACAACCTGCTGTTTTTGTTCTAGCATAAATTGAAATGGAGTAAAAACGCTTAAAAGAAAGGTGTGCAACTCTTTTCTATGTAAAATACTTTCATCCTACATCATTTAATGGAGAAGTGTGTATTTTTTGTGCCACTAGCTTCACTAAACAGAATTGCAAAAATTGTGTTTTTAAACAGGTTCTCCTTGTCTTTCATTGGTCACCCAAACAGATAGCCCCACGTGATTTTGGGAAACACACTTGGAAACAATCATTATTGTTGTAATTCCATTTGGTGCCACAAGAGGTGCAGAAAATACGAGTTACAAAATTAAACTTAAATTTACATTAGGAACACCTGTACACCTACTTATTCATGTGATTATCTAATCAGACAATTTTGTGGTAGCAGTGCAATGCATAAAATCATTCATATATGGTCAGGAGCTTCAGTTAATATTCACATCAACCATCAGAATGGGTAAAACATTTGATCTCAGTGATTTCGACCGTGGCATGATTGTTGGTGCCAGACGGCTGGTTTGAGTATTTCTGGGATTTTCACGCACAACAGTCTCTGAAGTTTACTCAGAATGGTGCCAAAAACAAAAAACATCTAGGTGGACAGAAACGCCTTGTTGATGAGTGAGGCCAGGAGAATGGCCAGACTGGTTCTAGCTTACCGAAAGGCTACGTTAATGCCAATAGCCACTCTGTACAAAATAGCATCTCAGAATGTTCAACACGTCAATTCTTTATGCAGATGGGCTACAGCAGCAGACCACGTCAGGCACATTATTAGGACCATAGTGTTCCTAATAAAGTGCTCAATGAGTGTATATATAACTTGATAATATTCAACATGATTGTTTTAAGCCTTATACTTTCTGACATACCAACTAGAATTCTTAATAATATTGGCAGTTGACTTTATAATGTTTACCCAGAAAATTCCAGAGTATTCGAACAATCCCTATCAAATTAAAAAAAACTTTGACTATGATAAAAATTTTGAAATTATAAAACTCAAAATCAAAAGTGTGTGTTGGAGAGAAACATACTAGTGTGCAATGCGCAACTGAAGAACCTCAATGTTGATGTTTTATGTGCAACATAGCAAATGTGGTCCAGACAGGGATCAATGTACCACTCTTCACGGTCAGCCAGGGTTCCTGTGTCCCACTAATTGAAAAATGGAGCCATAGGTTTGTAGCTGACAGCACACTACAGGGGAATATCTCACTCTTGCCGTATAAAAGGCATACTTTGAGATTGCAATTATCCAGCCACAAATCTGGTTATCCTTTCTTTGGTTTATTCACACTTTATTAGCCCCCATTCCATTAAATTTCCATGCAATCAGTGATATAGCTTAAGTTGTTCTTTCAGCAAAAACGGGTGTTACGTAATCTACTGTCCTTCCACCTGCCAGTGACATTCAGTAAGCCCCGAGTAAGGTGAAACTCTACCATGACAATGCAGTGTTTAACATGAACTGCTGCAGACCATTCTATTGTGTCTGTACACTAAGATATCAGACATCTGACATACAGAATATGAGAAAGTCAATGCATCAACACCAGGACATTGAATAAAACATAAATGGTCTGCACTTATATAGCGCTTTTTTTAACCTTAGAGGTTACCAAAGCGCTTTACACAGTGTCCCAATCACCCAGTCGCAAACATATTCACACTCACACTCATACACCAATGGCCGCAGAGCTGCCATGCAATTGGGAGCAACTTGGGATTCAGTGTCTTGCCCAAGGACACTTCGGCAGAGAATCGAAACGCCAACCCTGCGATTGGCAGCCGACCCACTCTACCACTTGAGCCACAGCCGCCCAGATACAATGTTAAGTCTCTGAAATAAAACATATCTGAATGTCACAGGCAAACCTTCAAGCAGAAGAAGAGGAAGAAATCTGAGATTTCTTTGTTTCAGTTACATTGATTTCACCCTCAAGTCATTTGATTCCAAAAGTCAGAGCTCCATAATGATGCCACCTTGTGCCTCCACACACACTTGAGTATTGTTCTAATATCCAATGACCCCATACTATTAGAACGAGACAAGGTCAACTTCAGCCCATATTATGCTATTAAACACATATAAACACATTGTTATTATAATTTGACATGCTGATACTCGAGGAGATATTATAGTCTTATTTTATACTATAATACTCATTATACTGCTGTGCTCTCTATGAAATACACCCTTTTTATTGTGAAACACAATGAGGGGCAAGCTCGGCTCTCCGATTCATTTACAAAGTGTCTTAATCCTCCACATCACAATGAAACTCCTATAAACTCTTTGATCCTTCCGTTCTCATTCACAAGTTTAAAGAAACTCCACCATTGTCATAGTTTATCATCCAGTGAGGATTGTGGGGGTCTTATGAGGTCCTGGCTCATTGTTGTGCACATTAAAGGCTTTTCCCAGCTTGATTTTAATGTTAGACAACACTTGATTGTGCTGGTTTAACCAACCTCTTTGCTCCTTTTCAGCTCAGTAAGTTAAGCTTAAGCTGTGGGACAGTGAGTGAAAACAGTCTGGAGATATTTCTGTGCGACGTGTACGACAAAAGATTACATGCACTTCTAATGTTACACCCGCATAGAAGACAGACTCCAAAATAAAAAATGTTAACGCTTTATTTTTTTATAAAATTAAAAGCACTGAATTAACGCATTAAATCGACAGCCCTAGTAATAATATAATGCTTTATTTACATTTTCCAAATAAAGCCTTCCATAGTATAAAGATAGAAATGCACTAAAATAGCACCAATAACTAACATTAAACGTTTCCCAAACTTTAAGTGGGAGTTTGAGTAATTAAATAGTCCTTACATTGGTAGCACATGCATTGCAATGGGCATTAAATCTCGTAAACTCTCATCTTCCACAATATTATTCAGCCGGCAGACTGTTGTTATCCACTATGTAACAGTAATTGTGAATCTGCGTTGATGAATCATGTCAGGGTATCAGTGCCAAAGTTAAGCCCCACTTTGAAATACACATGAAAAGTACTTGCAGACTAAAATGTCTTGTTCTGCGTTTTGGTGATAGTTAAGACTTGGCGTGCTTCAGTGGTAATTCAATTCTATTTAAATGTTTAAATGCCTGAGGAGCTGTTCTTAGTCACTTCTCCTCTCCTCTATGGCCTAACTGGAAGTCAAGTATATAATAAAGTTAAATATAATATCTAGAGCTGTCAAAATGAACACATTAACGCATGCAATTAATTAAAAAAGTTTAACACGTTCATTTTTCTTTATCGCGATTACAAAATTTAACATTAATACAGCATAAATCAGCATAAACACTGGTTGGAAGGGTGGAACCTTTGATCGCTCAGAACCAAGATCTCAGCTGTCCGAGAGGAGCTTGCCGCTTCCGTCAGCACTTTACGAGCCACGTCTGAATCACCGAAACTTGAAAAGACAGCCATCTTTTGTGATGACTCCATGAAAGACTTGCAAAATACGGTTACGACACTTTCAAAAGAAGTATCGCTTCTGAAAGCTAAATGTGTTTATTTAGAAAGCAGGTCAAGACGTAACAACATCCAAATTGTCAGCATTCCAGAGGGAATTGAGGGCTCTCAATCCACATAGTTTGTCGCGCAGATGCTTCAGGGTATGCTTAAACTAGACATCAAGAACATGTTATCGATCGGATGCATCGGACATTACATCCCAAACCAAAGCAAGGCAAGCCCCCGCAACCATTCATGGTCTGCCAGCCCTACAACAGTGACAGAGTGAGCATTCTACGAAAGTCCAGTGGATAGGGAAATTCTATCACCTATTACGGCAAAAGGGTGCACGTTTTTCCTGATTTGTCCGCTGCTCTTTCTGAGAAACGAGCTTCTTTTTTTTTATTTTACATATATTTTGTGTTAGATGAGCTTTTTATTATATTATTATATATTTGTAATTTGTCAGGCACGCTATTATTTTTTCTTTCTCTCTCTCTGTTTGCATTACAAATGTCAGATGTTCCGTTAAAAGGATGCTTCATGTTGAAGTTCAGGAAGTTGCAATGTTTGAGTGTAACTCAGCTCAGTTGGGGAGCTGTGTGGGTGGGATGTTCTATGTTTGGATGTTATTGTTTTCTTGCCCCTCCTTATTCAAAAGTTTTTATCTATCCCCAACATATTAGGTGTTGCAATATTTCTTCTTGCACTGCTTTATGTCAGCTTCACAGGTTTTAAAGAGTGATGGTAATTTAACTTTAACAAGCTGGAATGTTAAGGGCTTAAATTTGCCAATAAAACGTAATAAAGTACTGAACCATTTGCGTGATCTCAATACTAAATTATCCTTTTTGCAAGAAACTTATACCCACAGATCACAGCAGACTGAGGAAGATCTGGGTAGGACAGTTGAATTTCTCAGCTATTCTTATTCATATAGCCCTTCTATTTACAGTATAACATTTTATCGCAGACCCCTTCGTTAGATATGTTATTGTTTCAGGTAGATTACACAACACCCCATTCATTTTGGCAAATACATATATGCCCCCAATCAGGATGATGACACCTTTTTATGATTGTTTTTTTTCAGTTATACCTGACCTAGAATCCCATTTCATTATCTTAGGTGGTGACTTTTGTTATTCAAATCCAATTTTGGACTGATCCCCCTCTACAGTCCCACCACTCTCAAGGTCAACCCAGGTCCTTGGTTCACTTATTGAGGTATATGGGTTATGTGACCCTTGGCATTTCCCAAACAATTTTTTTTTCTTCCATGTGCTCTTTTATAGAATATTTTTTGTTAGATAATAAACTACTTCCTAATGTCTCCTAAACTTCGTATAACTCTATTGTGATTTCTGATCATGCGTCTGTAATTCTTGAGTTTTCTCACTTAGGGAGGGGTGGATCACAACGCCCTTGGCGTCTTACCACACTTTTAATTATGGATAGAGCTTTAATAGATGTGTCTGCGTTGATCTGGGAGACCTTTAAGGCTTATATTAGGGGTCAAATGATATCCTACTCTGGTTTTTAAAAAAGGAGCATTTGGCTCGGCAATCAAGCATACTGTCAGACTTTACCAGGTCGGATGAAGAATACGTTTCAAATCCCTATTTGGATTTATATAAAAGGCTGCTCTCTCTTAGAGCCGAGTTTGATTTGCTGGATACTGAAGAGGCAGTACTAATGTTTCTAAAATCTAGACATGCTGTTTACGAATCTAGGGATAAGCCCACGAAGTTGCTAGCCCATCAATTTAGACAGTCAGGCACATCATCTCTCAAATTGCAACTTCAGCTGGTTTAACAACAGACCCACTTGAAATCAACTTCTGTCCATGCCTCTCTGTAGAAACCCTTTGTTCCTTCCTTCCCTACTGGGCCATGTATTTGATGCCTGGTTCCAGAAAGGCATACATGCTATTAAATATTTATTCACTGATAGAAGTTTTGCATCTTTTCAACAGTTAGCTGAGAAATTTGGCCTTCCTACCTCACAATTTTTAGATACCTCCAAGTAAAAGATTTCTACAGGAAAACTTTTAATAGCTTTTCCCTATATCCCAGCAGACACATCCTTTAATAAAAGTCCTAAAATTCCCCTCACACTCAAAGGTACAATTTCCGTACTTTATAATACAATATCTTCACTCAGCTTGTCATCTAAACAGAACCTGATGGCAATCTGGGCCAAATATTTAGGGCTAAATTTATCAGATGGGCTAATTCAATGTAAACTCTTACACCGTGTATTGGACGAAGCTTAGTTTGTCATTTTTTTCCAAACACGACCCTACATGTGAAAGATGTCGACAATACCAGGACACGTTATTTCATATGTTTTGGTAATTTCCCTCTCTTCATTCCTATTGGACATTTATTTTTTCTACAATTTCAGAAGTGTTAGAAACTAACTTTGACCCATGCCCATTAACAGCCTTATTCAGAGTTTTGCCTGACACAATATCACTCTCTAGTTCGAAATTAGACTAAGTCGCTTTTCTTAGCCTTTTAGCAAGGCATCATATTTTAACTCAATGGAAGGAACCACTGCCGCCTTCTCACAAACAAGAGATGCTTTAATGTTCTCAAAACTTTAAAAAATAAGACTTTTATGGCCTGTGAGAACAAATTTGATAAAGTTTGGGAGCCCTTCTTCCAGTATATTGACTCTATTACTCTAGAACCACCTTCTTTTATCCGCCTAATAGAAACAGGTTTTGTCAAGCAAGAACAAAAGTTTGAGGGAACATTGCACAAGAGCGTGCATAAGCAAATATCCACCATGTTAATATCTCTTCCTATCTGTGGACCCTTAACATCCCTTGGGGAACATTGTTAAAATAGGTCAATAGGACAAGTTTCTGCTAGGTCTTAAGACACAGGATACCTGTTCATATACATATGGTTTTAACTGGTGGGCTGAAAAGTAATAGCACATCTCTCTCAAAAATAGTAGTTGACCAATATGGGTTTTCCAATGGTCGATGCCAATATCTAGCTAGACAGCAGGATGGCTGATGGCAGATATTAATGCTGATAAACATAATACAGTTTGAAACAGAAAGTGTTGACTATCCATTTACAGATACATTGGTAGATTTTAAAACTGAGCCAAGTGAAAGTTGACACACTTGTTAATCGGCCAAGCAAACACGGATGTCGGCAAAAGCCAATAAATCGCAAATTATTGCGATTAATCGGCCTGGCCGATATACCTGTCTATCACTACTCAAAAAGCTCCATGATTTGAGGTGTCATTCATGTCCATTGAACAAATGGTGCCGGACAAGTTAAAATGCAAGTTTAAAAACCCCTAGCATGAGCAATCATAATAGTGATGCTTTTCTTAGCAAACACTACAAAAACAAGATGCTAGGAGAGTGTTGACAATACAGAATCAGTTTATTGAGGTAACTGGATAAAAAACTAAAGAGGTTGCTCTACTCCCCAAGAGTTGTCTAAAGTGGGTCAGAACTTTGTCAGGATATTTAATGTGGTGCTCATGACCCAGTACATGTATACCCGCCTCCATTAGTATTCAGTTCAACAGAGGAATGAAAGTTTCTATATAAACTGACCACAGGCTGTCTCTGCTAATGATAGCCACCTAATATTCTCATCCAGTACAACTTATTGTCAAAACAATAAATGGCCACCAGAGAAAATGGAGAGTGTTCTCAAGAAACTGCATCATGTGGAAGCATGCTTAATTTCTGAATATCCCAAGGAGAAAGACAACATCATAAGCAATAACACCAGCTAATCATGAGTATTTCTGAAATCTAAAACCATAGATTTTCTTGACGTCTCTGAGAGTCACAGACGGCAGTGACTATTATCCCTATATTCATTAATGTGCCACACTGGCAAATGAAGCTGCTGACAAAATGCCAGGTGTTCTCGTGAGGTTTGGTTTCATTTGCCAAGTCTTAATAAATCAATGCTCCTGCTTCTTATGCTCCTCTGAGTTAATGGGAAGAAATGACCCACTGCATGTCCTCAAATGAGGAAAGGTACAAAGTAAATGCTAGAAAAAGATTTTTATTTTTTCCTTTTTCACAACCCATTTTATACTTGTTGTCTTTAACTACTATGCATTTAAGCATTTTATACAATTTACTTCCTAAGTACAGTCATTACATGTTGTTGCTTTGTACTTACATTTAAAGTACCTGCAGTTAAATACAACTGTAGTTACACTGTTAAACTTATCCCTAACCCTACCTCAACCCTTACCTTAAACCATAAACCCAAACCACTAAACCCTAACCCTACTCCTAAACCTACCTGTACCTCAACCTCAGTTGCAGCAAATGTGAATCTTGTGAGAATTTTGCTGGACAACATGTAGTTACACAATAAATACATTGTATTGTATGCATTTAAAAGTTACTACAAAGCAGTTAAAGGCACCTAATGTAAAGTGGGACCACAAACTTTATAATCTTATGATCTTGCAATATGCACATGCATTAGTGCAATGATTGGCTCAGCAATCACTACATCAACTTTTCTTGGCTGTAGAGATCTCCAACAGGAAACATGTTGCCCTGCTAATTAGCTTGTGCTCATTATGTAGCCTATGCAGAGGGAGCACTAATCTTGTAATCGTTGAGTTATGGACATGTTAATAACATGACCTTATCTGTGACTTTCATCTCATGCATAATTAAGCAAACTAGCAGGAAGGGAGGACATGTTCGTCTTCATAATCAGCCATGATGACCACGGAAATTTAGAGGAATCAGGCAGTAATTACAGTTTTGTATGACATGTTATATACAGACATGTAACAGTGCTTCTAAAACATAAATGTATTGGGGTGGTGTGGTGCAATGGCTAAAGATGGGTTAGAAGCTGAAAGGTTATGGGCTTGAACCCATATGACATCAAAAGATGTAGTAAAATAAATATAATATAAATAATTCCACATATATAAATTACCACTAACTTAGCACTTTATTAGAACACTATGGTCCTAATAAAATGCCTGATGAGGTCTTCTGCTGTTGTAGTCCATCTGCCTCAAGGTTCGACATGTTGTGCATTCTGAGATGCTATTCTGCTCACAATTGTACAGAGGGGTTATGAGTTAACGTAGCCTTTCTTTCAGCTCAAACAGGTCTGGCAATTCTCCGTTGACCACTCTCATCAACAAGGCATTTCCATCCGCAGAACTGCCGATCACTGGATGTTTTTTTTTTTTGTTTTTGGCACCATTCTGAGTAAATTCTAGAGACTGTTGTGCGTGAAAATCCCAGGAGATCAGCAGTTTCAGAAATACTCAAACCAGCCCGTCTGGCACAAACAATCATGCCATGGTCGAAATCACTGAGTTCACATTTTTCCCCATTCTAATGGTTGGTGTGTTCCTGACCCATATCAGTGCGATTTTATGCATTGCACTGCTGCCACACGATTGGCTGATTAGATAATTACATGAATAAGTAGGTGTACTGGTGTACCTAATAAAGTGCTCAGTGAGTGTATATAATACATTCGTGTGTATTTATATAAAATATTATAAATAAAAAATATTTTCCTGAATCTGATATTTTCATTCCATACATTTTGTTTACATTTGGATGTGGTTTCCTTTAAATTACAAGAATAAAAATTTATTTCTGATGGAGTGCGGCACTACACTGTAAATGTCACACTGACCTGAAGCGAGAACATCTTATTATAGATTTATACAGATGCACTGCATGTGGATATGTGATAGGACTGTGGGTATATCTGTGTGAGTGAGCACAGTTAGACTGTTTGGCCATGGTGCAACTGTTATTTAGTTTCCTATTTTTCTCGCATCTGAATTAGGCAGGCAGTACATCATCAAAACATGCGGAGAGGCTTTGGGACAGTCTCCTGAGAATACTCGGTTACACAACGAGACATTTTGTTTCCTTTCTCATTATCAGAAGATATAGCACAGGTCTATTGGGAACTTTAAGTCACTGGATCTCCATGGGCTTCCATTTTATGCCTTAATTTGCAGTGGTTGACCAATATATCGGCCATGTCGGTACATTTTCCCATTTCGGGCCAAGAAACGCCCACTCAGATGTAAAGGGGTTTCTTTGACGGACATACAAAATGACCAACCACATTTGCTTTGGGTTTTTTTTACATGGCAAATAGTCTAATGATACCACATTGAGTGCATTTACATGCACGTTCTTACACCGGTGTAAGCCAGAGCCAATAAAGAGCTAATAAACTGATATCTTATTGCACATTATACTGTATTCCAGAATATTATGAATCTAAATATTTTTAAGTGTTTGTGAGGATATTATGTGAATGTAATGAACAATAAATGTTTGTTTAGTGTTTAAATGTTCTAATATTAAATTCCTTGTTAAATATCGACATTATATCAGCCAATCGGCTAGTTACCAGTATCAGCAATGAGTTGACCACTTTTCAGCTGCCATCTATTATGTTTGGTTTGTGTGAGTGTTGTGTAGGTCCCCAGCACTGTCACATGCTCAGTTTGTGAGTAGCACAGACAAGGACTACTTGTGTCTGACTGAGATACACACATACACATACAATGCCTGAAGAACAGCGAGATGATAATGGCATTCTCGATTGGCTATCTTATCACTCTGTTGCCTATTTCCTCTCTCCATTCTGAATTCAGAATTCAAATAGCCCCACTGACTGACACATACAAAGCCTTTCAGCTTAAGTACAAACAGACCTTGACTTAAATAAATAAATAAATTATACAAAAACCTCTCACAAAAATGTACCATCGTTTCTTCAACTTCAGGCACTGTCATGTCCCAGGGGTTGATTTTTATTTAAATTAACATATTTCAAAGTTTTTCTTTTTTGTTATCTGAAGGTCACACTTAAAGTGACTAGGAAACCTTTTACCAGGCCTTCATCATTTATTTTTGTTTACTTTTTAAATGCTTTTTATGTATAGATTTTACTGTTTTAACTGGTCCTTGACCAAGACTTTCAATATTAAACTATGAACATCATTATAAAAACACAAATGATCACATGTTAAAAACTGTGATAATATAAACAAAGAGTGAAATAAACATAAACTGTTTCAATTTTATTGTGCAAAAAATGACTGCTGTCCAGCAAACTGCTGACATCATTTCCACAACGCCAAACAATTTTGTTTGTGTACTTGTTTTGCAAGTGGACAAAAGCATGCTTGAGATTAAATATGAGACAAATCCTGTTTGGAGAAAACTCAAGCAATAATCTAGCAGTAAATGACAATTTATTGCAGTCATTTCTACTCTAGCAGTAATTTGCCAAAATTAGCAAAAAGTGTTAAAATATTATTTAATTGTGTATATTTAGGATGATTCAAAACCATTAAAAATGTAATTTCCATCACTGTCACTTCCACCACGGAATGCTATTAAACACAGTCCAGAATTTGAGATATGGTGGAATGGTGGAATCTGGAGTGGTGGTGGCGTAGTGGGCTGAAGCACATAACTGTTAATCAGAAGGTTGCTGGTTCGATCCTCACAGCCACCACCATTGTGTCCTTGAGCAAGGCACTTAACTCCAGGTTGCTCTGGGGGATTGTCCCTGTATTAAGTGCACTGTAAGTCACTTTGGATAAAAGCATCTGCCAAATGCATAAATGTAAATGTAAATCTTTATTACATGGTTGGACATTGTTAGCAGACAAATTAAAAAAAAAATAAAAACTTATGAGAGATTTTAATTTCTACAAGTCCACAGTGCTAAAACTGCCCAAATTTGAGGAAACATCTGCCAAAATATCTACTAAAGTCATTGCTGTTACAATAAAACTTATTAACCTCCAATATAATTAAAAAGATTAAAACTGACAGAATGATTCTGAAAGTTTCTTACACTGGCGATCATTTTACAGTAGTAAAATACATACATACATACATACAGTTACAGTAGTGTAACAATATTGTATTAGCTATGATATTTTGCCAGAAATGTTACTGATGTTTTGATCAACTTGGTAGACAAGTACACTAACTTGTGAATGCCAGAAATGTACCATGTTACCATGGTTTACATTGTAAGGTACACTTCACGGTGGCTGTCCATTACAAATATACTGTAGATTATACTCATATACTGTAATTTTGTGAGAACTAATATCATACACACTTCAGATTCACAAATCAGATTTCCACTCAGAACAGTCATCAAATTAGTCTCTTTGTTTGACTGCGACGGCGATACAAATATTATCCCGTTAAATCTAATGCTTCTCTGGCCTGGTTCTTACCACCTGGTGCCCTATGGGATCAGACAGAGGTGATGACCAGAACTTTGGCAGCTCGATCTTGTCGGGTTAATCCCCTTTAGGACATTCCGGTGGGATGGGTTGAGAAGAAAATGTAGGTTAGAAAGTGGTTTTTGATAGATTGAGTGAAATATTAAAACACTTTATTTATTAAACTTCTAATTCTGTCCATTACATGCTAAAAATAGACATTTTAGTAGGGCTGGGCGATATGGCCAAACATATTATCATGATACTCTTTTTCATATCGTTCACGATATACATTCACATTTGCACATTGCACACTTTTTTCTAAACAGTCTAAATAGTCTATACAAAACTGCATTGGGGGCCCAGAGACAGTCAAAGCAGTGGTGTCTGGCGTCTACCAAAATATTAAAACATTATATAGAGTTTATCAATCAACTGGAGTTGGACATGAATGTTAAAAGATCATCTGTTAATTTAGAAAGCACATAATTTTTACATTCAAATTATTTTTATATTTCGCTACATTCAGATACCCAAGTATGGGGGCACAGAATCCCTTGTGACTGTATGGGGGTTCAGGGGTGTCCCCTGAAAGAAAATTTGGAAAATGCAAAAGTTTGAATGGACCATTTTTAAAGTGAGGAAGACTTGGTGAGAAACTAGTAATTTTATTGTCTTTCCTTGAACATCCATGCCAGAGATGATGACATCTGATTAATTTCACTAAATTGGAACAGAAATGTATTTGTTTATATTTAAAGGCTCGTAAAATGCTGATTAATAAACTGAAATTTAGAAGGAAAACAACGTTATGGTCTAATGGCGTTCTGGAACCTTGTTAACCTCGTGTCTACTCGCATGCGGGGAAAAGAGGCAACGCATGCAGAATGGGTCAGGGCATAAATGAAGCATGTTCGGTGCTAGAAAAAAATATTCAAGTATACAGTGCAGAAAGATCAGAGCTGGTGTACACAATACTTTCAATCATTTCTGCAAAAATTCTAAATAATTAATTCTGGGCAATTTGTTTAAAAATGGGACTGCCAAAATAAGGTTCACTTGAAACTCACTCACTCTGTCAATTTAAAAAACATTATTACCACTGTATAACCCTAATGAATGGGAAACTATGAAAATAATTTTGATACCCAAGTTTCCGAGATGGGAGGAGTCATAAACTTTCAACATGGCGGAGGAGTGTACGGTTTCTGTAGTGAATAACAGGTTTTCTTAATTTTTTGAAATACAGCTAATTGTTAATGCTTGCAGTTTAAGTCATATTCATTTATGTATATCAGCAACCATTTGATGCATTTTGTCCATTTTTACACCCTGATAATAGCTTGTATTTGACCAAAATTTCATTATCGTCAGCAGGAACTGAGTAAGATGTACAGTATTATGCTGTCAAAATAAAAGTTCCTCAAAAAATATGTATGAATTAACCTGGCGTCCCCCATGTTTCCCGTTCTTTCCAAAATAAAAAACGTAAACATTTCAGAAGTGGGAATTAGGATAACTCCAACAGCACATGAAGGCAGCATAATACATGATGACACATTTTAAAAATGACAAACAATCATAAATAATATTTCCTTATAAGCTAGAGCATTCATTTGCACATGACTGAATGTAGAATTTACTTTATATGTTTACGCTTAAACTACAGAAACTTATTCAAAGTAGAAATTACTCATCTTTTCTGCTAGATTTACTTCACCACAAAAAAAGAAAGAGAGAAAAAAAAGAAAAAGTGTATGTAGCTTTTTACTCAGGATCATACTCTTTTTAAAACAAATACATCCTTTCTCCCGCCATTATCCCGGTCTAAAAGCTGAATGTAATGCCAAAAATACTCTCGGATAAATACCTGCCCACTTAATAGCATTCTGACTTTTCTATTGATGGGAAATGGAGGGTCATGTGTTCTTTTAACAAGCTTAATGCAATTTCACAGCCATCAATCTGCCATTATTCCAGTGGCTCTTTCCTCTGACTGTTGTAATTTGAGAGCAGTAGGCCCTCAAGAGCTACTGTATATCATATGGGATGAGAGGTAGGTGTACAACAACAGTTTTTTCCCACTTACGACCTTATAACAAAATAACATTTGTGGCAGTTTTGAGCAGTCTAATGTATTTTTTGCCTTCTTCTTTCCTGATTAACCATAGACGCATCAACATGATCACACAGGAAGTCGGCATGTTGTTTCCGAGACTTCCGGTACCCTAGGATCGGCCACATTATGCTGACACACTGACAAGCGGCATCTCCAATCAAACATGTTTACATGGGCTTCAGCTAAGGCATCAACTTAAAACAATTGAAAAAAAAAAAATATCGATATCTATCTAAAACAAATAATGTTCGAAATCGGTTATAAACTTGAGTAATATGGAGTGGTGGCTGGAGTGGTGGTGGCGTAGTGGGCTAAAGCACATAACTGGTAAGAGGGTTGCTGGTTCGATCCCCACAGCCACCACCATTGTGTACTTGAGCAAGGCACTTAACTCCAGGTTGCTCCAGGGGGATTGTCACTGTAATATGTGCACTGTAAGTCGCTTTGGATAAAAGCATCTGCAAAATGCATAAATGTAAATGTAATATTGAATATTTAGCCTGTTCAACATCTAGACCAGGGGTAGGCAACCTATGGCATGTGTGCCAGCATTGGCACGTGGAGGGGTATTCACTGGCACACCAGCAACTTCGAGAGCGGAGTAGACCATTTTATTCATATGAATTCCACACCTACATTCCAATATACATCTTGATGTAATCCTTCCTCAAGATCACGCAGTGTGTTTTCATGAGCTGAATGGGAGGCTATACAAAAAGTAAAAATGTGACAAGACTGCAGTATTCCCAGCAGACTCGTGCAGTGCGTGCAAGCCATTCGCGCGTCACGATCCGGCAGCGCTTCTCTTTCGGTTAATCGTGTGAGTAAACATGCTTGCTTTGCTTCGGTTAGGCTGTGCGGATGACAGTGTGGCGCGACACAAGAAAGTCTTTCAGTGGAGTCAAATGTCAGCTGAAGATGATGATATTAAATTTAATCAAAAAGAGGTCACACACCTTATGTAGGATTAAATCCTAAACGGAGTATACTGTAAAGGTAGCTTACCCTCTGGAAGCAAACAAGTTATGTTTAATTCAGTCTTGAGGTCAAACAAACACGTGGAATGCAGTTCTGCCCCCATTAATGGTATGAGATAAATATCGATTGATATGAAAAAATAATCATCATAATTTTTTTTGGCCATGTCACCCAGCCCTAGCTCCAATGTGTTTACCTTCCCCTGTTGTGCAACCGGAAGTGCGTTACGTCAGCAGGACGGGAGACCCAAGTTCTGATCCTACTTTGAAAGTAATCACGTTCACATAATCAGTGACGAGCATGCTTCTGAGGTTGCATTTTTCCCTCTAACATTACATTTTTACCCAACTGATGATTAGGTTTAGGTTCGGAGGTTGAGTTGGGTGTTTTAGGCTATAAAATATGCATTCATCTTCACTGCATTACAGCAAGTGCAGCTGAAAACACCTTGCTTTTTTGTGCTCTGTGAACATTTCTACCGGAAAATGGAGCTCACACGTGCTCATACACCCAACAACACTCACAGCTTTGGCCACTGGGGACAGTGTTCCTAATTTCGGTAAGCACAGATCGATTTAATCTAATGCAATATAGATTTCACTGTGTAAATTCTAGTATGTCTTTAAATATATTCTCAGTCATCTAGATCAGTGGTTCACAACCCTGTCCCTGGAGGCCCCCCAACATTGCACATTTTGTATATCTGCCTTTTCTGACACACCCAATTCAGGTCTTGGAGTCTCCACTAACGTGCTGATGAGTTGAAACAGGTGTGATTGATTAGGGAGATATCCAAAATGTGTAGTGTTGGGGGACCTCCAGGAACAGGGTTGGGAACCACTGATCTAGGTTATTATATAATATCATGACTAAGAACCATTGATTCACGTTTTGGGGACAACAGAAATCTTTTAGAGATTCTTTTAGTTCTTTAAGCTTAAGAATAGCACTTAAAATTCATGAGGGAAAAAAGAAAATCCCACCTTCATAAAAGAGCATTCGTGTCCTGTCCCAGCATGTTGGTCTTTCTCAGGACAGCTGAAGTGCATCTAAAGAGGTTACACCCATAAACTCCAACTCAAGGTATTTATCTAAAGCTCTTTCAATGCTTCCTGTCTAACACTTGTGGAATATAAATTCTAAAATAGTATCTCGTCTTTTCTCTCAAATAGAATTGTCTCTGTACTCAGCAGTCTTTGGCTGAGGAGTTTGATGTAGACTTCATGGTTAGATTTCCTTTAGGCTTGTGAGTGAAAATTGAGTTCCAAGAGATTAGCTTTGCATTAATCTCTGAAAGGAAAGAATAGCCTTTAAACTTCTTCCAGCTACACTCTAACCTAGTTGTGGTAGTATGATTCGCAAATGACTCCTTTCTTCAAGAGAAGATGAAATTCGAAAAAAGAGATAAGGATGGAATCCTGCCAGTTTTTACTGTGTGTTAAAGAACTCTTTTTTTGGATCACACATTTTTCTAACATTTTTTGAGGGAGATAAAGAGGAGAGTTTTATATTTTCATCATCTCTGGAGTGTGACAACTCTAAAAAAAACTATTACTGTTCTCTAATCCCTTCTGATCTTTATCTAGTCCTCTATAAAGTGGAAAATCAAACATCAGAGAACTAAATTGTGCTCAAGACAAAAATGACCAAAACGGCAATTGTGAGAGGGGTGGCCAGCTTTGGTCCACCCCCCCCCCGCCGCTTACATGGAAACCAAGGTGTGGCAATACTTGTAATATTTTTATTCTTATTGAATTCTACTCTATTGGTATTTGGTCCTTGTTTGAGTCATGCAAGCCAACAGGAACTGTTTTTATGGTGGAAAGGAAATGCAAAGCAGTATAAGTAACTCAAACCACCATGTGCATTAAATATCTGAACAAGGGCAGAGCGCATTTTATAAAAAGCTAAATTTCACCACTTCTTTTTCTGAATAATAATGTGAAATTGTAAAAATGCGATAGCCTTTATGTAGACTCAGAGTTTATATACACTGGTGGCCAAAAGTTTGGAATAATGTACAGATTTTGCTCTTATGGAAAGAAATTGGTACTTTTATTCACCAAAGTGGCATTCAACTGATCACAATGTTTAGTCAGGACATAAATAATGTGATAAATTACCATTACAATTTGAAAAAATCTTCAGAACTTTGTAAACTATTTCAAATATTTCTCATTAAAAAATCCTCCATATGCAGCAATGACAGATTTCTTAAGAAAAAAATGAAGGAATGTCTTAGGATAAATTATAAGAACGTTCATAAGTGCAATTCTTGATATTTTCTTAAGAACATCTTTGACAGGCTTTGACATTGTCTGATCAGCCTGCTCCTGGGCTTGCCTTGTCTGAGAGCCAACAACAAATTCAATACTTCAACACTGGTAAATTGTAACGTAAATTAACTTTTCTTTTTTTTTTTTTTAAGTAGCAAGCACCGCAATAAATGTTTTGAATGTAAAGTGTGTGAGATGTGTTAGTTTAACAACATTAACTGTCATAGGTTATTTGATAACTTTTCATTTGACATGGAGGAAATTAAAAGAAACAAAAACTACAGTAGACAAGAGCTGCATGTTCTTGTTGAGGAAATTACTGCAATGAAAATGTTCTCCTTAGGAAGCTTATTAATAATAATATCATGTTGTAAGTAAGATGCGGATAAATTAGAAAATGTGGCGGAGGCTTTCTCCGCTGTGTCCAACTCCGATAGGGATTTGGATGGGGGGTGAAAAAGTAAGTCTCATCTTTCTAATGTTATAATTATTATGATCTCTAAAGATCGCGGAGTGAGAGTGCTATATGCAGCGCATCCATTAGCATGATTGGTCACCATATTAAGAAGCTTCTAAACAACATTTATTGTTTGAATTTGATCACATTTACATGGTTTACAAGCTGAAAATAAAAATGTTATTAAATTTCTTTGGTCTAGAAAAACATTTCTATATAAACAGCCCACTGAATACTCAACTTGAAAACCCCAGTTAATTCATTAAACATATTACCATTAAGAATTTAAGACAACTGTGAGGTTATCCTAACTTTAAGATGTTATTTACGATATTTAAGAAAAAAACAATTAAGAATTTGAATACTTAATTTTTTCTTAAGAACAATCTTAAGAAAAAGATAAGAACTTTAAGTTTATTTTTAACTTTTTTCTTAAATTACAAATTAAGAAGAAAATGGTAGTTAAGAAGAAATGTTTTCATAAGAACGTTTCATGAATCCAGCCCCAGATACTCAGGTGACATTTCACCCCACACTTCCTGTAGCACTTGTCGGGCATTTCTCATGCACCTTACAGTCTTGCTGATCCCACAAAAGATCAGTGGGGTTAAGATCCATAGCACTCTTTTCCAATTATCTGTTGTCCAATGTCTGTGTTTCTTTGCCCACTCTAACCATTTCTTTTTGTATTTCGGTTTCAAAGGTGGCTTTTTCTTTGCAATTCTTCCCATAAGGCCTGCACCCCTGAGTCTTCTCTTTACTGTTGTACATGAAACTGGTGTTGAGGTGGTAGTATTCAATGAAGTTGTCAGCTGAGGACATGTGAGGCATCTATTTCTCAAACTAGAGACTCTGATGCACTTATCCTCTTGTTTTGTTGTACATCTGGCCTTCCACATCTCTTTCTGTCCTTGTTAGAGCCAGTTGTCCTTTGTCTTTGAAGACTTTAGTGTACACCTTTGTATGAAATCTTCTGTTTTTTGGCAATTTCAAGAATTGAAGAAAGAAACTCAGATACATCTTGGATGGCCTGAGGGTGAGTTCATGATCAGCACATTTTCATTTTTGGGTGAACTAGCCCTTTAAGACATTTCAGTCTATTGCATACTGTGGCAACTCAAAAACAAACACAAAGACAATATTAAGCTTCATTTAATGAACCAAATAGCTTCGATATAATGGCAAGTGATTTCTTGTACTAAATTATCAATTTAGCATGATTACTCAAGGATAAGGTGTTGGAGCGATGGCTACTAGAAATTGAGCCTGTCTAGATTTGATCAAAAATGACTTTTTTCAAATAGTGATGGTGCTGTTTTTTACATCAGTAATGTCCTGACTATACTTTTTGATCAGTTAAATACCACTTTGGAGAATTAAAGTACCAATTTCCTTCCAAAGCAGCAAAATCAGTACATTATTCCAAACTTTCGGCCGCCAGTGTATGTGCATTACCCTCATGCTGTCAGTATTGGATTCTATGAAAGCCAATCCAATTGAGTGCAAATTATTTTTAAATCTTTATTATAATTAATGCATTTTGTTTGTTTCATTTTCCCCCAAAATAAAAGCATACATTTGTTGAATTAGCTTATTTTGAACCATTCTTAGTAATGTTTGTGAATAAAACAAAGTATCCATTTCAAATACGTGTCATACTTGATATTACTTTAATTTATGAGTAATCGATTACTCTTTTTTTTTTTTTTGTGGGTTAGAGTACTCGCCAACAAAATTACACAAAAACGCCCATCCCTATGAGAAACAACACACAATTTGAATCCTTTTTTAGTGAAAATGTTGACACAAAAAGGACCAAAAATTTACATAAAATTAGTCCATGCACATTTTAAAGGAATATAAAATGTATCTGTGGCACAATCATATACATTTAGAAGACTTGGAATATGTCGCAAAAGGCATATGGACTACTTTTATGATACTTTTGGGTCCTCTTTCAAGCTATAAATAAATGCCTTTGCGTTATAAAGAAACACTCGGGTGCCCATTAACATCTTTTCCTTTTTTGTTCTGCAGAAGCAAGTAATACAGGTTTAGAAATCAGTTGCGATTTTTCTTTCCTACAGTTCTTTTTCTGTCTATGTCTCTCTCACTTTCACCCTGACACATACCATATTTCCACCCAAAAACTAGTTACAATTTCTTTCTCCAGTATTATTTTGTGCTTTTCTTTGTTGAACTCACATACATCCCCACAGACATTGGGGAATAAACATCAGCATTATTACATCATCTTTCGCCAAGGCAACTGTCATTAGATTATTCCATTAAGAATAGAGTCATATGTTGCGATGTTTGACAGATCCCGAGGTCCCGAGGCTCCACTGACAGTTTGCTGTCACTTATCACTTGCTCGGAATGGAATGCAGCTGACCGGTCGACTGCGAAGTCTAAATTAGAGTTTGAGAGAACTCATTTAGTCTTATGGTAGCCAAAGGTCTTGCAGTCATCTCTTAACATAGCTCACAACTCTGAACTTCAGTTGAACTATGATGGACACGTCAAGCGTGAAGATAATTATCATTTCATCATCCATATGGATTACCAGCAAAATCATTTATCATTGGAGGATACGGTTCATTGGGCTAGTGGCCATTGTCTGCAGTATGAGCAATGAACAATCAAAACAAGTGCATGTGTGCATGTGTACACGTGTGCAGGGGCTACATATCATCTATAAAAGCCATTAGGCAAACTGAAGCAGCAACTGCTTGACATGACTTCCCACTATGTTTGTTTCACTTTCTGACCAGAAGAACAATATTCCTGCAATATTCATGTAGGATGATTACCAAGGATGTCTTTCCTGATGCGGACCACAGACAATGAGATTACTTCTGCACACACAGCTCAAATTTCATCATAGCCTCCTGGGACAGGATATGGCCAGTTACGCTACTTCCTGTTCGAGCTTGCAAATTATTCAGAAGCTATGATTGCTGGAAAATGCTTTTTTAAGCACGAATATTGCTTAGATACCTGCCCTGTAAATTGCTTCTGTGTGCTTGAAAATATAACGTTGTCTTCTCAATTGTTCACATCCTTTCCCCATCTTGCTATTTCAGTTTTCCCCTCTTTTCCCAGTGTTAAGGGCATTAGACATCATTGCATATTAATTTAGGTAGTTTCCACTGGCAATCTGTACACAGCAGGGGTTTCCCATAACATGCACTCCATCTCTAGTCACATGATTGAGAACAGAGATTCTGTCATGTGGGATAATAAACTCACTCATTTACATTCTACACTGTTGTTGCGGGCCAGATATTAAGATTTATCATGCAGCATGAACCACCTTCCAATTCAATTCAATACAAAAACATGACTGGATGGGCTGGGAAATAGAAGAGGAACAGCTGAAATGAGAGAGAGTGTGAAAAATAGAGGCAAAAATTGTCTTTTCAAATGGAAAAAGCAAAAATGACAGTTTATAAAAGGCAATTTATAAAAATGATAGTCTCACCAAAACAATTATTCTGTCTTGTGAAATCAAAGTGATGGTTTAAAAAAAAATTAGCTCTAAAAATTGTGTTCATTTGCTCCATTACTCTTTCCGTCTCGCACAAAATCACGGTACATATATTTCTATAACAGTTATAGTCATTTGCATACTGTGAATAAGTTTACGATGTTGAAATACTTTCTTTTATCCCAACTAGAAGAAAGCCATTAGAAGGTTATTTCAGCAAAAACATTTTAAAACTGCTCTGTAGCACTATCAAAACATTGGCTCTTTGTTTGAGCATCCCACACTGGCCCGACAGAACAACACTGGCTCAACCAATAGCATGAGTTTGGGGTGGGATTATCTGTTCATCCAACCAATGGAAGACAAGGGGAGTGTTCGTTTAGACATTATCAATATCAGTAGTGCACTAGTGGTGCAGAATTTACAAGCCTGATCTCATGAAAATAATGTGACTGTGGTGACATTTTTACAAAGTTACATTTGGTTTATTACAGTATCGCAGCAGATTCTAAGTGAACTATGTCCACTGTGTGGTGCTAAAAGGGAGCTAATGGTGTTCCCAAAACAGATGAGGTTTCTGCAGTGACTGCTCTTATGAGTTTTACGTCAACAAAACCTACCTCTCTACCCTAAACCTAACCGATAATGTCATAAAAAGCAAATGTGAGATGAAAAACTGATGAAGTTAGAGGTTAATTCTCTTTTAGAGGTTATATCAACAAAACGTACATCCCTAACCTCGTAACCTGTACTACCACACAACTTAATCAAATAAGCTTGTAAATGTAATTGGTAATGTAATGCACACTGTAAAAAATGTCCATAATTTTAACAGTATAAAAATGCTACAGTACAAAAACGTAAATTGGTTAATTAGTTACTGTAAAATATATGTTAAAATTTATCAATATATTTAAAAAGACAATACATGTAGATTTATGTTAAAATGTTGTAAAAAATAAAACATTTTAGATGTTAAAAGTATGATTTTCCCATATAATTAATGGTTAAAATTTATATTATGTTTAACAAGAGAGTACATGTACTTTTTACGGTAAATTATTGTTAAAATTACGGTAAAAATAATCGGAAGTTCTAAGAATTCCCTGCATGACCATTACATTTCATTATATTGTATGGGAATAGTTATGTTTCTTCTTATTTTTAATATCAGTTATGTACATTGGGGTGTTCTGTGTTATATCTGATGTAGTTTAGTTAATGTTTATTACATTATATTAATTTCACATGTGTTACCCTGATGGTGTTGTGTTTGTGTAAGTGACTTGGAGCACTGTCTCTACATGTTTATTGGTCATTGTTCAAGGAAGGGCCTCTATTGATGATTCTGTAATTACTACGGCGATTACAATAAAGTATAAAGTAAAAAGCAGATTTTTACCATTTCAGAAGGTTAATATATTAAGGTTATCATTTAATAATACAAATGACAGTATTGCACTGCAAAATATACCATAAAAACAATTAAACTGTCAAATTGACAGTTTGTTCTGTAAAGTTGTTTACATGTATTTTATTTTTACATAATTATTCTGGCAACAACAGCTGCCATTATTTTTTATTTTTTTTACAGTGCAAACGTTAAAATGTCTCGCATTACAAGTCTATAGTAAAAGTGTTCTGATGTCATAAGAAAGCATTGTTAAAAACAGGGTGAAAAAGTCATTTTCCATTTTACTCGTAAATTGTATGAAAGGAATAGAAGTCATTGTTGTTGTAGCGTCTCTAGTGTTTATTTCACTAGGAAACTGCAGAGCCATGAAGAAATCATTTGGAAAAATGTAGGTATAGTAACATGATTCTATGAGACCAGGACCAGCAAAGTCTCTAATTTCTCTACACATTTTTTTTTTTAAGCAGATACGAATAAGCATATTTGAAATGCAACAGACATTCAAACAGAAAACAATCCTCTGGACAACAATTTCCTCATATTTAACTCATTATTCCCTCTGAACCCAAAATGATAAATTTCACATTTTCAAATTGAAGCCAAACATTTCATTTATCTCCCAACATTTCTAATCCCCTTTTGGCAGACAGACTCTGTTAGGATGGAAGTGAGTGCTACTAGAGGCATGGAAGCAGATAAGAGCAAACCAGCAAATCATTCCACTGTCACTTCCATTGTTGTGTGGGCCAGTCAAAACCACACAGGGACCCATTTGTCATCTCCTCTGACCCATCTCATTCTCCATCCTTCTCATCTTCTCTCGCTCAATCTCTCCTCTCACTCTGCCAACCTGCATTACCACGCATTAGATCAAAGAGCGGGGTGGAGGGGTACTGCGCTTTTCACAGGCAATCTTATACACACACACACACACACACGTGGCAAACGCACTTAGTCGGATCTCCTGACACAGCTCTGCTTTTTTCCAAGCAAAGCTGACTTCTAAATTTTTAAACTAAATTTGTTTCCAAGTCTGGAAACAATTTTATTGCTTTGAATTTCAAACAAAGCATTATCCTCAAGTCACACTGATGCAAATATGCTTTTAAAGTTGAGCAAGGTTTTAAAAATGTGTTTCAAACTAAGGCCACAACCACACTTATACATTTTCATTTGAAGGAGCATTAATTTCACTTCATTTAACCTTCCGTCCACGTTTTTGTCCAATGAAAAACTGAGCTTTTCGAAGACACTCTCCCAAGTGGATACATTTGAAAACATTGTCTTAACGTTGTAGTGTGGACAGGGAAAATGGAGACATTCGAAAACAATGACTTATTTGTTGTGATGCAGTCATGTGATCCATTCAACCCAAAACAATCCTTCCAAAACTATCAGACCACCTCTTCTACAGTATGTCAGCCAATAGATGTTACCTTGGTGACATATTTAAATCAGCAAAATCTGCAATAACAATATTCAATGCATCAAAGAAAAACATGTTTCCAAGGCATAAAAAACATATGTGCATGATCAACGAACGCTCCCAAAGATGGACTCCCAAAACTCTCTCTATTGAGACCTGTGTGTTACATGGCTTACCGTAAAACTTATGCAAACAAAACACATACACACAGAGAGACAGGACAGGTGTTTGTGATGTGACACAATCATTATTGCTCTCATCATGTTTATCCCATATTCCTCGTCATCATTTCAACAGGTATTCTAGACTGTCTAGACACACCAAGAGATTTTGCTCACCTGTTTGCATGTCGGCTTGATTAGGGCGACAGATTAAAATGGCCTTCAGTGATGGAAGACTAAATGCTCATGTCCTTTTCATTGGCCAACCATAACAAACTTTACTAACTTTACAGTGACATCATCACAGACAACTTTTATATGTTAAATATCAGTAATCTTGTTTAAACTGTCAGATTGTAACATCCTAAAATGTTGTTCTATCATAACAAATGTAAACATTATAATGGTCAATCTAAGAAAAAGTATTTTGGACACTTATGCTGCCTTCACGCCCTATCGGAATAATCCTACATCCCACAAATGTTTGCTGATAGGGCAAGCGCTAACATTTAGCTGTATTTTCACTACAGAAACCGCACTCTTCTCCACCATGTTGAAATTTTGCATCACCTCCCAACTGGGAAACTCAGGTATCAAAATGATCTCAGAGTTTCCCAGTCGTAATTACGACTTGAGGGGTCGTTCATTTGTAACTTCCGAGAGGGAAACTTGTAATTTCACTGTAAAAAAAAAAGAAAAAAAAAAGGTAATTTTAAAAAGGTAAAAGACTGTAAAAATGCCACAGTAAAAAAACGTTAATTGGTTAATGGTTAGTTACCTTAAAATATACGGTAAAAAAAATTATATTTTTAAAAAGACATAAAAAATGTAGTTTTATGGAAAATTTTTGTAAAAATATATATTTTTTTTAAAGTAAATGTACAAGCGAGTACATGTACTTTTTACAGTAAATTATTATCAAAATTACGGTAAAAAAAAAACAATAATCAGTCGTTCCCAGAATTCCCTGCGTGACCCAGTTCATTTCATTATATTTCATGGGAATAGTTATGTACATTGGGGTGTTCTGTGTTATATCTGATATAGTTTTGTATTATTTTAATTTCACATGTTGTGTTTGTGTGAGTGACACTGAGCAATGTCTCTACGTGTTTATTGGTCATTACTCCAGGAAGAGCCAGTAATTTCTACAGTGATTAACAATACATTATAAAGTGAAAAGCAGATTTTTACAGTTTCAGAAGGTTAATATATCAAGTTTATAATTTAATAATATAAACAATGGTAATGTACCATAAAATATACAGGCATCAAAATACATCCCGTAAAACCTGAAACGTGTTTACCGTATTTTTACAGTGAATTTCTGGCAACCACAGCAGACAGTTTTTTCCGTAAATTGAACAGTATTTTTTTTTACAGTGTTCGTTAATTTATCTATCAACATGTTTAACTACTTATGTCTTAATTTTAAAGAATATATCTATTGTTTTATCATGTGAAATGTTACAGACTTCTATTTGTGGAATGTTTTGCTTGAAAACCCACTTAGTTCACTGACAATGACACTATTTGATTAAATTACTAAGCAAATCTCTTTCCCCCAAAAGCTTGGCCTTGTACTCCATGTATACTATGTAGCTACTCTTACTTGTACTGAGGGCTAAGTGGCTTACAAGCAGGTCTAATCTGTGTATTAATGGCATACATTAACCTATCAACTCAATGCGTCGATGAAAACGATTGGATTATGTAATAATACAATGTAGAATGACAATTCCAAACAATGTATCTTTGTTTTCTGATGAAATGTGTCATTGTTGTAGGTCATTTATTTACCGACACGCAAAATAATGTGTATTTCAACCTTTTATTGTTAAGTTAAAGTGCCATATATGTATGTTTTGGGGTATTAACCGTGTCATGAAACTATTAGCATTTTTTGAACTGGCCCACACCTGTTTGCGCCTGCGCAATATAATTTTCATTCCATTATTTTGTCTAATTTCAAATTTGAAACCTAATCTCGGTCATGAGATACGTATCTGTGATTCTCAACCGTGAGCTCAGGGTGATCTAATCTCACACGGGGGTGTCATTACGCATTAAAATATAACAGAATTGTCTTCACTCGAGAATTCAGCTCACAGTAGTCAATCCGAATCGATATCATTTCATTAGCGTATTTGATTAGTTATACCGTAATACCGGTTACTGTGTTCCCAGAGACACGTGATGCGCCCACGTCTTATATAGGCTACGGAGAAATAAAGATCCAAACATGTCATGTATATAAAATGTATTTGCTTTAAAGAGTTGAAATGCAAAAACCCGGCAAAACATACACAACAAACACTGCAGCCTTTCGAATAGAGCACATCAGACCAACAAGTTGGAGAGATTGCTCGCGGTCACCGTAGCTGCTGTACTCACGTATCTTGTGATGAGGTTCCGAATGGTGCTGAAATCCATTCTGCCCGAGTCGCTCCAGGTGCGCTTTCTTCTGTTTCTCTATATTAGAATGGGCACATAAAACGCTAGCTGATCATTCTATCAACTCTCTGATCCATGACTGTCTCCTGCGGTCTTTTTTCGGATTGTCAACTGACAGTCCAACACGACTACGGCGATTATTACATCTAATGATCACCTACTGAAATGAAGAAGGCTACTATAAAGTCCAAACACAGTCATAGTGTCATGCTTCCTCGGTGTCACCTGCATACACAATGGAATTGAGGGGAAAACGCCAAGCTCACGTTTTTCAAGGGTTTGCCTTAATATTAGACTAGCCACTTCTTCCTTGTCAAGTGTACCTACGGGCTATTCTATGGTGTACTGACGTACTCACTCTCCTATCTCGGTGTAGTAGAGCCCTCTCGACTTGCACCGGAGACGTCATGAGCACCGTGCGCGCACGCGCAGTTTTTAGCGTTCACACTCTCCCGCCCACGGTGAGTTTTAGCCTTCCCTCCGGTTACTCCCAATCCAGTTACTGGTAATCAATCTCAAGCAACAAACCACTTAACCATGTCAAGTGGTACCATTTTAAATTATCCACATTACATAAAGTGACAGAACTTGATAGCTCATAATTTTATGGAATAAATGTTATTCTTTTTTAAATAATAAAATTAAAACAATAATTAATCATTTTTAATTATAAAAAACAAATATCAAGTACAATTATTAAGTAGCTTCTGTAATAATAGCATAGATCTTATTGTATTGTAATACTTATTTGCTTTATTAATGATAAAGTCTCATAATTATTCATTAACTTTAGTCATAAGTGATAAAAGGCTGATAAATATCAGGTCATTTTCAAGATTATTGGCATCAGCCAGTAAACATACTCTCTAAAAGGGATAGTTCACCCAAAAAGTGAAAATTCTCTCATCGTTTACTCACCCTCATGCGATCCCAGAGGTGTATGTCTTTCTTCCTTCTGCAGAACACAAATAAAGATTTTTAGAAGAACATTTCAACTCTGTAGATTCAATGCAAGTGAATGGGGTCCAACATTTTGAAGCTCCAAAAGCACATAAAGGCAGCATAAAAGTAATCCATACGACTTCAGTGGTTAAATCCATGTCTTCTGAAGCGATATGATCGCTTCCTCTTTTGTTTTTTGGGCATTTGCATTCTTCATGCATATTATCACCTACTGGTCGGGACTGGTCTAAAGGGGAGACTTATAGGAAAAACTGACTTAAATATTGATCTGTTTCTCACCCACAGTTATCATATCACTTCAGAAGTTATGTATTTAACAACTGGAGTCGTATGGATTACTTTTATGATTCCTTTATGTGCTTTTTGAAGATTAAAATTTCTGACCACTATTGACTTGCACTGTATGGACCGACAGAGCTGAAATGCTCTTCTAAAAATCGTTGTTTGTGTTCAGCGGAAAAAAGAAAGTCATACACATCTGGGATGGCATGAGGGTGAGTAAATTGAGATCATTTTTTATTTGTGGGTGATCTATCCCTTTAAGCAATAACAGAAGTGGTTGCTTTAACTTCTGTCACTTCAAACATTTTAGGGGAGTTTGTGTAAATATTGTGTAAAATAAGTGTTCTTTTAATTTGAGCACATTCATTTAATCTACTTTGCTTTCATTAAATGTAATTATATATACTGCCATTATATAGACCACCCTACTCTCGGTATTTCTGTGGGGGGTTTTCTGGTCACAAAGTGTATAATTATTGAAAAAAAAAAAATAATAATTGTATGTATTATTAATGGAGCACCATAATTTGTGTGAAAAGAAAGAATATTGTTTTTATTTAATTTTTTTAAGGGTGGCGAGGGAGAGTTTTATCCCACACTTGAACACAAGTTCAAAAAATGGTTAACCAATTTCTGTTCATTTCAATCACATATGACATTATAGAACATTTCAAGTATTCTAAAAATAAATGAATCTCCACTGTGATTGAATCAGTCAATGTCAACTTAACAAAAACAACGTGTTTTATAGGGGCCTTTAATTCCTGAAACACGGAGGTCATTTTACCCTGAAATACTATCCTTTCACTTATTGGACATAAAAAAATAAAAAAAATATTTTGATTGAATCACCTTGAACAAAAAATAAAATGACAAATAAGAATTTTGTCTCGAACTAAATGTTATAAATTCAGGGATTTTTATTAGTTTTCACAAATTTGCAACATTTTAAAAATTATTAAATATGAGATCAAATTACCTCAAAATCAAACGTTAGTCATTGCACGTGATCCGGATTATTTTGCAGTGTAAAGTGACAAACAGGTGTTAAGGAAATTACTGTGATAGTTTTTGTTGCTGTTTAGTGTTTCTGAAGAAAATTAAATGAAAAGTGCCTTTTACCCCGTGGGGCCTTTAGCCCCGTTGTACCTTAATAATAATAGTAATAATTAACGGATATATTTTGTAATTGTTTTGTTGTGTTGTAGTGGTTACATGAATATTCAGTTTCAGCTGAGTTAGTTGGCTACATATTCATATGGTTTTCGTTTACGAATAACGTTCGACCCAACTAATACACTGTTTAATATAATGTTTGTATTTGTTATCTATTTGCATCCACGAACATAAATTATTTTGCGCTTGTTTGGGTAACAAATGTAGATAGGAACATTTTCCAGAGTCTCATTTTCCAGTCGGCTATTTTACCGCTGCGCACCGCTGCTGTGTGTTTTCCGTTCACTGTCCGACTGTGGGCGATTTTCGGCGGGTACCGTTAAAATGGCGCTGCTCTTGCCAGGAGCTGAAGACCACCGGAGGAAAAGCGACAGTGGATAAAATCACACTGCCGACACCGCTTCTGCTTGTACGGGAGGTGGAATTAACTCCACTATGGCGACGCTCGATCAGAAATCACCCAACGTGCTTCTGCAGAGTCTGTGCTGTAAGATCACGGGCAAGAGTGAAGGTAAAGAGACACATAACACCTCAGTCATTACATCACTGATCTGTCAGACAGCCGCTCAAATGTGATTATTTTGATATGTGATGAACTAGGTTGCAACTATGTGGTGTATTGTCTTGAAACTGGACTGTGTGTGTCATGATGTTGTATGATGGAGAGTCAGAAATGCACTGATGAGACGCTGAAAGAGGATCAGGGGCCCTGGTTCAGTCGGAATAATAGACCGTTATGCTTCAAACCAAATCTATTAGGATGAGCAGCATACTATTGGCCTAATGCACAGCCTATAAGAACATATGAGTGTTAAATATGTTATCAGTGCTGTGTCTCATATAATGTATTTAATATGACCCAACAGTTTGCTATAGACTTAAACAGATCAGAAATAGACGTTTCAATTTATTGTTGTACATTCAGTTCACTTTTCACAATGCATATTTTTCAAAGGCATCTTTAGACAGAATAGTGCCTTTTATAATTTCTCATAACAGTCCATGTGATGTGCAATAGGAGGTATCGGTCTGGCACATGAGTTTTGAATCAGTTGAACTAGAGAATTTGTTTATGTAGAGACAGCAGATTTGATATTATGGCTCTTGGTCTTAGAAGTTCTTTGAGGTATAGTTCACCCAAAAATGAATATTCTCATCATTTACTCATCCTCATGCCTTCCCAGATGTGTAAGACTTTCTTTCTTCTGCTGAACTCAAACAAAATTTGTTACAAGAATATCTCAGCTCTTTAGGTCCTCACAAAAAAAAAAGTGAATGGGGTTCAAAACTCCATGCTCCAAAAAAGCATATAAAAACAGCTTAAAAGCAATCCAGTGATTAAATCCATGTTTTCTTAAGCAATCTAATCAGTTTTTGGTGAGAATAGACTAAAATATAATCCTTTTCACTGTACATCTTTCCATTGGATTCAATCTTGGCACAATCATGATTTCAAGCTTGATTATACGTTCTACTGCTTGACAGATGCACAGAGCGCTAGATGGTGCTAGAAAATGTAATCGAGTTGGAAGTCATGTTTGCAAAGGAGACTGCTGATGTCAAGATTTATGGTGAAAAAGGAGCTATATTTTTTTCACTCAAAAAAGGATTAGATCACTTAAGAGGACATGGAATAATCTACTGGAGTTTTATGGATTACTTTTATGCAGACTTTATGTGCATTTTGGAGATTTAAAGTTTTTGACTCCATTCATTCATTTGTGTTCAGCAGACAAAAAAAAGTCATACACATTTGGGATGGCATGAGGGTGAGTAAACGATGAAAGAATTACAATTTTTGGTGAACTATCCATTTAAGGCCTTTTATATAACAAGAGGCCCATTTGGCTCTTAATATAGATGTGGGCTTAAGATAGATCTTTTTAGAACTGTTAAATGTATTTTATGGCCGGGTATCACAATGCTTGCATTGCTTCCACTATGTCGCTTTATTTTCACTTCTGTACTCCAGATGTTTTTTTTGTTTTTTTTTGATGATTCTTGCACATTGTTGTAAATGCAGAAAAAAAGCTTTCGTTATTTGCTATTTTTATTGAGTCTTCTGGCATTGTTCCCAGCCGATGTAGCCCATCAGTTCCAGTACGCCGTGCGGGTCATTGGTAGTAATTACGCACCCACCATTGAACGGGATGAGTTTCTGGTGTCTGAGAAAATTAAAAAGGAATGTGAGTAATCTGAAACCCTGAAATCCTTCCACCTGCTTTATTCAAAAGAACAAATATGCATTGAGGCCGTCATTGAACCTGATGTGCATTCTTTTACCCATTGTTTTCAACCTGTCAGTCCAGTCTTAGTTAATAGTGCACAATCTAACAATATGTGTTTACTTGATGCAGCAGTTAGTTATAGATATACATGTCATTAAAAATAACTCTACTTTTGTTGGTTTGTTTTTTGTTTCAGTGTTGAAACAAAGGAGAGAGGCAGATGCCGCCCTTTTCTCTGAGCTGCACAGAAAGCTTCAGACCCAGGTTGGCACTCATCATCTACCTAATCAGTTTTCAGTAATTACTATTCATAATGCTTAGATTTGATATTATGACCCTTGGCCTTAGAATTTCTTAAAGGGATAGTTCACCAAAAAATAAAATTCTCTCATCAATTACTCACCCTCATGCCATCCCAGATGTGTATGTTTTTTTTTCTTCTGCTGAATACAAAGATTTTTAGAAGAATATTTCAGCTCTATAGATCCATACAATGTAAGAGAATGGGGTCCAAAATTTTCAAGCTCCAAAATGCACATAAAGGCAGCACAAAAGTTATCTGAATGACTATCAGTGGTTTAATCAATGTCCTCTGAAGCAATCCAATCAATACAGAACAGTGTATTGATTATGTATGTATGGTGATGTTTCTGTTGAACAGGGTGTGTTGAAACACAGATGGTCCATCTTATACCTTCTGCTCAGCCTCTGTGAGGACCCAAGGAAGCCGTCCGGTCGGGTGCCTGTATGAAATATTTCCACTATTCTTCATATACACTTCACAACAACACAGATTTGGGCTAGACAATAAAAAAATTTTAACAGATAATTTAGCACTGTATTAAACTAAATGAAAACATTGTAACAGAAGATGCGCTAGTATCTTCATATCTTCTAGTCAGTCAAAAAAAATTTACCATTACATCGTCTCCGCAAAGAAGAATAAGTCGGAGGTTAAATCCTCTTACCTCCCCCAGGTGTGCAGTTATGGAGCTCTTAATGCTCAGGCTTTGCCCCGTGATGTCCACTCTACCCCGTTCTACTATGCCCGTCCCCAGAGTCTTCCTCTTAGTTACCCAGAGCTCTGCAGCCGCCCACAACTCCAGCATGGCCACCAGTGGCATCAGCAGTATGGGGGTGTTCACGATCAATGGGCCTGGGCCGACCCCTCCATCACTTATTACTGGGTGAGTGAAACAGCAGCAACATCTAGTGTACAGTTAATCAAAAATGACACAACATGGGTCTAGGAAGCTCTGAGTATTGCCGCTGACTACCACCCCTGGAGTCGCGACTTCAAATCCAGGGCGTGCAGAGTGATTCCAACCAGGTTTCCTAAGCAACCAAATTGGCCCGGTTGCTAGGGAGGTTAGAGTCACATGGGGTAACCACCTCGTGGTCATGATTGGGGGTTCTTGCTCTCAATGGGGAGCGTGGTAAGTTGTGCGTGGATCGTGGAGAGTAGCATGAGCCTCCAGTGTTGTGAGTCTTCGCGGTGTCATACACAATGACCCATGTGATAAGATGCATGGATGGACGTCTCAGAAGCGGAGGCATCTGAGACTTGTCCTCTGCCGTCCGGATTGAGGTGAGTGACCGCACCACCACGAGGACCTACTGGGAATTGGACATTCCAAATTGGGAGAAAAGGGGGGTGAAAATAATTAATAAAAAAAATTACAACATGCATCATGGTATATAATGCAATCAAACCAGACATGTGATAGTAAAACTGTTCACATTTAGATCAGTGCCTGTTTATAGGTCAAATTTGGTTAGCATTATTTGTCCAAAACAACATGTTTCCTGAAGAAGTAATTTAATGGGAATTCCAATAAGAACTCTCCAATAAGAAAGTAGTTTACCCAAAAATTTTAATTCTCTTATCATTTACTCACACTGATGCCATCCCAGATGTGTTTTACTATATACTTCTGAACACAAGAAGATTTTAGAAGAGTATATCAGCTCTGTAGGTCCATACAATGTAAGTCAACAGGGTCCAAAACTTTGAAGTAATTCATGTGACTCCACTGGTTTAATCCATGTCTTCAGAAGCTATTTTATTGCTGTGGATGAGAAAGCTATAAAGCTCCACTTTCACATTCTTGTTTTGTTTTTATGCGATTCACGTTCTTTGTGCATATCACCACCTACTGGGCGGGGAGGAGAATTAATAGTTAAAAAGGACTTCAATGTTGATCTGTTTCTCACCCACAACAACCATAATATTGCTTCTGAAGATATAGATTTAACCACTGGAGTCGTGTGGATTACTTGTATGCTGCCTTTATGTACTTTATTGAGCTTCAAAGTTTTGGACCCTGTTGGCTTTTATTGTGTGGACCTACAGAGCTGAGATAGTCTTAAAAAAAAATCTTAATTTGTATTTGGCAGAAGAAAGAAAGTCATACACATCTGGGATGGCATGAGGATGCATAAATGATGAGAGAATTTTTATTTTTGGGTGAACTATTCCTTTAACAATCTAAAAAACCTGGCCTGTTTATATTGACAGTGCTTCATTCATGTAATTTTTGTTTGTTTGTTTTGCATTACATTATTTCTTAACATTTAGGTGACTCCAGTCCCAGATTTCTTGATCTCCATTACCCAAAATAATGCAGTCTGTGACGAATCATTTGTTTTGTTTTTCTTAGTAATGTTAAAATTTGTTGTTGATGTGGCTGTTGTATTTCCAGCATGTTTAATTGGAGCACTGGGCCCTCATCTATTTTTGATGCGGCTCTCTAGCGCCTGGAGCACTTAAGTTATTTTAAATATAGCCATGTGCTCATAGCCTCAGATTAACTGATTACTGGATCCATTTTACAGTAAATCTGTAAGACCAACAGCATCATTGAAATGTCTGAACCTCACTGTCATTATTTGTTTAATGCGCACCATTACAAGGTAATTAGTGAATTCCCACAGGTATTGATAATGGGTATGCATCTCAAAGAAATGGTGTTTGAGGTGGAAATGAATGTAGTGAAAGGGCATTGCAAATATCCTTTGACCTGCCTAGAATATTTCTGTTAAATTATGAAGTATGGAGAGAATTTCTGTGTTTTTGTTTTTTTAGACCTGGTCCACAGGCAGTCGGTGAGTCTATGAGAGGGTCTCGGCTAGCCTGGACTCTCCCAGTCTCTTGTTCCCCCTCTGGGGCAGGTACTGCTCCACGGCCTACCAGTGGACCATCTGCCAGCCCAGTACCCAGAGTCCCACAAAAACCACGACGGGACGGAGATGGCAGCGGTGAGTTTCTGCAGCCAGAATGATTGACAATATTCAGAGAAAATCTGTTCTGACATTTCAGGCAAGAACTTTGTGGAACTAAAATATGGAATTATATTTATTTTGTGGAAATATCCACTCGTGTTTTTAAAAGCTTGTGTTTTGAGAACTTGATTTAGGGTTACTACTGCTATTATTACTATCATGCCTATATCATTTTATGGGTATTTCCATGATAAGTAAGTTAATAGACAGCCATAATCAGAGGATTAAATGCTTATAATTTATAATAAGGCATTACACGTAGTAGGACTGGTAAAAATATCGATCTTACGATGCATCGAGATCTTCATTAGAACAATCTCGATATTGATTCTTAAATCAAAAGATCAGTCTTTTACTTTATGCGCAAATCTATACTATGCAAGTAAATCACTCACATAAATGACCAAATTCCGGGTTATGTCATAAAAAATGTCTGTGATTAGCCACTGGCTGGTGAATGTTCAGATTTCACTCATCAGTAATTTAGCATCCTTTCTCTGCGTGTTGAGAGTTAAAGTTTAATTTTAATTGTTCTGTGTAATCTATGTCCATAGATGAGATCCAAACATTATATTTGTTATTGAATAATATCTCTTTTTATATCCTTTCTGGTCTTTACAGTCTGTTGATCTAAAACGGCAAAAAAATAAAAATTCAAATTGCACAGATGAGGTAAAGAAGCCATTCAAGTCCTCTGTCCTTAATTTGCACTCATTTACAGGCACTCTTTACTGAACTGCCGGTTTTCTTAAAGAGACAGTATCGATTTTAGCGTTTGTTCTTCAAATTGATGTAAATACTTATAGTATAAATTATGCATTAAACAATAAACAACAATTTTTTTTTTTTTTTTTTTTTTAATACATCAAGATTGCCTCCTTTTAATGTTCCTTTTTCAATGAGAATACAAGATACTGAGCTAGAATTTCAGAGTCCTGAATGGTGTTTAAGATGCAGTCGACCACACGGCACCTTTCTCTTCACATTCATGACAGATATATGACTGTAACCTTTACAGCACTGTAATATAAATTCTCTTTCTTTCTGTCGCTTGCTCTGGGCAGCTGAGATTGGGGAGGCGGCTCTTGTTCGAGACATTCTGTACGTTTTCCAGGGGATAGATGGAAAGTTCATCAAGATGTGCAGTCCAGAAAACTGCTACAAAATCGATTCTAAGGTGATTTATTATTAAAGGGAAAGTTCACACAAAATGAAAATTCTGTCGTCATTCATTCACACCCTCATGTTGTTCCAAACCCATGACTTTCTGTCTTCAGTGGAACAAAAAGGAGATGTTTGGCAGAATGTTAGTCTCAGACACAATTAACTTTTATTGTAAGGAAAAAAGAATGAAAGGAACCTCAGATGGTGATTGAGGTCATATCCCATGAGAGAAAGTCATATGGGTTTAGAACAACATGAGGAGGAGTAAAAGATGACTGAATATTGCTTTCATGATTTTTTCTGATCCTGTTCTTTTATTTATCTTTCTCTCTCTGGCCTTGTACTTTCTTTATGATGTTGTTACTCACTTCTAAGGTTGAAACAATTCGTTGATTTCCTGGTTTAACTTGATTATGCAATGCACGCATTCTCAAATTTCATGCTTGATTGCTCTATAGCAGCAGAGACAAAGAAAATGGAGCAAATGGGGACAAACGACAAGAACAAACTATAAGAGGCCAAGAAAAGTTTGGAAATACCCTCACCCTCGTGCCATCCCAGATGTGTATGAATTTCTTTCTTCTACTGAACACAAGTGAAGCTTATAGAAGAAAATCTCAGCTCTGTTGGTCCTTTCAATGCAAGTAAATGGTGGCCAGAACTTAAAAGCAAATAAAGGCTGCATAAAAGTAATCTCCAGTGGTTACATCCATGTCTTTGGAAGCAATATGATAGGTTTGGGTGAGAAAAAAATCTATATTTAAGTCTTTGTTTTTATTTTTACTATAAATTGTCTTACTTGCCCAGGAGGTGGCAATATGCAAAAAGATTATGAATCACCAAAAAAGAAAAAAGTGAAAATAGACATTTATAGTAAAAAAAGAACTTATTTGATCTTTACCACACTTATCATATCGCTTCAGAAGATATGGATTACTTTTATGCTGCCTTTATGTGCTTTTGGAGCTTAAAAGTTTACTTGCATTGTATGGACCTACAGAGCTGAAATATTCTTCTGAATGTCTTAGTTTGTGTTCAGCAGAAGAAAGTCATACACATCTGGGATGGCATGAGGGTGAGTAATCAATGAGAGAGTGTTCATTTTTGGGTGAATTAACCCTTTAATCGGAAGTGTTTATCACACGTTTGCCTGCAGATAGATTTGTTGAGTATAACAGTAATGTTCTAGTTTGTTTCTAGATTGTCTAACATTTCTAGACTGGTTACAAATGTCAAGCAATGTAAAACTTAAATCTCATATTATTGTATGTACAGTTCAACTTCAATTGATGTGTGGTGACAGGTGTGATTTTGTCAGCTATTTTACAACAGTTTCGAATGTGGCTTATCAGATGTTAGAACCGGAAATATCTGTTTTGCCACAGAATATATTTGGGTCACACTTCATTTTTCAGTGTTCATATTACTGGGTATTTACAAAGGTAATTGCTGATTAATACTAAGCTTATTACTATTAGAGGTCGACCGATAGATTTTGCCAATACGATAACTAAGGTGGTGGAAAAAGACGATTAAGTGGTCTTTTTAAAAAAAAATAATTATAATTATTATTGATTTATAGAATAATAATAAAAATGTCTTAGTCTTTCCTTACTAAGAAAGGCAAAGCCATTGAGGCTAAAAGAGTCCAAAATGAATAAAATCCCAAAAGCAGTTTGTGCAGCACGTATCCCAATAATTACCTTATAATTATCGGGACTAACTATAAACAAGTTCAAAATGCATCGGGACTCTTATTTTGAAATGGCTGAGACTTTGTTGCAGTGCTCTGTATGCAAGTATTTACAAAATTACATTTTTTTTTATCAGAATTATAAATGTTTTGCTTGTTTGTTTTTCACTCTTATGTGCTTCTTACAAGAATTATATTTTCATGAAATTGGCTTGATCGTCTAAAGTAAGTCCTTAATAACCACTCACTACTTAAATTAGGAGGGGGGGAAAGGCTACTAAACACTCATTTGATAATTAAGAGAAAATGAAATTATCAGTCTTTCATCCATAATTACTAAAATCAGCAAAACAGGAAAAAAAAACACAAAATTTTTACCAATATCTGAAACTTTACTTTTAAATGTTCTATAACCACTGAGATAATAGGAAGTAATTATGAGCAGAATGTTCTCATGTAGCATTTCTCATAAATGTGCTTGAGTTTTTTTACAGCAAGTTCTTTTTTTTAAACAGTCAAGGGCAAATGTAGTCACTTCAGAAAGTGAATTATGGGAAATGTAAAAGCATTGATCTAACCATCAGCCTCATTAATCTGATTTCTTCTCACGACTCCCAAGGCGTCTTTCTTTTTTTTTTTTTTCAGGCAGACGTTTCTGTGAATCAAAGATAATCGATCAGGTATCCTTTTAAAGTATCACTGTTCAAATGGATCCATTTGTTTGGATGAGAATAGTTTGCTTTTATATTTTACATCAAGTGAGCTGTGCTGGGTAAGAAGACATTCTGAGTGGCCAAACTAACTAACATTATAGTTGAGTTTCTATGATACAGATTAAGACCAGCCCATTTCAGTTTGGATTTGTGTGCTCAACCCCTGAGGAGACTGATGAATTCCTAAAGACATAAGAGCCAGACACATAAAACTTTAAATTGAACTCGATATTAATGACACATTTTATGTAATATATGCATAGCATTGATCTGTATATAAGGAACCCATTAATACCTCTCTATAAAGTTTATTATTTAGCATTTAAAATCGAAAATGCATTTTGTTTTGTCAAAGTAACTTCCACCAGAAGCTCAATCCAAATGATCCTTGCACCAGTGTTTAATTTACATCTTTTCTTGGCCCTTGGAGCATTGTAAGGGGAAAGAAATGAACCATAATTAAATTAATTTAGTCTGAAATGCCTGGGATTTACAGTAGCTTCTTTCTCTTGCTCTGTCTCGCTTTATGTGTAAAGAAGAAATATGAAAGAGCTGGTTGTCTGTTGCGGAACAGTGCGCTTTGAAAGAATCTAGGTGACCTTTACAAGTGAACAATTCATCAAAGGCTAAATTGGCCTTTAGTAAACGGTATTAAAAGAGTTTTTTAGTGTTGAGGGGAAGAGATGAGCCAAAAGTAGCACAGCTAGAGATGGCTTGGCGTCTTTTATGGAACATCTATTATTATACACTGAATTCCTAGAATTTCTAAGACAAAATATTATCCATTGTTTATTGATTTGTTGGATTGTGAAAAGGGGTAGGGGGAAATTGGGGGCAATTTAGATTTTCATTTTTGGAAGGTATTGTGATGCCTGGATCATACTACTGTTCTGCTGGTCATCAGTCAGCAAATAATAGTGTTTTTTGTTTGTGTGTGTTTTGTAGGTGCCACTATGTAAGTCTCTAAGAGACACTAGCAGTAGGCTGGCTGAGCTTGGATGGCTTCACAATAAAATCAGAAAATACACTGATTCACACAGCCTGGACCGAGCCTTCGGCCTTGTTGGACAGGTGAGATTAAGACACGCATCATATGCAGCTTTAAATAATAAGGGCTAAACAATTAGGATTTTTTGCTGGCCTCAATAGTTAGGCTAACATTCGGGCTAACATTAGCCCCATAAAAAAAAATCTATTTTTTAGCAACATATTTCAAATGCATTAGAAAAATTGAGTCTAACATTTATTTACTTAATGTTAAATTTTCTTCACAAACAAAATTCAAATAAATGTTTAGGTTTTTAATTTAGCGTTAATAGCTGGAACTTTAATGTAACTTCATGAAAACTATGAATTAATACAATCACTTTTATTGAGAATGATGGTGTTTAGTACAAAACATTACTGATTTGTTTGCTGCTTTCAAGACTAACCGCAGATTTGCTGAGCTAGATAACGTTACACCTCTGTGCCATTATTTAAGTCAACCGAAGTCTCAACTACAATATTCAATACATAACAGAAAACCAAATTTTTAAGTTTGCTAGGCATAAGAATAAATTGTCAACTATCCCAAAATATCCTCTCTCTCTCTCTCTCTCTCATATATATATATATATATATATATATATATATATATATATATATATATATATACACTATAAATACAGTGGCAAGAAAAAGTATGTAAACCATTTGGAATTACCAGCATTTATGTATAAGTTTGAATTAAAATCTGGTTTGATCTTCATCAAAGTTACAATAATGAACAAACACTGTTTGAACTATTGACACACAATTGTATTGTTCTTGAACACACTGAATACATCATTCAAACATTCACAGTGTAGGTTAGAAAATATGTGAACCCCTTGGCTTAGTTGCAAACCTGATATCCGATTAATGAAACCAGATCGGGGGTGTGGGTTAGATCTAGTTGGATTTATAAAAAGAGTTTGCAATTTACAAGAAGCATCTGCCTCGTAAAAAAAAGAGTTTTCGGAGGCCTACGATCAAAAATTGTTGCGTTGCTGAAAGGGTTACAAAATTATCTCGATATTCATCTTTTCACAGTTAAACAATTTGTCTATAAATAGCAATTGTGTGGCTACTCTCCCTAGAAGTGGCCGTTCAGCCAAGATGGCTCAAAAGGGCACACGGGAGAATGCTCAATTAGGTAAAAAAAAAAGAATCCTAGAGTGACCGCTAAAGACTTGAAGCAATCATTGAAACTAGTTAACATATATGTTCATGAGTCTACTATACGGAAAACATTACACCGGCATGGTGTCCATGGCAGGACACTACGAAGGAAGCCACTGCTTTCCAGAAAAAAAACATTTCTGTGCACCTGAAGTTTGCCAAAGACCACCTTGACACTCCAATAAAATATTTTGTGGACTGCTGAAACAAAGGTTGAATTGTTTGGAAAGAACGCGTGGCACTACGTTTGGCGTAAAAAGGGCACCGCATACAAACATGAAAATATCATCCCAACGGTGAAGTATGGACCTCTTGCCGTCATCAAGGGGAAATGTATTCCCAAGTTTATGAAGATATCCTACAAGATAATATCAGGGTGGCTGTGCGCCATCGCCAGTGGTTGGAAAATAGAAAATGGCACTCCATGTCAAAAAGTTTGCTGACCCTCTGCACTACAGAATAGCTTAATAAAAAAAAAAAAAAAAAAAAAGGACATCCACCGTTTGGAGTGGCCCAGTCAGAGCCCAGACTTTAACCCAATAGAGATGCTGTTAAATGACCTCAAGAGAGCCGGTCACACCAGACATCCTCAAAATATGGCTGATCTGAAGCATTGCTTTGCAGGTCTAATCCACAACTACCAGAAACGCTTGGTTGAGGTTATTTCTGTCAAAGGAGGATAGACCAATTTTTAAATCCAAGGGTTCACTTACTTTTTCCACAGCAAGTGGAGTGTTTAATGGGATGTGTGTTCTATAAAGACATGAAAGATAATAATTGTTTGTGTATTTTTAGCTTAAGCACATTAAGTTTGTCTATACTTGTGACTGATGAAGATGAGATCACATTTTATGACCACTTAATGCAGAAAACCAGCATATTCTAAAGGGTTCACATACTTTTTCTTGCCACTATCTCTACACTAGTTTTATTTCAGTACACATATTTGACTGACCAGAAACATCTCAGTATTGTTTAGGCACCACTTATGGTCATCTCTCTCTTTATTCTCAGAGTTTTTGTGCTGCCTTACATCAAGAGCTGAAGGAATACTACCGGCTGCTGTCTGTACTGCATGCACAGGTGATTACGAGACAACGTCATTCACAGGTGAGAAGGTGAAACATTGATTTACACAGATGTGTGTTTTTAGCTGCAGATGGAGGATGATCAGGGTGTAAATGAGGCCTTGGATAGCTGTCTGACTCTGAGAAGACTGCTGGTATGGACCTACGACCCCAAAGTTCGGCTGAAAACACTGGCGGCCCTCGTGGACTACTGCCAAGGTTAGAGATGAGACAACTCATGGCTGCAAATACAAAAACAGTACATTTAAAGGATAATAATTGTAAAATATAAATCTAGTGCCCATTAGCAACAGACACCAAAGCTTTATTTTGTATCATACTGTATGTGGCTTTGGCAAATTTAATCTAGTTTTTATGCATTTAGTTTATGGCATCTTTCGGGTGTATGCCTTTGTCCCTTAAAACTAAAAATACACAAAACACAGTCAGCTTCAAACATGCCACACAAAAGTTATAGGATTATAATCAATTGTGAACCATAAAATTACACTTGGATGATCAGAATTCATTTTGAAAACATTGTTTCTAAACCAGGGGTCTTCAACCATTTTCAGACCAAGTACCCCTTGATGGGTAGAGAGACTGAGCCGGGACCCCGTTGCATACTGTAAAAAATGAAGTGTTGCGTTTTATGCCTATTCAAAACGTGGATGGTAGGCTTCCATATTATTGTATGTATACTTTGTGATGTTTGTGAAGAAAAAGACCGGCCCTGTCCATGCAGAATAAACTTATATAAGGTTACTAAAATGGAGTCTTCATCTCATGTGAGTGATCAATTCTATACATATATTTTTAAAATGACTGTTGATTTCATTGAGTAAAAATGTGTAATGCGGAAAATAATGACTGGGTGCACCTGGAATTATGTTGATTTGAGTCACTGTCTTGTGTGTATGGAACATTAAGGACCATGTATGCCAGCTTGATAATCTCAGCAGTAAATATTTATTTTACACCAGGCAAGTATGCTATTGTTCTGAAAGCAGGCTGTCATCTGCTCAACTGAACAGCATGACCAACGCAAAGCAGACCTGTATACTCACGCGACCCTCCACTGCAGCGCTGCTGTACCTGATGTGTGTCACGCTTTGAGCAGCTCGTGATGAGCAGTGGTCGTGTTAAGGATTTGTCCGGGCTGCACGCTTCTGCTGACTATCGCAGTTTAGTCACTGTAAGATTTGGCATTCAGATGCGAAGGACTAACAATAATTAGTGGATCAAACAATAATTTGCAGACCCCTTTACAGTACCACTTCAGAGCCCCTGTTGAAGACTCTTGGTCTAAACAATCATGTAAATCACCAAATTCTGTAATTTGGTGTTTTAAGGCATTTGGCTCCTGAAAGATTTGTATTATTCATTACCTTTTTTTTTATATTTATTTTTTTGTAGCAATTAAACCATATTTCACAGGCAAAAAAGTACATTTGGCAGAAAGATTTTTGATTTTCGACATTTCTCTAACCTTTTTTTTTTTCTTTGTCTCTCAGGGCGTAAAGGAGGAGAGTTGGCCTCGGCAGTGCATGCTTACGGAAAGACAGGCGACCCCCATATGAGAGCGTTGATCCAGCACATTCTTGGTCTGGTGTCCCACCCCATTCTCAACTTCCTGTATCGCTGGATCTATGATGGGGAGCTGGAGGATACATACCATGAGGTCAGGAAAAATATAAATTGCTGTCTTTGCAAACTTGCTCTCAGACATCCTTAAGAACATTTGTTGCCAAGACTATAATTGAATTATTAACCTTTACAGACCTGGGTGGGGATGCCAACCAAGTTTGGTTTTCTCGTTAACACTGAAGAGTAACTTTGAACATTATCCAACATTACTAGATTCTGGATTATATAATCAGAATTCCTCTTCTATTGGAAAATCTAGAAATATTAAAGTTTTTGTGATTCCCAGGCCTGGACATTATTGGAAATTATTACAATCTAAACTAAGCCATGGAAAATGGTACAATCCCAAATAGTCATGGAAATTTCCATAGTGAATATAAATGTTCCCGACTCACTTCTGAAATATTTAATCGGTTAGAAATTGCTCTCTGTAAAATTAGTGTTTATAAACCTATCCTGTAATCACGAATAACTGAAAATGTCATGGAAATGAATTGCTTATTTGTCTATTGACCAATATAAAAACTGTTACGGCAAATTTCTTACAGCAGGTGCTCCCGATTAAAACAATGCCAAATGCTGTGTGATACAATGTGTATATCCTGAGGTTATCTTTTAAGTAGCATTTTTTTGACATTTTGAGCAGCTGAAGGGAAGTTGGGTGGCTATTTCCGGGTCCTAGTGGCTGCCACATGAAACCTCTGTCACTTAGATCGGGCATACACGTTGCAAATGTTGACATTCGGGGTGTCATGAGCCCATGAGTCAGTTTATCTGAAAATTGTACAGGTGCAATTGTACACAACACATTACAACCTGGCGAATTCCGGAGCAATCGCACAAATATTCGCGCTATTTATCATTATAAGACTTAAAGCCAGAGGAGGACATTGCTTTAATTCCTCATAGTTTGCGATTTAGAAATAAAAAAGAAGACTGGCACGGCCAGGGGCTGCATTAGCTGAAAACTCATCTGCTGATAAAAATAATAAATAAAAAAAAAAGGATACTGGGGCATGGGTAGCTCAGTGAGTAAAGACGCTGACTACCATCCCCTGGAGTCGCGAGTTTGAATCCAGGCTGTGCTGAGTGGCATTCCAAATTGGGGAGAAAAAAGGATACTTTTTAAAAATGCTGTCCAGATTCAGATTTTGAAGGGAGTGTGTGTGATTTTGTGACCGCAAACATCATGCATACATCATTATGTCAGTGTGTTGCTGCCAGTTACTACAAAATCTTGTTTTAGCGCAGCTGTTGATTGTCAGGTAGCACTTTGTTTCGAAAGACACGCTTTAAGAGTTAAAAAAAATACACTATGTTGTGTAAAAATATACACTATTGTGTGCATATACAATAACAGATACTACTGTATATCCCCATAAATGTCGCCCTAGAACTGAAACGAATACAAGTATGACAAATAAAAATAGACCATGATGGAAATGTGAAAACTGTGAATCAGAGTGTTAAAGATTGTTTTCTAGCACAACCCGTATGGCAAATTATTTGTTTGAAGAGCAGAGAACAGCATGGCATTTCTGTAGAATCATTCCCAGTGATGTGGTGGTGAATATTATGGGAAAAACACAGTTTTAACATGACCATTTTCTCCAAATGTGTGAAAGCTTCATGAACACTCAGTGTATATTGATCGTTTTAGTTGTAGCACCTTCTCTTGATTGGTCAACTTCAGGTAGCTCACCAAATCAGCCACGAGCACCCATGATTTCCAAGCGATCTGTCCAGACTGTAAAGAATTGGTCAGTAGCTTGCACGACAGCAGAAAAAACGCACCGTGTTTGCCCGCCTTTTAAGGCCAAAGTATACTTCAGTTGTCTGTGTTGCTGATCACTTCAATAAAGTTCAATAAATGCATGCTGTTTCCAAAGTCAATGAGTAATTGTGTTAAATAATCGTGATCTCAATATTGACCAAAATAATCGTGATTGAGTTTTTTTTTTTTCGTTTTTTTTTCTTCTTGATCTTTTTCCCCTTTTCTCCCCAATTTGGAATGCCCTATTCCGAAAGTGCTCCAAGTCCTCGCGGTGGTGTAGTGACTTCAATCCGGGTGGCGAAGGACGAAATCTCAGTTCACTCTGTGTCTGAGACTGTCAACCCATGCATCTTATCACGTGGCGTGTTGAGCGCGTTACCACGGAGACCTAGCACATGTTGAGGCTTCACGCTATTCTCCGCAACATCCACACACAACTCACCATGTGCCCCACCAAGAGCGAGAACCACATTATGGTGACCATGAGGAGGTTAACCCAATGTGACTCTACCCACCTTAGCAACCGGGCCAATTGGTTGCTTTAGGAAGCCTGACTGGAGTCACTCAGCACGCCCTGGATTTGATCTTGTGATTCCAGGTGTGGTAGTCAGTGTCTTAACTTGCTTAGCTACCCATGCCCCTTGATTATGTTTTTTGCCGTAATCGAGCAACCCTAATTCATGGGGTTAGAATCACATGACCAGCTGAATACTTCACTCTGAATCTCAGTAACCAACCTGTGATTGACACTTTCACTCGTGGATTTTATTAATCATGCTTGACTGTGAATAGGGAATTTCTGCAATGCCATCAGTAAATGAAAACTATTATGTTTGAACGATACTACATCTAAGCCTCTTGGTGTCCATGTTAGTCCAGGTGACATAAACCAAAGAATTACAGAATGTACCTTTTTATTAAAGAGATAATTCACACAAAATTGAAAATTCTGTTCACATTTACCCTCATGTTCATGTTCTGTGGAGAGAAAATTCATACAGGTTTGAACTCTCAGCCTTTTATAATATGGAGGCGGATCCCAGGCCAGTGTCCTTCTCATATTGACTCACTGTTGTATATCTTTGAAATACTGCTGCACTTGAGTTCAATTTAGTTTTCCAGACACATAAAGCACAGTCTTTTGCACACAAACGGTGAGATGAGAACAGATGAGGGTGTGCTAATAGGCTCTTTTTCTTCATTCCCTCTGCGGCACTCTTTCTCTCACTTTTCCCCCCACTATCCCTCCTTCTAATTCTCCTTGTCCTTCTCCACCATTACTAAATAGACTATGAATCTTTCTTCACTTATTCTGTGCCCACTCACCTCAAAGTCTGAAGTCAATGGGCTCGAAAGAGTTATCGACCAATCAATGGCCAACTTCCCCTCCGCATGGGCACCAATCTGATGCTGGTGCTTGTTATCAAAGTTTTTAATCTTCTTGGCGCTGAAGTGTAACTGGCTTTATCACTGTGTAAGCAGTGTTGAAGGTGTGTCCGTGACGGAGAGGGTTATATCGTGTAATGTAGCCAACAGTGCTGCTCTCCTCCGAGGCCAAATGTTTACGAGCTCCCCATTTTGCTCGGCATCATTATTCTCAGCAATTGTCATTTTAATAGACGCTGGGTTCGAAGTACTGATGTACTCTTCTATATTTGTTCTCTCTTTGTAATTACCACAAAAAAGTCACTGAGTGCATTACAGTGATGCTTGACTAGTTGGCAGAGGTCATTTATTTGTCTTTGAGGTCCTGTTTCATCAGAGGAAACATTAAGGGACTCTCTGTAGGTTCTTATGGTTGTATGGGTGTTCCAGACTGAATGTTAGCCCTTTAATCTTGGGCCCTCCAGATCAAAAAATATCAAAATATTAATAAATACAGTCTTGACAAACACAAAATGGGTATAATTTGAAAGTTTAGAAGCTGTACTTTACAATGCATGTAGGCATTATGACCAAAACTGAACAAGTGCTTGGAAATTTGCAGACAATCTGATAATTCTTAATAATTGTGCATTGCACATATTATTGTAATCAGCAAAAACAACTTTGATCAAACTGATCAAAAAGCCATGTGTCATACAATCTTTCTATGTTGTTGGAAAGCTCTCAAAGAGTAGAATACAATCAGACTTGTTTTACTCACACACAAAAAATATAGCAAGTAATAGCTTTACATGGCAAGTATGTGTCTAACATTTATGTTTCATGTGAACAGGTGTTGCTCATATGCCACAATTTCGGTTATAACTTTATGAAAAATAAACAACACAAAATTTCACAATTACAGAGTGGAGGCGATTATCTTTCAAACGAACCCACACACAAAGTATTCAGATGCATAGATCTTTAGATAATTGGCACAAAACACAACGTGCACAGTTCCCACAGCATCTGGCATCTTGTAATTTTGCTGAAACACAATGGCTTTCCTGGATCAGATGACCCCATTGGAAATTATGTAGCTACATTTAACGCTAAACCAATTGGATTGGGTTCAGATCAGGGTCAAAAGTCATCCATATCTAGGCAGAGAGACATGTAATTGGTGACTGTTACATATGGCCTCCAGGAGATGCCACAGATCAATGATGACTAAAATGGCACAGAATGAATCTCATTACTAAAATCATGTCTGCATGCTATGCATACCTTAAGTCATTGTTGTGTTTGCATGTGTAATTAGTTCTTATGTACAATGATTGTTTTATTTGTTTGGAGAGACTTTTGGACACATGGAGGTGTTTTTGTACACTAGGATAAATTATTTTTGTAATGCTACAGCTTTTGATTACTTTGCTGTATCAATGCAAACATTTTTTCCGTTACAATTGATATGATTGGGAACGATGCAAAAGCTGATTTTTGGAGCCACTTTTTTACACCCTGAGGTATATAATGTCAAAAAAAAAAGGAAAATGTTTGGGGGTTTTTTGGTGATTTTTCTTTCTTAAGCTTAGTCATCATTTATCATTATCTGTATCAATTAAAAAAGGTTATTATGCAGGTTAATATGCTTATTATAAGATGTTTGTTGGATAATTACACAAACAGTCTAAACATTGTGGCTCAGTGGTGCTTTCAAAGCATAATTTTTTTTTTCCCCATCCAGTCTGAGATCTCACGAATGGCTCAATGACATGAGTTTAGGGTGGGGCTATTTGTTTGGTCGACCAATGGCAGATGAGGGAATGTTCGTGAAAACATGTTTGAAAATAGTCGTTATTTTTGCACTTCTGTTTGGCAACGCTAGTGGCACAGCAATTGCACTCTTCACCTTTTAAGACAACTAAAAAAAGTCCTTTTCATCAAGAAATTCCTCTGACAAACAAAATGTGTGTTCAGTTCTTTGTAGCTTCAGACCCAACAGTGAAGACGGACAGACTGTGGCATGATAAGTACTCTTTAAGGAAGAGTATGATCCCATCCTTCATCGCCATGGACCAGGCCAGGAAGGTACAGCACTCATATAATTACAGTAAATAATGTACTTTACGTTGACTTTACAGGTGCAATCCACAATGGCTGAAACAATGGCATTATTGATCCAGGACTGAGCCCTGATAATTACAGATAATTATTGCACAATAGAGTGCAATGCCATGAGCGCAAATGTTGTAAATCAATGTTGTATGCTTCTGTTAAAACCATTAGTCTATGTTATTTTAAATTAATGTAAAGGTATATTCTGGGTTCAAAACAAGTTATGCTCAATCAATAGCCTTACTGGCATAATGTTGATTTATAAATAATTTCAATTATATATATATATATATATAATAAATATATATATATATATATATATATATATATATATATATATATATATCAAGGTTACACTGAGGCACTTACAATAGTAGTGAATGGGGCTAAAATTTGGAGGGTTTAAAGGCAGAAATGTGAAACTTCTAATTTTATAAAAGGCAACGAAGTTCTAAAATTGTCTTTAACTTTACACAGAAAAGGTTAGTAAATTATTTTATCACACTAAAATCATGCTAACACGCATATTGTTTATGTCTTGTGGCTATACTTTCAAATCCGTGAGTATTTTAAAGAATTAAGCTGAATAACTACACTACCCATGATGCTGCAGAGAAAGATCCACTAATCAGAGAATTGTGGCAAACAGAGCTCACCAAATGAGCTCTGCAGTGACCACGCACTTCCATGACGAACTGTGATATCCGCAGTCTCAAACTACTTATATATTTATGTAGATTTTAATATTTTATAATTAACTTAAAACATGTTTATATACTTATAATCAACAACTTTAAATCAAGTTTTTAATTTGATTACGTCATTTGCAATGCTTCATGGGATTGTGGTTTAAGTCCTCGTGAAAAATGGTAATACAAATACAAAGTTTGTGAGGTTATGATTCACCTCTGAGCTTGTTGGTTTGGTTCATGGTTTAGAACTCTTTTATGAAAGCTTTAGGTCCGTTCCCACTGCAGTTAATAAAGCCCATTTTATGTACTTTTCTCTGGGACTAGTTCTTTTTGTCGCATTCGCACCTAAGGAACTATAGTTCCTCTGAACAGTTTTCGGGGTATTTTTAGCTCCTTCTCTGGAATAGATACTTTGTATAGGGACTGTGGGAGGTGCTGCAGCCTGTGATTGATAAATAAAAAAAACAATGAGAAAGGAGAGGAGTCACGACCTCTATTTGTAAACAAATAGCTGCTAGCATGCTACTCAGAGGATTTAAAAATTCCCTTAACAGAAATAAAATAAAACCAACAAAGTATATAAAGTGTGTGCGTGTGTCCGTGCGTACATGTGTGTGTGTCCTCGTCTTGAACTCGTGTGAGTTTTCTGCTTGTTCTGTGAGACAATATAGAAAATAAAGTGATTTCTGGATTACTACATAGAATGTTTCCTGGGATGATGGATATAAATAATGGAATGTTAATTGAACTCTTTTATACACTAAACCGTCATGAAATGTAGTTTACATGAGGGAAGTATTGCATGCCTGTTACTGTGTGGTAACGTGCTTCAAGAGTCAAACAATGAGTGAGTATTTCAGAACAGTAATTTAAGTTGAGTCATAAAAGCTTTTATTGTAAAAGATCATGTTGATCAATAGGTTTATAGTGCTTTCACCACGTGTTCCGCTGAGTTCAGCGTGTGCTGCTTGGTGGTCTGACCGCTCATCTCACTGCGGCTGCAGCAGCAGGGAGCTCCACATGCACAGCTCTTGCGCCTAGTTTAAACTGTAACCTGAAGACACAGATTGGGTCTGAAAACGGGAAAAGGCTGCATTCAGGGGGCTGTATAATGAGTTTTTTTAAACTGTTCAGAGACCCGTTTCCTTTAGAGTTCCGTTTATCCAAAAACACTGTCAGGCAGCTGCCTATGTTTTCAGATGCAGCCTATGCTCACGTAAAACAGACTTAACAAAAGTGTACCTCCAATCCCGTCGTCCTCCATCTGTGTTGTTGATTTTGGTGTCGTTTCTGTTGAAGAAAGAAAAGAAAAAAGGTTGTTTGACGTCACTACGAGGGTACTTCTTTGAGCCTGAATGCAAAAGAAGAAAAGTCTCCACGGAAAAAGTGGACAGGCACTATTTGTGCTCTATAAACAAGAAAAAAAGTTACGATATTTTGAATGAAACTTGTTCCCACAGTGCTGGGTGGTTGCTAGGGTGTTGCTATTTGGATGCTAAGGTGTTGCTAGCTGCTAGATAACTTGGCACCCTCCTGCAATGTCAGTCAGTGGGACTTTTTCCTTCCATTTTAAAGCCTGCTTTGTGAATCATACAATTGCTTGGCGAATCATCTGGTTAATATGAAAAGTATTAGCTTTAGGGAGTGGGAGTGGTGGTGGTGTAGTGGTCTAAACCACATAACTGGTAAACTGCTAATCAGAAGGTTGCTGGTTCGATCCCCACAGCCACCACCATTGTGTCCTTGAGCAAGGCACTTGCTCCGGGGGGATTGTCTCTGTAATAAGTGCACTGTAAGTCACTTTGGATAAAAGCGTCTGCAAAATGCATAAATGTTAATGTAGCACAACTCTCCTCAGCAAGCCACCTGATTTGAGGTATCCATTACCATGTCTGTAGCACAATTGGAACAGGATGCACTACATGCCAATGTATAATTCTGTGATTATGGATTTGAACAAACCCCTAACCACAAGTATGAGCAAAAGTAATAGTGGTGGTTGCCTTAGTGCATTGGTTCCCAAACTTTAAGCTAATTCATCCCTTTATGCAGTTTCTTTTTTTTTTTTTTTTTCTTCAACCACAGCAAAAAAAAAAAATGAACAAATATGCTATTGAAAGCACTCCTTTATTTAAAAAGATTACTATTAATAAATTAATTAAAAACAGTGTAGCCTTCAATTGTTTCTTGAGTAAACATTGCTTCAAGCTTTTAAAGTAATTATTTAAGAGCCAGTAATTAAATAGAGTAAATAGTGCTTTAGATTTTTTTTAGCACCAGCAACAATTAAACATAAAAATAATCGTAATATTAAAAAAGTAATCTAATTTCAAATAAAATGACTTGATTTTTTTTGACTGCATTTGTGTGTTTTTCTTTTGTTCTCCAGGTGCTACTCATTGGCAAATCCATTAACTTCTTGCATCAGGTATGCCATGACAGAACACCGCCGGCGAAGATAATGCCTGCCTCCAAATCCAGCGACTCGCCCAAAGATGGTAAGCTAACGCTAATGCAGTTGCTCAAAATAGTCGCCGGTGTAATGGTTGCTAATGCGATATTCTTGGCCATAATGGCAGCTAATAGTAAAATAACCTGCTGAAAGTGAGTGATGCAGAAAGAAGAGAAAGAAAGATTGATCTTTTGTGGAGGAAAGTGCTTTTTTAGAGTGCTTGTCTCGTGAGGGTGTCCGTATATTGACGCTGGTTGTATTTAGCGTCTTTGCTAGCAGGGCTAATCGATGCTCTTAGCCTTCAGCATACATCTCTGTCCTTCAAAGTGTTTCCAGAAGGTTCTTTATTTTATCTGCCATTCAAAGCCTCTTTTTTTGTTTTATTTTTGTTGTTGTCTTATATTATTATTTTCCTTCTTTACTTTGACTTTGTGTTGTACTTTTTCTGTTCTCCAAACTAAACATAGATTATGTTGTGACCAGGGCCGGACTTTGGGGGGTGGGGGTCCCCTGGGCTGGATTCATTGGTGGGCCCCTACCTACACAATATTGTATTCCCATTTTGGAAAGAAAAATTAAAGGTATTTCTGGGAGAACCATATGTAGCATTGAGTGTTTACGACTGTGGCGACAAACACAGAGAAAATAGAAACGGTCAATGTGACTGGAGTGGATTTTCCCTCCCCGCTCAATTCATTCTGTAATCGCTCCGCTCTGGGTTTAACATCTCCTGCACCTCACTTTACATGCATAAATGGAATTGCATACGTTATATAATTATCAGGACAATAAATAAAATTAGACATAAGCATTTTTAAAAATAAACCATCGCTGGGTTTACCGAAGCACTATGTTGAACATTAGTATCAGGTTAGCAGCAACTTCTTAATCTCTGGTGCATTTCAAAAAAGCTCTGTAGGTCAATGCAATGCAAGTGAATGGTTACCAAAACTGTCATGCTCTAAAAAGCACATAAATGCAGCATGAAAGTATTTTGTGGTTTAATCCATGTCTTCTGAAGTGATCTAGTTGATTTTGGATGAGAACCGACCAAAAGATAACATCATCCTAAAATAACGTATGATGGTATGACCTAAAATGTTAAAATGAAATAAGAGCTTGCGAAATATGATGGAATTTGAGCAACAGTAATTGGTAGCATACAGCAAATGTGAAAACTGTTGTTTTTGGTTTTATGAAATTGAACAAACATTCTGCAAATATATTAAATAATCGGTTTTCATTCTCTGAACAGTTTCTAATACCTGATACAAACGATAAACTTAATAGTTGCCTTTTAGTCGTTCTAGTTCCATTTAATGTATTGTGTGAAAACATTGTGCAATATTTGCAAGGACGATCTGTTAGTATGTTGGGTAACGGGAAGAGGAGCGCGCACGAGAGAGAGAGAGAGAGACGCAACCCACTTTTATATTTTTTTCTTATGTAAACTGAGTGCTTTGTCATGTTTTTGGGCACATTCTTTTTAAATTCCAATTATTTTTTGCTTGTAATTACCTCCCAACACCGTCTAAAAGTTTCAGTAAGCATTTTTGACTGATCTCATTTTTTTTCTTATATATAATATTTGACAATCCATCTTTCGTTCTTACCGTTTGGTTAGTTAACATTAGGCTTGGGATCGATGACTTTTTAATGCATTTATAACCAGAAGATTTTCCCAATGTTTATCCATATATATCTGGAATTTTTCAGATAAAAAATAGGGCTGCTTGTTGCAAAATATCCTTTGCTCTTTCAAACATATTTCTCAACACAACTTTGGCAAAATATGAGGGGCAGAACAAATTAAAGGGGGTCGCACACAGGGCCTGGGTAGTTAGCGAGGATTGACGCTGACTACCACCCCTGGAGTTGCAAGTTTGAATCCAGGGTGTGCTGAGTTACTCAAGCCAGGTCTCCTATGCAACCAAATTGGCCTGGATGCTGGGGAAGGTAGAGTCACATGGGATAACCTCCTCATGGTCATGATTAGTTGTTCTCTCTCTCAATGTGGCACGTGGTAAATTGTGCGTGGATCGCGGAGAATAGTATGAGAATCCACATGCTGTGAGTCTCCGCGGTGTCATGCACATCGAACCACGTGATAAGATGGGCGGATTGACGGTCCCAGAAATGGAAGCAACTGAGACTAGTCCTCCGCTACCCAAATTGAAGTGATTAACCGTGCCACCGCGAGGACCTAGTAAGTAGTGGGAATTGGGCATTCCAAAATTGGAGAGAAAAGGGGATAAAATAAATTAAATAAAAGTGGGTTCGCACACAGAATGCTGGATGCTGGCTTTGGCAAACAACATGGTGTGTTTAAAATTATTTTCTATGAAAGTACACACTCCGCCGCTCGCCATCTCCGGAGGCCACCACGGAGCTAAGCTCACATAGTTTTCCATTAAATTTGATCCAAACCATTATCAAAGGACAAATAGTATTTACTCTAGCCATCGCTGGATGATATATTATGTATATGGTCTTTCATATAGCCTACACAATGTATTTTAAAAGTATGTTGTTTCATGGTTTGACAGCTTGAATGGAACGTCGCTATTTCAAATCGTACATTTTGTGCAGTTACACCAGTTTCATACACTAACCTGCAAACTCATCAATGTCATTTTGTTCATTCTTGAAATAAAACAATCTTAGTAACTTTGGACTTCCATCTGCTACGCTGCATCACTACGTCCTGTGTGTGATGCCTGTGCCTTCCTACCCGCTACCGGCTTCAGTTAATGTTAAATCACCGTCTTGCAGCCCGTCTATTACACCAGACTTCGGCTCAATTTTTCAGAAAAAAACGCTTGTCATTTAATGCAAAATCACTTACCCACTCCGCTCCACTTCCACTCCAAACTTCTCACATACTCTGTCTGGGGCCTCACTACAACCCAAGCCCTAGGCTGCTTGTGACTTAAATACCAGTCAGATCTTTTCATTTGTTGGTTTGTATACCTGTGCAAAGCTGTTTATGTGCAGCAAAAATGTGGTTTGCAACAAGCAATGGAATAAGAAGTCAAGTTTACCAAAGAAACTTTTTTTTTTTTTTTTTAGGCATGCATCTTTGCAAGCCTTTCTACAAATTTGCTGCAGGTTTGCCACTACTCATCTGCATGTGAACATATGAGATTGTGGTAAATGTGCAGTAGTGTCCAAAGGGTTGCCATAACGATGTATTTTTAGGGTTTCACAGTAATGGAAAACCTGGAAATATTAGGGAATCTTAAAAATTGGATTTCCAGGCCTCAATGTCATAAAAGCGTAAAGTCACGGAAATGTCTATAGTGAATGTTTTTCTAGTTATGCTCGGTTTTAAAATAGTATTTGACTAGAAATTGCTTTGTGAATGCAATCTCTGTAAAATGATATCCAGTAATCACAAATAACTGCAAGTCATTGAAATTAATTAGTTAAAATGGGTTGGGAACCCTGATTTTTTGTATTTTAAGACTCTTCATAATTTGTTCTTTTTCCTCATTTGTCACTTTTGTCTCCACTTGCCCTCTTTTTTTTTCTCAAGCTGTTATTTATTTAGTTTTTTCCCTCTTTCAGCGGCAGAGTTGTTTACAGATCTTGAAGGGCCCTTTCAGAGTAAGATAGATGCTGCATATTTTGAGACCAGTAAGTATCTGTTGGATGTTTTGAATAAGAACTACCAGCTGCTGGAGCATCTTCAGGCCATGCGAAGATACCTGCTGTTGGGCCAGGGAGACTTCATCAGACACCTCATGGACCTCTTGAAGTGAGTGACATAGACTGGTCATTAAAATTAATATGTCTTTGTCTTTTTTTTTTTCTGGATATCAATATCCATATTCTCATTGTTTCGAGTTGTTACATAAGTTCTAACTTCAATGAAAGCATTCTTTCCTTTTCTCATGTCTGTCTCTTTCTCAGGCCAGAGTTGGTGAGGGCTGCCACCACTCTTTACCAACACAATCTAACTGGTATCCTGGAGACTGCTGTCAGGGCGACCAATGCCCAGTATGACAGTCCAGAGATCCTGAAAAGACTTGATGTCCGACTGCTAGAGGTACTTGGGGTAAAGCTTAAAAGGAAAGAGAATAACAATGTGTAAAAAGCTGTCTGATGGTGTACTTAACTCTTTCCCCGCCAGCGTTTTTAAAAAAAAGTTGCCAGCCACCGCCAGGGTTTTTGACGATTTTCGCTAAAATTTAATGACCCGCAGAATATTTTCTTCCATGAATATATGAAGATGCTATATATCACAATAAAGATCTGAGCCTCTGCTTTTAGGCAAAAAAAAACGATTTTATTTTATCTTCATTTGTTCTTTTTTTATTGCGACTTGAACAGAGGTAGGTTTTGTCAAAAAACAACATTTCAGACAAAAAGCTGATAAAAAGGCATGTTTATGTCTGATATTTTGAGCTTCTCAATACTCCACTTCTTCATGTTTGAGACGATCGCAGTCTGTTTCTTTGATCAAAGAGTTGCGTACTCTTTCAAAACATGCGGAGGGGTCTTCCTTACCGTATAACACCTAAAACACGGAAACCCGGAAAATTCCGTGTTTGGCGGGGAAAGAGTTAAAGGATTAGTTGACCCAAAAATGTTAATTCTCTCATCATTTACACACCCTCATGCCATCCCTGGTGTGTATGACTTTCTTTCTTCTACTGAACACAAACAAAGATTTTTCCAAGAATATTTAAGTAGGTCTATCCAATGCAAGTGAATGGTGACCAGAAATATGAAGCTCCAAAAACCACATAAAAGGGAGCATAAAAGTAATCCATATTACTCCAGTGGTTTAATCCATATCTTCTGAAGCGATCGAATTGGTCTTGGGTGAGAACAGTTCAAAATATAACTCCTACATCTTTCCATTGCAGTCTCGAGGCACGATCAGCCTTCGATTACACTTCTTACTGCTTGTAAAGAAAAAGAAACTGCTGATGTCAAGATTTAAAGTGAAAAAGAAGTTTTATTTCGGTCTATTATCACCTAAAACCGATTGGATTGCTTCAGAAGACATGGATAAAACCACTGGTGTCATATGGATTACTTTTATGCTGCCTTTTATATGGTTTTTAGAGCTTCAATGTTTTGGTCACCATTCACTTGCATTGTATGAACCTACAAAGCTGAAATATTCTTTTAAAAATCTTTCTTCTTTCTTCAGCAGGAGGAGGAAAGTCTGTAATGGCATGATTTTCATTTTTGGGTCAAATATCCATTTAACCTGTGAAACTGTTATTAAATGTGGTGTCGTTTTGTCCAGGTATCTCCAGGGGACACTGGTTGGGATGTCTTCAGTTTGGACTATCATGTAGAGGGACCCATTGCCACGGTAACTGATTATACAACATTATATGTCATTGCTGACACAAACAGAACTTTGGTACTGCAGCTCTGACTCATTTGCTAATAAGTTTTACAAGCAACTACCATCTGTTATACCTGCATCAGGTGTTCACACGTGAGTGTATGAGTCACTACCTACGGGTGTTTAACTTCCTGTGGAGGGCCAAGAGAATGGAGTATATCCTCACAGACATCTGGAAGGGCCAGATGTGCAATGCCAAACTACTGAAGAGCATGCCTGGTGAGTGCAGTTCCACCCACTGCCAGCAAAGGGAGACAGCAGCAAGAAAGTAGTTTCCACTTTTGCACAGTAATGTACATATAAGTTCTAAGAGCGAGATACATGCGGTTTAATATTGATCAACTAAATGTTTTGCTTATTAACTTGACATGTACTCTTCATAAGTAGTAAAGAGCCAGGTTACGCTTACCAAAAAATGCTAAAGCAGAGATGAATATGAACTTTTTTTTATCCACTTGGAATGATATTGAACCAAAAAACCTTCAGTTCAAAAGGAAGAGCTCTCTAGAAATTGTAAGAGCTTTCTCCGCAAACATTTGGTGTGTGTTTTTGTGTATTTTCAGAGCTGTCTGGTGTGTTGCACCAGTGCCATGTTCTTGCCTCTGAGATGGTTCACTTCATCCACCAGATGCAGTACTACATCACATTTGAGGTGCGTCCCTCTATATGTGTTTTTCTTTATCTTTGTCAAACAGTGCTTTGAATCAGCTGTATTACTAAATAATGGTGTGTGTTTGCAGGTGTTGGAATGTTCTTGGGATGAGTTGTGGAATAAAGTTCAACAGGCTCGGGATCTGGATCACATCATAGCAGCTCATGATGTTTTCCTGGACACTATCATCTCTCGCTGCCTGCTGGACGTAAACAACAGGGTATGACACACATGGTGACACCAGCTATAGTGTTTATTAGTGGCAGCCCCTCAGATAAACAATAAGGGATGTAAGGCCATGCTATTTTGTCAAAATAGTCATGATTAAAGGTTTCTGTTAGGTATGACATGCAACAGAGGTTTTGCAACCCCTTCAGCATTGACTTTACTCTCAATTTAACATAGTTTTGAGTGCCTTATTATCGCTTTAAAAAAATTGTTACTTCATAATAGAAATATTAAGTAGCCATATCTGCAAGAAGATATAGTCCTTGACATGTAAACTAAGGTTAATAGTTTACCTCTATGGGTGCTCTGCTTTGATATACATAATATCTTGGTAAAAATGTGTTGTGTAAAAACCTGTTATTGTGTATTTTAGCATTGGAATGCTGTGTTGATCAATCATGAATAATACTTGTCCTCATTTCCATAACTCTCTTGTCCTCTGTGTATGCAGTCTCTGTTGAATCAGTTGCGTGCTGTGTTTGATCAAATCATCGAGTTTCAGAGCGCTCAGGACACTCTATACCGCTCCGCTCTAGAAGAGCTACAGCTCCGCATCCAGTATGAGGACAAGAAGAAACAGAAAGGGGAGATGGTACGTACAGAGAGAGAGAAAGGTTCAGTTCTTTTCGATCCATTACATTACAGTCATCGTGCTTACCTCCTGTTCACTGTATATAACAGAAATGTAACGGCAAATAACTGATATATGGGAATTACATTGTCATTTTGTCAGCTTGTGCTTAGTTTGCAAAACTTCTTTTTTCCATAAATTTAAAGGGATAGTTCACCCAAAAATGAATTTACTCAGCCTCATGACAACCCAGATGTGTATGACTTTCTTTCTTCTGCTGAATACAAATGAAGATTTGTAGAAGAATATCTCCGCTTTATAGGTCCATACAATGCAACCTAATGGTGAAAACTTTGAAGGTCCAAAAAGTACATAAAGTCAGCTTAAAACTCCAGTGGTTAAATCATTGTCTTCAGAAGAGATATGAAAGGTGTGGGTGAGAAACAGGTAATTACTTAAGTCCTTTTTTACTATATATTCTCCTCTGCCCAGTAAGTGGCGATAAGCATGAAAAATATGAATCGGCAAAAACAAGAAAGTGAAAATGGGGATTTATATAAAATTCTTAAATCTGTTTCGATATCTGTATGCGATATCTTATCGCTTCTGAAGACATGGATTAAACCACTGGAGCCATATGGATTACTTTCATGCTGCCCATTATATGCTTTTTGGATCTTCAAAGTTCTGTACACCATTCACTTGAATTGTATGGACCAACAGAGCTGAAATATTCTTCTAAAAACTTTATTTGTGTTCAGCAGAAGAAAGTCATACACATCTTGGACTGCATGAGATTGAGTATATGATAAGAGAAGTTTCATTGTTGGGAGAACTCCCTTTTAAAGTTCAATGAGTGTAGTGCTTATTTATGGGCTAGAACACCCCTAATGGACTAACAGTTTAAAATGCAGTGCACACAACTGATTTCCTTCCATAGTAAACACACACTTAAAGTCACATGTTCTGATATTTTCCTGGGGGAAAAAAACCTTCTAGTGGAAAACCACATGGCCCTTGAGCATCCAACGGAGCTAAGATGTCCGATTATCTCCACACTCAGAGAATCATGATCCATTCCTTTATTTAACCGTTTCTTGCAAACAGCCATTAGTTGTGGATGCTGCTTTTACTGGGACGTTGTTGGCTTTCTATTGCCATTTGATTTTTCTATGTTAGCTCAAGTTCTATAAATGCAAACAAATGTGAAGAGACTGCCAGAGTTTTAGTTTTGTGTGTGTGTGTGTGTGTGTGTGTGTGTGTGTTTGTTTGTTTGTTTGTTCATTTCAGGGTGAGTGGGGTGTAACAGCACAGCAAGAGGCCGAAGAGAACAGACGTATGCAGGAGTTTAAAGACACCATACCAAAAATGTGCTCTCAGCTCAGATTACTCACACACTTCTACCAGGTACACTACACAATCACATAAACATACAGACTACTGGTGGTACTAATTTAGTAGAGTGTTTTATGCCAATTTACAGAACACAACCTAGACTCTAACACAATTACAGCAGGACTGTCATGATAGCCGATTTTATAAATCTAATGATCTATTAGGTTTGTTGTTTTAAAAAAGTGTTTACATTGAAGCTCCTATCTTGAACTTTGCAAGCTTGAAGTAAAATCAGGCATCGAAACATGCATGTACATGAAAAGAATATAAGCCTTGATGCTATCTGCTTTAAATATGGGCCGAAATAGACATACTGACTAGGGGTGCACCGATATAAAAAAAATAAATAGATCGTTACTGATTTATATATATTTTGTACTTTTTTGTGTTTGCAGTTCAAAATGACAGAACTCACATTTTACATGTTTGTTCTGTATATAATAGAACATCACAAATTCATATTATGCATATGTTGGGCAGTTACATGGAAATGTCAACCACATCATGGAAAAATAAAAGTTACCAAAGGAACAAAACACTCTGAAGTTGTACTATGGTATAATGGATAATGCCATACACACCTCTAGAGGGTGCCGCTTGCTTACACAATGCTGACTGAAGTGCTGAAGGCAGTTTATTTTTAGGCTTTGAAGCTTTAGTAATCGCGCAAGACCTTATTGTGATTTCAATCTTAATAAGTCATGCAACCTTAATGGATACCATACCAATGTCAAAGTTTGCTGATTTCAAAGCATTTTGGATGGTTTTACCTCATGTATTGGTAAAAGTGCCATTTTCACAGCGGTCACGTTTTTCCTCATTAATATTACATGTTCTTAGGAGTGCCAACCCTTCTACATTACATCTACACTTGTATTCACAGAATTTTAACAAAGCATGATTATAATTAATAATAGTTTGTTTTTTCATATTGCCGTTTTCATGCTTAAAATCGATTTGCTGATGGTTTAAATTTGGTCAATAATTGGCTGATTAATATCTACGGCCGATACATCAGTGCATCCCTAATACTGTCCATTTTAAAAACCACAAATATTGACTGATATTGCAAATAGAACATTTCCAAACCTATTTACCTGTTAATAAACCCTAAATAGAATCAAAGCGACTAATAAAATGATCTGTCATGCATTGTTTGGAGTGATGCATCAGTTTGTCATTTTTCTCTCCTGTCCTCCAGGGCATCGTGCAGGAGTTTCTACGGCTGCTAATGAACAGCACTGATGAGAGTCTTCAGTTCCTCAGTTTCCGACTGGACTTCAATGAGCATTATAAAGCCCGTGATCCACGTCTGCGACCCTCACTAGGGGCCTCCAGGGGGCGGCGAAGCTCCAACATCTAACCTTGTGGATGCGGCCTTTGGGGAACTTTATTTTGTGTGGTTGCTATGTCAAGAGACTGTTTAATAATAGGGCTACTCGGATCTCTTCTGGCGCTCTAATGAAATCATATAAAAGTCCAATTCTATTTGGTTTATAGAATATACTATTTCCATGACATCGCCAAACGATTTCAATCACACACAATCAACTATCCAGTGGGTTTAGAGTGTAACTTTCAGTACCACAAGGTCACAGATCTGTCATCAGTTGTGTAGTTAATGCGTGAATATACTAGTTTTTTTGTTGATGTTTTTAAGATTTTGTTAATATTTAAGATTCCATTTTTTATTTACATTAGTTGTTTTTTCCCTAGTGCCGTTTTTTGATACTTTAAAGTCTTGTTTGTCATATTCAAATAAAAAAAGCCTCCAGGTGTCACGCACATAAATAATAAATCTGATTGGTGGTGATGTCTGAATAATTTCTCCTATTGTACTTATTCTTACATTTTGTGGCATCCCCTGTAATGGATCAGGTTTGGTTTGGATTTGAAACTGTCTTGGTTCAGTGAAAGAAGAAAATGTACCCAATAATATATATATTTTGGGTTTTTTTGGCCATCTTCATGACTTTATAATTCTTGTTGTCTGTTTGTAATTATACAGGCTGTGACCTTTGTACTGTGTGTAAAATATAAGAAAGCTTAAATGTTGACTATTTCTTTAATTATATAAATGGACCTGTTAAATTACATGCATTTAAATTAACTACATGACCTCGCTTTGATCTTGTAAGTGCATCTCATTTCTCTTGTCATGCTAAATCAATTACCCACAATGCTGTGTAATCTTATCAGGCCTCGGTTGAAACTGTGAAGGCAGAGTTGTTCTACTGAAGAATTGGAATATAGGCAATATTATAGAGTAATATGGTAATGTTTATCCCTCATCTCACCCATATTTATATGTATGAAGGTAGGTTGGTTGATAAAGATGCATTTTTGTTCCGAAAACCCTTTCTTATTACATAATTACATGGAGAATGAAATGGGCTGATGGATCAGTTTGGAGGTTGTGAAATGGATGCGTTGTCACTGGAGCTGTTTTTAATCTGTATTTTAATGTCAAGTGTCACAGGCACTAGAGGGCGAGGCAGAGTCTGATTTTCAAATTAAGATTGTACAGAGTTTAAACTCTTTAATGGACAGAGGCAGAATTTAAAAAAAGAACACATCCTGTCATTCTTGAATAAATAAACCTTTTTTGTATTTAAAGAAAAATAATGAGGATGGATGTCTATCATTTTCAGAGTAAATCTAGAGTATTTTTTCACCAAAAAATACTAACGCATTGAATTGTATTTAATTAACAATCTACCATGTATAAATATTCTTTATATTTTAAACAAGTCATTTTTAAAGTGACAGTTCACCCAAAATGAAATAGTACAATTTTACCCTCATGACATCCCAGATGTGTATGACTTTCTTCTGCTGAACCCAAACCGATTTATAGAAGGATATCTTGGCTCTATACAATGTAAGTGAATGGTGACCACACATTTGATGCTCCAAAAATCACATAAATGTCATGCATAAGACTCTATTTGTTAAATCTGTATCTTTAGATGAGATATGATAGGAGTGGGTGAGAAAAAGTTTTTTTTTACCATAAATCTCCACTCTCACTTTCAAAAACAATACCTTTGATGTGTTTCCTCACGTTAGGGTACTAGACTGTTTACAATTCTTAATGGTTAATTATCTTGGTCTCAAAGTCTTAATAACCTCAAACCTTAAAGCAAAATATCACTTCTTATTTATTTTGAATTATGGGTTGAATGTGACATGGACAATTTTCTTATGTGTTACTCAGAGTCAGAACTGAGGTAATTGTGCAACAGAATCAAGTTACTACAGGCTTAACTGAAATATTGGTTCTAGATTAATGGCTTGAAGTATTATTGATATTTTATTTTCATTAAAAAAAAAGAATAAAGTACATTTAATGAAATACTGAAGATAAAATATTATCAAGCCATGCCTACTATGAAATATCAAACAATAATAATCCTGCCTTTTTTAAAGTTAGAAGCAATTTTAACCTGTTCTGGAACTTCCATGAGACAGCTGTTGAATTAGACATAATGCTAGATCTTTCTAAAACAACACAGCCCACCAAAGATAGTGTTGAGATCACCGAACAGTACATCTTGTAACGGTTGTCCAACAAATCACTTGGAAAATAGTATCTCAGCTTACAACTCTTATGAATCTTAAACTAACAATAAACCTAATATTCACCTTCAACTGAGAACTTGCCAAATGATTGACAGGCAAAGGCACATTAAAGTTTTCTGATTGGTTGATCAAAGAACGTGTCAGCTGCCTGCAGTCTAGTAATGTCACAGAGACCGCTGCGATATCTCAGGACATTTATGAGGGTGTGCTTGTGTTTAATAAGTAAAGCTGCCTTCGGAGGCTGTATACTGAAGCTAGGATGAAAATAAGATGCTTTAAAAACCTGAGATCAGTTTCTTAAGAGATCCATACATTGAAATGCTGTCGGTTAAGCCATTAACTGAGGTCGTCTTGTTTTCGGATGCAGCCAACGTTGCTTCAGCTTTTTGACCACAAGACGTCACTCATGTTCCTAAAAGGATATCTGGGCTTCTCTCCAGTAAACATCCAGATGTGATGTTTGCAACTTAACAGGGTCATTTCAGTGCAGTCATTTGCTGAGACTCTGTTCTAGTTGTTAAACAGAGGACCTAAATTAATATGACACATCACACACACACACATACACACTTATGCACTGCAGCAATGTGAGTCCAGCAGTTTTTCATGCATGTGCAAATGGCCGTAGCTAGTGGGGTGAACGGTGGTAATGATTCTAGAGCCCAAAGGTCCAGGGGACCCCCACAACAAATTCTAAACTGTATATTTTAATAGCAACGGGGCCCAGAGCCATGTACAGTCAGGGGGCCAGATTACCTTGTTACGGCCCTGCGTGTGCATCTGTTTGTAGGTCATGGTCTGTTTGTATTTGAGTGTGTTTTTGCATACTGCCTGTTTGATGCAGAGCACGAGTGTGTGTATGTGTGTCAGTGTGCCGCTTTGCTGAGACACCTCTAGCATCTCTCTCTCTCTCTCTCTCTCTCGCTCTCTCTCTCTCTCTCTCTCTCTCTCTCTCTCTCTCTCTCTCTCTCATGTATCATCTCTTGCAGCAGCACCGGTTTGAGCAGCAGAGACGGCTTCCTCCCTCTCCCCGACAGACTCCTCCTCTCCTGAGCAGCTGTCCAGTGTTTCTCTGCTGCTTCTGGTTCTCTTCATCCTGCTCATGATGATTCTGCGGGTGAAGATGGGAGAGGATACTCTGGAGGAGCTTGTCAGACGACTCTCTGTTATCATACACAATGTTGGTAGGAGGAGCTGAGTGTGTGTGTTCATGTGTGTGTCCATGTGTGTGTGTCCATGTGTGAATTGGCATAAAGGTATGGTATCTTTAGCTCAAGGCTTTTTGCCATTTCTGTTTGTCTTTCCCCTTTAAATATTTGCTGAGACTGTTTTTTGTTGATTTTACCTTTGAATACAATGAATCATTTCAGAGTGCAGCACACAACACCAGTTATTTCTAGTGGTGTATTATATTTATTTGCTCGAAATGAGTGCTGTTTCTGAATTTTCTGAATTTGATTGCTGAATTTGACACTTTTTGAATTTGTAATTTATAAGAATTACAATTTGGAATTTTGGATTTATAATTTAGAACTTAAATTTTAGAATTTTGGATTTACAATTAAAAATTTAGAATTTAAATTGTTGAAATCTGGATTTAGAATGCAGATCTTATATGGTCTAGGCTAGGTGTTGATTGATATAGACCACTATGGATACATTTCAATACTGATATGTGGAGAGTATATAAATATAAATCTATTTAAATACATTTTATAATTCTCTCTCTCTCTCTCTCTCTCTCTCTCTCTCTCTCTCTCTCTCTCTCTCTCTCTCTCTCTCTCTCTCTTTCTTTCTCTCTCTCTCTCTCTCTCTCTCTCTCTCTCTCTCTCTCTCTCTCTCTCTCTCTCTGTGTACATCAGTACACCTATTTATTTGTGCAATTATCTAATCAGCCAATCGTGTGGCAGCATTGTAATGCATAAAATCACGCAGATACAGGTCAGGAGCTTCAGTTAATGTTCACATTAACCATCAGAATGGGGAACAATTTTTATCTCAGTGATTTTGACCGTGGCATGATTGTTGGTGCCAGACAGGCTGGTTTGAGTATTTCTGTAACTGCTGATCTCCTGGGATTTTCATGCACAACAGTCTCTTGAATTTACTAAAAATGGTGCCACAAACAAAAAACATCCAGTGAGCAGCAGTTCTGCGGACGGAAATGCTGTGTTGATGAGAGAGTTCAACAGAGAAAGGTCAGAAAGTTTTGAGCTGACAGAGAGTCTACGGTAACTCGGATAACCACTCTGTACAATTGTGGTGAGCAGAATAGCATCTCAATATATCAAGTCAAAACCTTGAGGCAAATGGGCTACAACAGCAGAACACAATGTCTGGCACTTTATTGGGACTATATATATATATATATAGTTTAAGTCAGAAGATTACATATACCTTAGACAAATACATTTAAAATCTACACAATTCCTGACATTTAATCATAGAAAACATTCCCTGTTTTAGGTCAGTTAGGAACACTACTTTTTTAAGAATGTGAAATGTCAGAATTTAGCAGAGAGAATGATTTATCTCAACTTTTATTTCTTTCATTACATTCCCAGTGGGTAAGAAGTTTACAAACGCTTTGGTTGTATTTAGTAGCATTGCCTTTAAATTGTTCATCTTGGGTCAAATATTATGGGTAGCCCTCCACAAGCTTCTCACATTAAGTTGCTGGAATTTTGGCCCATTCCTCCAGACAGAACTGGTGAGGTTAACTGAGTCAGGTTGTAAGCCTCCTTGCTCACACATCAGCAGTTAAAGAAATACTCAAACCAGCCCATCTGGCACCAACAATCATGCCACAGTCCAAATCACTGAGATCACATTTTTTCCCCATTCTGATGGTTGATGTGAACATTTACTGAAGCTCCTGACCTGTATCTGACTGATTTTATACACTGCACTGCTTATACATGATTGGCTGATTAGATAATCGCATGGATGATTGTTGGTGCCAGATGGGCTGGTTTGAGTATTTCTGTAACTGCTGATCTCCTGGGATTTTCACAACAGTCTAGAATTTTCTCAGGCTGCTGCCAAAAACCAAAAACATCCAGTGAGCGGCAGTTCTGTGGATGGAAATGCCTTGTTGATAAGAGAGGTCAATAGAGAATGGCCAGAATGTTTCGAACTGACAGTCTACGGTAACTCAGATAACCGCTCAATTGTGGTGAGAAGAATAGCGTCTCAGAATACTATTCTGAGATGCGGGTTGGCACGGTTTTTTGTGGCATGAGGGGGACCTACACAATATTAGGCAGGTGGTTTTAATGTTGTGGCTGATCGGTGTATATAGATAAGATTTACTATCCCTCTGTTAATCGTAAATTGTCCACACATCGACTTCTATGTCAGTCTATCACTAGTCTGGACCATCCCTTTATTGTAACCCCTATTATCTCTCTTTTGCTTTCTATTTTTTCATGTTCTCTCTCTTTGGATGTGTAACCCTAGCTTCATTCACTTTTTTTTCTGAAGACTTCTGCTTGTCCTGTTTGCCAACATCTGAGCTGTCTGCAGACACACTGACACAATGAAACAGCAAACACAGTGGAATAAAAACATCCTTTCTCATATTCATGATCATAAAAAAGTAGGCCTATTATATATCCAGAAGTGGGTCATCTTTTAGTTGAGCTATTTTGGCCTGCAGCTTTCTGGAGTATAAAGATACACATTGGTGTTTACACAGAGATTAACTCATGTTCAAACGGCCTGGCTGCTGATTTCCCACACACACTTTTCTTTGCTGAAGCTTCACTAAATTACTTAACTCAAGGTGACACAGATTTGCTTAATATTCTGCATATTGTACTTTAAACAATTTTAAATATCTGGTCGATAGGTACTGTAATGCACGACTAGTATCAGGACTATTAGTACTATAATAGCTGTGAAGCACATTGTACTGTTTAAAATTTTTCTTTTTCGGCTCAAGCCAAACAACTCTTGTGATTAGTAAGGTTCAAGGCTATTATAGCTGTCATTAATTGAAGCCCTGTTTAATTCAATATCTCCTGATTAAGCAATCAAGAGTAACTGTTAATAGCATTGATGTTTGTTTGGTGATGTTTGTTGAGTCCAAATCAGAAGTATGTTGTAATTTGAGACCGTTCAGGCATGTGTGAGTCATAGAATGAGCTGGAAGTGAGCATCTTAATGTTGTTTCACAGAATTATTCTTAAAAGAAAAGCCATGAATTTTGGTCAGAGAAGGTGCCTAGCAGTGCTCAGTATACAGTATATAAGTAATTAATAAAAACACAAATCATTTTATAAATTATTTTAAAAAATTATTAATTAAAAATGACAAATGTAATAAAATGAGGTTTATGCTTAAAAATAAACAAACAAAAATGCTTAGGGAGTATGAAAAATAAACTTATTCCAAGATGGGCCCTATTTTAAGAGCGCTAATCACAGCGCTGTACTGTAAGCCATAAGTGCAAAGTCAGTCGATATGGTAATGTGGGTTTGGTATTTTCATGCAAGCATGCACTAGGTCTAGGCACAAGTTTGGTGAGCGCTAATGGGCTGGTTCAAGGGCAGTTTAATTCTGAGGTTCCTCTCTTATTATATAGTCCATTCCCTCAAGCACCAGCAACATAAATAAAGACGGTACATAGAAAATAAGTGTACAATTGGATTGTGTGAAATGAATTACAAGAATACAAATATGTATTTACCACTTTTTAACATTTACAAAAGAATGTCAGGCATATTTCGTGACTCCTTTTACACGCATGGAAAATGTGGTTCTCGTCAGGATTTGGATTTACGCTCTGTTACATTATAGAGAATGTAAGTATTATTAATCATTTTCTTCTACTGAAACATAAATCATGGCTAGTATTAACAGTGATTGTATATGCACGCACATTACTTCTACCAAAATCAAAATCGACCAGTACATGGAAATATTTAGCCAAAAACATTTCTACATATAAAATACACTTTAAACAAAATACAAATAAGACTCTAAATACAATTGTAAATGTAAACATAACAATAATTTAAAAATAAACCATGACATAAAAAGTTTAACACAACTCTAAGACATTTTTGTTGCATAAAACGGCTATTTTCAGGTACAAGATTTGATGTTCCACAATATTTCAGAGTTTGGAAATTTACTTTATAACCACCTGTTGGTGGAATTTCCAAACTCCAAATGTAGAATCTGAAAATCTGTCGAATATGTCTTAGCACAATGACCTATATTTCAAGAAAATAGCAAATTGTGCTTTGCGCCACTTTGTTACCATAAAGCACACACACAGTTTGCGTGCATAAACCCACAGATAGTGCAAACACTCCCACCCATGCCCACTTGCGCTGGCACAAAAATTGCACTTACAATTTGGGCTCTCATAAAAATTGGATAAGACGTAGCGCATGGTCTATACACATAGCACACACTCACGAAAATATAGCCCTATATAGTCTCATATCACATTTTGGCTAATCATTTACATTAATCTTGTTTTATGTTTAAATATTATACTGGAAAATAAGACCAAAATTAATTAAAAAAAATACCTGGGCCTTAAGTATTAAACTTCTGCAAGTAAACTTTGTTTTGTAGATTATTTTTTATCTAATTTCATTTTTGTAAACTTTATACTAAGAGATTAAAAATCTCCCAGTTACTTGCATTGATAGAATGTCTGTCATTTGAAATCCAAACAACAAAGATGATGTCATTGTAAAATTCTTATACTGAATTGTGATTAGCTTGTTCTTTCTGGCATCTATTTAAAGTATCTAGTAACACACACTCTAGTAATCTATTGACATGAGTGGAGCATGTCAAGTACATCAACCAATCACAACACATAATGTAATTCATCATAGGCAACACAGTGCATCATCCTTTGAAACTCTTTCACCTCTATTTTTGCACGGATTATGTGTGTCTCACCAGCTTTCATCAGTTCTAAGTTCAGTTGCTGTGGTAACTGGGTTCCGTGGTTGCTGTAAACTGAATTTGTGTCTTTCCTCCTCCTTTAAGAGTAAGAGAGAGAGAGAGAGAGTTCTGAGAGAGAAAACTCTTTTCTTCTGTTGCCTCCAATGTAGTAATAGGATGAGAACTAGAGGACTAAATTACATGCTGTGGAGGCCTTTGCCCAAACTTTGGCAAGCAGTCTCTCTCTCAGTCTTTCTCTCTGTCTCTCGCTTGTCCTATCTTTCTTATTTTCTCTGTACTCTCTTAAAACAGTGCCAAGGGTGAAATAAGGAGAGTAACAGAGTAAAATAAAGACACAGAGAATGACTGTTTGAGAAAGAGACAGATCTTTTCACTAATAATAGTAATAATAATAATAGTTCTTAAGAAAATTTAAGTGGCGTTCCACGTGCAAAACTCGCCACCACAGTGGGGTTTTCTGGGTTGATTTTCCAGGGCATTGCTATGTGGTTGCTAAGGTGTTCTTAGTGTTTTTAGAGTGTTGCTAGGTGGATGCTAGGGTGTTCTTGTTGGTTACTAGGTAGTTACTTGTTGGCGCAAGTCAAAAAAGTCAGTATGATCTTGAGTGTCTATGAGATTTTTAGCCCATCCACCAAGCGAGGTAAAAATTTGCCAAAATATGCCAAAACATTTTACAAATCTCTAACCCTAAGTATAAACTAAAATAATTGTATTTTAGATTTTCGAACCACTGCCCCCAGTGGCCGAAGCTGGAGGTGTTGTTGAATGTATGGGCATGTGTGAACTCCAATTTCCACAGAGTGGTGCCAAAAGTGAGTTGTTGTTTATTTTAGCTGTAAATGATGTAATACAGTCAACAGGAATGCATATTTTAATAACCATACGTCCTATCCCCAACTCTCAGCTAACTAACTAATTGTCAGTAGAGTAATAATGTAGCCTTAGAGGGAAAATGCAACCTACGAATCAGGCTGATCATTAATTATTTGTACATGATTACTTGTTTCCATGGAACCTCCATGAGTTTCAGAGGCTGCTCGCGCATTGTGCTATCAGTAGCTCTAGAGTAAAAAATAAACACATTTGAATTGATGCAGAAAGGGGTTGATTTCAGAGTACCGGCACGTTCGGTAAGGTGGCAACATTTTTATTCCCATGTGATCATGTTGGTGTATCACTACAGACATTGAGAAGTGTACAGGTCGTCAGCAGTAAGAAGGCTTATCCTGCTCTTCATCTCTCTGCATGTGACTCCTCAACACACACATACGCACGCACACACACACACACACACACACACACACACACACACACACACACATGTTGTGTTTCCATGTTTTATGGGGACTTTCCATAGACATAATGGTTTTTATACTGTACAAACTTTATATTCTATCCCCTAAACCTAACCCTACCCCTAAACCTAACCCTCACAGAAAACTTTCTGCATTTTTACATTTTCAAAAAACATAATTTAGTATGATTTATAAGCTGTTTTCCTCATGGGGACCGACAAAATGTCCCCACAAGGTCAAACATTTCGGGTTTTACTATCCTTATGGGGACATTTGGTCCCCACAAAGTGATAAATACACGCTCACACACACACACACACACACACACACACACACACACACACACACACCTTTATCTCTTTATCAATGATTGGCAGGCCAACTACTCTCTCTCCACATTTCTAAAAAAAATAGTGTAAATCTCAGACAACCTGTTTGATATTAAAGAACTGTTTCAGATGGTTTATGTCATTAAATCACATTACACTCAACATGATTCTGTTAGTGCAAGTGTATCTTAATGATTCCTTAAAAAAGAACCTGGTAATTATTTATTTATGTTTCTATTTAGAGAACGTTAGTCAGTTTGGCCTATAAGTGGCGCACCAGAATGCTAGAGATTAGTGTCTAGATTGTGTGTGTGTGTGTGTGTGTGTGTGTGTGTGTGTGTGTGTAATTAGCAGAGCAGAAGGGGATTTATGCTAAAACTCACCCTCCCCTCTCCTCCACTCTTCCCCTCTCCTCTCCTCTCCACTCCTCTGCAAGAATATGTGTGTGTTTATTGCACCAGTGTGCGTGAATGCCGGCACTGTTTCTGAAACAAACAGGAGAGACGAGATGTGTCTGCATGCAACATTGCATCCGCTGTCTCTCTGGGGGTCCCATCTGAGCTAGGAATCCCTCTGAGACCAGAGCTGGACTGCTGTAGTCTTCCCAGCATTCTCTTGGATCAGATTGTCCTGGCTTGGGATTTCATTGGTCTTGCTTGATTATGGACTGCTTTTGTGTGGTCAGGACTGATTTAGCATCAGTCAGGACCAAATGTGGATTAATCTGAAATAGTTTTGGGCTCTGGGTTCTGGTAGGTCGGGAAGAGCCAGGACTGGTCGGGATACGTGTGGGCTCCAGCTTAAATGTCTCTGCCTGAGTTTCTTCGAGAGGGCCAGGACACCCCACACCGGATTCTGTCTCGGCTCACCCAGCTTCTCTATAACCTATCAGCTACAGTCTTACAGGGAGTCGCGTTCGCTCCTTTCACAACTGCAAGCCGCAAGAGCTCCTGGAGGGACTGGAACGGTGAGAGAGAGCTGAAGATCAATGTATTTTTGTGTTGGTGGTTAAGTTGCTTTCAGATGGTTAAATTTTGCTGTGGAAACGAGATAGAAATTGCTGACTATCTCTGTTGATTTGTGAGTAATTCATTTAGAAGTACATTGCAAGCATTGTTTGTCACATCTTTGAGTGTCTAATATACAGTGGCCCCAAAAAGTATTTGAATGCTTAAGCCACACTTTAAAATATATGAATTAGGGCTGTTTGATTCTAGAAATTTTGTTATCAACAACAATTCCGATTTCAGGTTTTTGGAATCTGGATTTAACCCCAGACTCAGGCCACATCCTCCATCGAAAATGGAGAATTTTGAAAATGCTCATTATATATTCATTACTGAATAATTTAGAAAATGGGGACGTTAGAAAACTGAAAACCTTTCAAACGTTTTCAAAAAAATGCATATTAGTTTGGACATGGCTTAATTTTATCTATACTATAATGGGAGGTGAAATCTTAAAACAAATAGTGCAACATAAAGCATACTTCACACTATATATGATTGATAATATGAATTACGAAAGATGTTGAATCCATTCCCCTGAGTGGACTCCACTCTAAGGAGTTTACTTTCGATTCCCAACGCCTCGAAATTGAACAATCTATTATTTTTTAAATCAACTACCAGCCCTATGAATGTAATTGCATTAGATAGCAAAATGTGAAACCAAGTGCAATTTATATTAAAGAAAAGTAATGCAAGCACATTTTTCAAGCAAAAAAATTCACAAAAAGAGGTTTATTAGTAGGGATGGGCATTTTGAGTATTTTTTTTAATCGAGCACTCAAACACAAAACTCTAACACAAAAAAAAAACGAGTAAACGATTACTTGAAATTTTGAATTTAAGTTCAAATTGAACTTTGAACCTGTTTTTCAAAGCACTATTTATAAACAACAATCTAAATCCAAAAATGACAAAATAATAATGACAGAAATTACATTTTTGGACATCTATTCCATTAACAACATTATGCAAGATTGTTATGGCAGGATTGGGGTGTGAGAAACATTTTTATAGTTGCCCATGGCAGGCAAAGGCACAAAGGAAAGTCAAATTGCAATATTCGAGTAGTGTGTTTAGTTGTGAAAGTACTTGATTAATCGATTACTTGTGCACATTCCTATTTATTAGGATTTCAATACTAAAAAAGGAAAAAGTTTCTAAATAAAGACATTTTGTACATAGAACACCTGTGTGAACTTGAGGGAACTGACTTCATACATCCACTGACCTTGGGGACTAATTGGTTAAAAGCAATCACACAAAAAGACAGTTCAGGAAAGTGAAGTTAGTTCTATCTCACATCATTTGTTTGCAGATGCCACTTGGTTTTAGATTTTGTAATGAAATTTTTAAGTGTGGCTTAAGTGTCCAAATACTTTTTAGTGTTGCTGTAAGAGCAGATTTGTGTGTGTGTGTGTGTGTGTGTGTGTGTGTGTGTGTGTGTGTGTGTGTGTGTGAGGTTGAAAGGTGGTTTCCTCAAGGGATATCTCTCATCATTGAGATGCATGTAAATGGCTTTGTGCCCAGATCACATTGACACACATCCTCTCTGTCTCTCTGTCCCTCTCTCTCTCTCAGACACTTTTAGTCAAGTTTTGCTTTCACAGTAAACCAGTGCATCTAAGCACAGAGCTAGACTGGTGTAATTACGGAACACACATGGCACAAGAGACATAGATATAGACATGGGAAAATAAATAAATCATCACATCTTCTCAGAAAGATAATTAGCTAACAGTCATACTCACATATACACCAGTAACACGCTGAACAAGTGCACTTCTTTGCAAAGTACACAGTGGACTGGTAAGGGAATATACACACACACAAGAACAAGGCACAGACAAAGGCAACTTGCTACAGTATCTGTGCTGGAGGGCAGATGTCTGAAGTCTTAAAATGTGAGTAAATCTCTGATCTCTTAAGCCTCTCTCTCTCGCTCTCTCTCTCTCTCTTAACAAGATTCTGCTTAAGTCTGTGTGTGTATTTGCACTTTGATGTTTGACTGTGTATGTGGTATGAAATTGCTCCCAGCATTTTTGAGATGTTGTCACACTATATTGTTTCACATCAATGCTATGCAAACAAGTTTATTTTGGACTTCTTCATCTGTCATATTCAGTTTTATGGCTCCACATCATAGACAAGCTTTATATAAAGTATTCAAAGTCCTTATTAATCCACAGCAGATGCTTTTGAAAATTAGAAAATTACATTTATAGGCCCTATTTAATGCTGAGTGTACCATATATATTGTGCCATCTGATTCTATAGGCATCTCTTTCTTCTTTCTTTTTGCTAAGGCAAGCGTCACTATTAGGGTTGCTCATACTTCTGGTTAGGATTTTAACAAACCCCTTACCTTAAGTATTAAACTTTGGAATGTAACTCATTCCACATTGTTTGTGCTATATTGTCATGAATGATACCTCAAATCAACCGGCTTATTGAAGAGGGGTGTTCTCTACTTCTAAGTCATCAAACTTACAATTGTTGTCTGGTGGATGATAAAATGGATGAAAAAATCCTATAGAATTTTTTTGAAGGAGGAACCTGAGCCATATCATAGAGACCTGGTTTATGGCTCTTTTGATTTGGGCTAGTAATGAACACTTAGCAACCACCAGAACACCCTGGCAATCTCATATCAACCTACTAAAAACCACTCAGAACACTTTCGAGACACAGGTTCTGGCCTACAGAAACAAGAAGTAGCTGTGTTTACACAATCAATGTAGAGATTGTATTTTTGTATTTAAACGCCATTCAGAAGTTTCCTCCAAGATTACATTTTTACTCCGCTGATGGTTAATAAAATGTGCATTCCTATTTACTGTATTACATCATTTACAACTAAAAGCAACTTGTGACTCTGTGGACATTTCACCCCCAAAACTGGAGCTCACAGATGCTTATACATTCAAAAACACTTACAGTTTCACCATTGTATTTTTTTTATTTAGCTGCCATAATCAAATTTAAATGCTAAAATCTATTCTAAAATGTCAAAATTTCCTGTCGATATGGGCATTTTGATGGGCATTTTGAGTACTCCAACCTACAATAAACTAGTAATCGATAACTAGTCAATTAAAATGTATGTTAAAATGACACGTATGTGAAATCTATATTATGTTTTATTTACAAATGTTACCAAGAACGGTTTTAAAATAAAGTATCAAACTATGCTGAGATGAACAATATGCATTAATAAAAATTTAAATAAATACAAATAAAAAAAAGAGAAAAAAAATATTTCAAAGTAAAAACGTTTGCACTCACCACGCGTTTAGAAACCAGTGCTGATGGCCTAAGGGTAATGAACTTATATAAACTCTGAGTCTACATAAAGGCCATCACATTTTTATAATTTCACATGCTATTTATTCAGAAAAACAAGTGCTAAAAGTTTTTTTCAAATGCGCTTTGCCCATGTTAACAGATTTAATGCACATACTGGTCTAAGCTTCAGAGTTTCTTGTACCACTTCGCAGATTCTTTCCTACATAAAAGCAGATCCTCATTCCTTGGTTTGCATGACTTCAACAAGAATCAAATATCAATAGAGTCAAATTCAATAAGAATCACACTTTACAGAATATTACAATTATTGCTATTGCTACACCAGACTTTGTTTTCATAAGCACAGAAGCCATCATATCATCTTCTCTCATCAACACCTTAACGACACACATCCACAACGCCCATGAGTGGACTCAGTTGTAACAGAAAGATTTGGTGAGAGATTCAGAGGGAAAGAACAGTATGCAAGGCTGCTCAAGGCAGGCAAAAGCGCAAAAAATTGCAATGTTAGAGAAGTTTTTTTAGTAGTCGACTAGCTGGTGCAGAACCAGTCCTTGATTTGATGATTACTAATTTTCATGTTTAGATTCGATGATGTGATATTGCATTATCAGACAAATATTTATGTAATATATTGTACAAAATCATGCATTACAAACCATGGCTATGTAGTGCTCTCCAGGCTGCTGTATGACTCTAATGTAATGGAGTCTGGTAATCATTAACTACACCTGCAGATTTGAGCGGTTCGTTTGAGGTCAAAGTATAATGGAGTAGGATCCATTTTCTCGTGCGTTTGTGTTTGCGAAGACAATCCTAATAGACAGAAATGGAAACATTGTGCTGTTTCCTCTCCAATCCTAGGAAGATGCAAACCAGGTACACTCAGACCCCAAAATCAGGTAAATGTGTTTTATTAAATAATCTCTGAAACCTTGAAATAACCTCTGTGAACTTCTTTATGAGACTATGAACTTCACTACAAATCTTTGTGACTTACTGAAATTGTCTTAAAATATAGTTAAAATAAAACATGAATGTGATAAATTGCGAAAATGGACCAGATAAATAATTCAATGTTCATAGAGGATAACAGGATTTTGTTCATTTGTCTGAAAAATATGATAAGCCAGATGATCTGATATTGCCTCACGCAGACAGATCAAGGTGAGCAGGACGACAGATGTGTGTGCAGTGCGGCTTTGTTGTGAGGTATTACTTGCATTTGAGAAGGCGTGACTGAAAACAACAGCGTCATGTTCCAGACTGCAGCACTCACACCTCACACCTGAGAGAGCGATACAGCATAGAATAGACTCAGAGAGACAAAGGCTGACAGTGATATAGTGAGTAAGTGAAAAGTGAGTGATTTTTTTCAAGGATGAGGAAAAACAGGATGTGACAATAAAAGACAGAATGACTGCGAGTGAGAAAGGTATGAACATTAGGGTGGTTTGAGATGCTCTAGTGAAAGAGATCCACAAGGTGAATTTGAATGGATAGTCAGGCAATGATGTTGATGGAGGATAATGGGGAGGATCTCCAGCCTCTGGAGAACTGCAGGAGCTTGGTGAAGATCCCTCTAGAGGAAGTGAAGAGCTTCTACAGATTTACTGTCTCCTGTGACTGGCTGAACTGTAAGTTCCACTTGCGTCATGATGAGAAGAAGTGTGTGTGTTTTGGAGCCTGTTTTATCACCCTTGTATTGTAATGCCATAGTGGTGGTGGTGGTTTGTCATGGGATGTTCTTGTGGTCATAATACATTTGGTACTGTGTTTTTTGGGTAAGTATCTACTTGCTGTGTGATACTATCTTGTCAGATTTGACAAACTGACTGTATATTGAAATTCTAGTGAGCCTCAAACCAGCCACCTTCCACTATCTAGCCCTGAGCTTCAGCCAACAGATCTGTTCAGTCAGACTGACCTCACTGTAAATTCGGCGACAGCAGGTCAAAAGTTCTTCAGCTGACCCCCGTCAGTGCTTACCTAAAATGGAACCAATTCCTCTTGAAGAGCTCCAGTTTATGCATGAAATGTCCATAGAGTGGCACCAAAAGCAAGTTTTATAGCGAGTTGTGCATATTTGAATAACTATACACCCTAGTCCAGACCTTCACCCTAAACCTAATTGTTAGTGCAGTAAAATGTAATCTTAGAGGGAAAGTGCAACCTCCGAATTGGCCTCATCATTGATTATGTGAACACAAATTGGTACCGTTCCTGGTTTTGACGGTACCAGTTTCTAAGGCTGCTCAACGCTGCACAATCAATAACACCACAAGAAAAGGTAAAAACATTTGAATTGATGCAAACATGTCTGATGGGTAGCAACACGTCAATTTCCTTTTTTGATCATGTTTTCTGGTTAGGGTTTGTTCTAAACACCTAAACCATTGTAATTAACATATGCCAGTATGTCAACCTGAATCGCTTAAACTACAAACTCCATTCAAACTCTGTGTTTTGAAAATCTCCCATTGACTTCAAAACATAACCAACAGAGATGGCGTCATCGTAATAGATGCATACTGAATTGGGATTTGTCTTCTTTCTTATATCTATTTGTGTACTGAATTGTGATTAATCTTGTCTTCCCTTCATATATAAAGCCATTTATTGCCATCTTTACACTGCTCAAAAGACGCATGCTGCGAGTCATGACAACTTCAAAGTGGCTGCTATGCTACATTTTATTTATGCAGAACCAAAGCTTATCTAAAATATAATGTGTCTTTTACAGTCTAGAAATCCATGGAAGCATTTGGCATTCCAGTTTTCATAGATCTTTTGCAGGTTGGAGAATGGGCTCACTAAACTAATTAGATACACCTGCTGACAAGTTCCTCTGTGGGTGTGGTTGTCTAACATGGGCGTCTGACTGTCTATGTGCTGTTTGAGAGTTTTGAATAGCCCTTGCAGTGGGATAACACAGTAAAAATCAAACAAGGAAAGACTGAACTCTTCTGACACGTGCGTCACTGAAGCAGTAAGAGGATACAAGAACATGTCTTTATTTGCATATGGGGCTGGTGAGGTTTGCTTATACTGTTATTAGCACACAATTTACAAGGCATGGTTGATATTAAACCACTCTCTAGGTTTGGTGTACACCTTATTTATTTATGATTAGCTTGCCTGGTTTATGTAGACAGACCTTTAGTCAATCAACACAGGTTAAACAGAGTCAGCCATTTTGACTCCGAGCATCCAATATGTGATTGTTGTAGAGTTTTGCTATTTCTGCCACCCAGGTTTGCATATGGTGTATGCAAGAGCATTCATTTGTACTGCTGATCACCAGAGAGACTGATGCTATGGATTCATCTCTCAGGGGAGCATAGGCAATGCAGCAACCTTCTGAAATGCTTAGCAGAGAGCTGCAGCTACACACATACAAGACCATACTTTGTTACATCAACCACTGCAGTATTATATTAATACTTGAATATATGAATTTGATCATGCTAGATCTGATTTTAGAACTTTTTTTGTGCATACATCATTGACATATGATCAATACTTATACACAATATTTTAAAATGTACAGGAAGTCAATATGAATTCAGAATTGATTGCTTGATGCACATTTCTGGTCGTATTGTGCATGATTTACTGTGAAAATTATTCTAAATATAAAGATTTTCTATGTAATATGTTTGCAAAATGTAATAAATTGCTCCGCCTTTGAAACACTTTCCCTCCATCACCTGGCTCCATTCTGGAATGCAACACCCACTTTTCATGATTCAATCAATTCCTAATGGATAAAAACACATCATGCCCAATATTATTTCTCATTGAATAGCCTGTTTCACTTAGAAATACATATTATGAGGGTAAAATGATTTCTGAATGGCTTTATGTGTTTAAAGCGTTTACTAAAAGGACAACAAAATTTAGCTTTGTACCTATGACAAATCATGGCCTTGTATCCCCCTTTGGTTTGCTTTCTGAATGTATTAGAGCCATCAGCCTCCATTTCCTCATGTGTTTGCTCTTGAGTAAATGTCTGCCCTTGCTGAGTTCATACAGTATATACTCAGCAATACTTTGTTTTGTAAAAACAGCCCATGGTGTATTGTTGTGTGCTCAAGCAAATATCTTTTTGTGTGGGTTTTAATATTTCCAGAGACCAGCATTTACAAACATAATGCAGACTCTGCAATGTATTTACAGCATTCAGAGATTGAAGCATTCACCATAGCTGTTGTTTTATGTTCTTTTATTGACTTTCAAATGAACTGACTTAACTCATGGTGTTTATATAATTTAGAGGGACTCTGAAAAGATGTAGATTTAATTTCAGCTTGAGTTTAGGGGAAATGCCACTTTGATCCCATGTCTGGTTTCAAGAAGTTGAAGAGGATACTGTACGCTTGAGGTCTGGCAGAAATGAGTATTTCTCTTTCTGGAAGGTTTTGGGAAATGTTTGTATTGTTTAACTTTTTTCTTTTTTTCTATGCTTTCTGTTATTGTTTTTGGACATCAGTTATCCTGCTCTTTGCATACTGTACTAGAAATCTTGTTGAATATAATAACTTTTGCAGTTGTGTTTGGTGACGCTAGTGGCACAGAAATTACACACCTAGAGGCTGGTCACACCAAACGCATTTTGTGTCTGTCTGCATTGTATTTCAGTTGTTTAAATTCCAAAAACACGTCTCAAGACACCGACATTCAGTTCCTGTAAATTCCTTTTTTGAGTGCTACGTCAATCTTTTATTAGCACAAGACTGCATTCAGTCTGAATGTTCGAACAAAATGCAGGGGATGGGTAATGTGTACAATTCAATGAATAAGTGGTGATTGAATTCCACAGAAATCTGTGAGTATTCTGTGGAAATCTGCATACATAGTTTCCATATGGGCCTATTGCCCCGTTATCTCCTCGCATTGTTATTCTGACTTTATGACCTTCGTCCTTTGGCTTTACTGTCAGTAGTTAGCCTTCTAGAGTAATCCGTATCCGTTTCCTCATGGTTTCTACCAGTGTTGTAGTCGAGACCAGAAAGAGTCGAGTCTGAGTCGAGACCAAAACTGGATGAGACTCAGTCTGAGACAAGACTCCTACAGACCTACTGTAATTCAATCTCAATGAATGGGTTAAATGTACAGTGTAAACAACTAAATTGACTCTATGCTCATATATCAAATATACCTCATGTATTATTTGATTATGCTTATGTTGGTTTAAATAATATTACCAGTCGAGAATAGCATTTTATATAAATGCCACGTCCCAGGATCTGTGTACACAATTTTGACGTCTTTTTTCGTAAAAAATAAATAAAAAATTAATCAAAATAAAGGTGCAATTGTTACTGTTTTAATTGTTTTAAACATTTTTGCTATACAAATTACAGTATTACTGTACTTAACTAAAAAAAAAAAAAAGGAACAAAGGTGTATTAAATGCAGACTGTAAACCGAAACCTTTACTTTCAAAATGTTAGCAAAGTAACCATTTATTATGAACAAAATACAGTCTTAGTGTTCTATAACTTCAGGTGTTGACAGATACAGCAGGGAATAATTACTTCTCAAAAAAATATGAGACCACTCTGTTACCCAAACTTACACCAGGCTCCAGATAGCGTCTTTAATTAAAGCCATTTATAATAAAAGTGTAAATGTTAAAGTTGAAGTCAGAAGTTTACATACACCTTAGACAAATACATTTGAACTCAGTTTTTCACAATTCCTGGTATTTTAATCGAAGAAAAAAATTCCCTGTCTTAGGTCAGTTAGGATCACTACTTTATTTTAAGACTGTGAAATGTCTGAATATTATTTATTTCACCTTTTATTTCTTTCATCACATTCCCAGTGGGTCAGAAGCCAGAGATTTGGAGGTATACTTGGGATTGTTGTCCATTTGGAAGACTCATTTGCAACGAGCTTTAACTTCCTGGCTGATGTCTTGAGATGTTGCTTCAATATATACACATAATTTTCCTTCCTCATGATGCCATCTATTTTGTGAAGTGCACCAATGCCTCCTGCACTAAAGCCTACACCCCCACACAACATGAAGCTGCGACCCTCATGCTTCAAGGCTGGATGGTGTTCTTCCGCTTGCAAGCCTCACCGTTTTTCCTCCAAAAATAACCATGGTCATTATGGCCAAACAAAATTTGTTTCATTAGTCAGAAGGACCTTTTTTCAAAAAGTGAGATCTTTGTCCCCATGTGTACTTGCAAACTGTAGTCTGGCTTTTTTATGTCAGTTTTGGAGCAGTGGCTTCTTCCTTGCTAAACAGCCTTTCAGGTTATGTCGATACTGGACTCGTTTTACTGTGGATATAGATACCTGTCTACCTGTTTCCTCCATCTTCACAAGGTCCTTTGCTGTTGTTCTGGGATTGATTTTCACTTTACGCACCAAACTATGTTCATCTCTATGAGACCGAATGCGTCTCCTTCCTGAGCAGTATGATGACTGTGTGGTCCCATGGAGTTTATACTTGCGTACTATTGTTTGTACAGATGAACGTGGTATCTTCAGGCATTTGGAAATTGCTTCCAAGGATGAACCAGACTTGTGGAGGTCCACAATTTCTTTTCTGAGGTCTTTGCTGATTTCTTTTGATTTTCACATGATGTCAAGCAAAGAGGCACTGAGTTTGAAGGTAGGCCTTAAAATACATCCACAGGTACACTTCCAATTTAGTACACCTCCTGAAAGAAGCCAAATGCCTAAAGGCTTGATATAATTTTCTGGAATTTTCCAAGCTGCTTAAAAGCACAGTTAACTTGGTGTATGTAAACTTTTGACCCACTGAAATTGTGGTATTCAATTAAAAGTGAAACAATCAGTCTGTAGCAATTATTGGAAAATGTGCTTGTGTCACGCATAAAGTAAATGTGCTAAACAACTTTCCAAATCTATAGTTTGCTAATATTAAATCTGTTGAGTGATTTAAAACATTTGTTTTAATGACTTCAACCTAAGTGTATGTAAACTTCTGACTTCAACTGTACATGTATTATGTATTATTGATATAAAGTAAATCAGGAATATTCTGGGTTCAATAGAAGTTAAACTCAATTGACAGAATTTGTGGCACAGTGTTTATACATATAGTGTTTCCACAAACATTTATTTAGACTTGTCCCTCCTTTTCTTTAAAAAAGCAAAAATCAGGGGACCTGGGTAGCTCAGCGAGCTAAAGACACTGACTACCACCCCTGGAGTCGCAAGTTTGAATCCAGGGCATGCTGAGTGACTCCAGCCAGATCTCCCAGTCAACAAATTGGACCGATTGCTAGGGAGGGTAGAGTCACATTGGGTAACCTCCTCGTAGTTGCCATAATGTGGTTCTTGCTCTCGGTGGGGCGCATGGTGTGTTGTGCGTGGATGCCGAAAGGGAATAGCGTGAAGCCTCCACACGTGCTATGTCTCTGCTTCAACACGCTCAACAAGCCACGTGATAAGATGCATGGATTGACGGTCTCAGATGCGGAGGCAACTGAGATTAGTCCTTTGAGACAAGTCACTACACCACCACAAGGACTTAGAACGCATTGGGAACTGAGCATTCCAAATTTGGGAGAAAAGGGGAGAAAAAAATCTGGGTCGCGGTGAGGCATTTACAATGGAAGTGAACGGGGCTAATCCGTAAAAGCTAAAATACTCTCGGTTTAACATTTATAGACACAATATAAACAATATGCATGTAAACTTGATTTTAGTGTGATTAAATCAGTTACTAACTTTTTCTGTTTAGCTAAATCCAATTTTACAACTTCATTGCCATGAAAATGTAACACCATATACACTAAAACCATAAAACGTCTGTTAAACACTGTTTCAAACAACTTCACAGCTCAAATAACACATGAGTTTTAACAGAAGAATTAATTGAAGTGCTTTTATAAAATTATAGGCTTCACGTATCTGTTTAAACCTTTCAAAAATTGGCCCCATTCACTTACATTGTAAGTGCAACGCTAGTTTCCATCCACTTTTCGCGCTATTTTGTTATCGACATTTGCCGCCTTGTGCTCGTTTCCATTCAAATGGCCTTTTATCGATAAAATGTTGTGCATGATGTCATGCCTAAAAAAAACACTTTGTCGCATAGGTTTTGGTTTAGCCCAAAAGAAATCTGCCCTGAAGCTGGTTCCATTCAGAAATGTGTTTATCGCTAATTCGCCTCCCAGATGTCCCTAATTTTTTTTCCTCTGAAGTTTGTGTAAAATGGGGAGAGTATTGAGACAATTCATTGAAATTAGTCAGCTTACTATCATTTTATTTAACAAATAAAAGCAATCAGAATAGGAGGGACTGCAATCAAAAGGGAGCAGTTGCCCTTCTGATAGGACTGTAATAGGAGGTTCATGACATTGCGTCTAAATAAGAGTTTGCATAAACCATTAATGTCTTGGCTCGTGTCTTAAAGCTTGTAAATTCCTCTGCTGCATCTGTAAATTACTCTGTTTCTGTGGATGGACCAAGTCAACACAGTTTTCAAAATCTGAGCAGGACAGCCATTTTGACCATTCTCACACAGGGATGCAGTAGCGACTGGTGAGCACTCTCCTTGCAAGCGTGCTGTAAAGCAGCTGCCAGACCGCCCATGAAAATAAGCAGGCTTTTTTTAATAAATTTTTTTGAAGGGACTCGACAAGTCTCGGGGAAAAATCTGATTCCACACTTCAAGTCCGATTTGAGACCTAGACCGAAGTGGGTCGAGTCTATGACAAGACCCAAGACCACAAACATCTGGTCTCGAGACCAAGTCCAAGACTGTGTCTGGTCTCGAGGACTACAACACTGGTTTCTATCCTGGATGGGTTCATATGTACTCATTAATACTTTTTGTATGTAAACTCAAGCGAATCTTTTGTTGCATGTCTGTGGGTTTTACCATTTTCAGAGACCGGCATTGACAGACCATGACAGTCTCATTAACGTCTTTAGAGAGGCACCAGTGTTATTTAACCTTCAGTAGATGGATCATTTTGGAGGATATTATTGAAGGATGTTTCATCTCACTATTGTTGTATTGTCTTTGTTTGCAGAATTGCACGTGTTTGATTAGCCAACAGTTTGCCACAATCAGCTGCTAATCATCACTTCTGTATTTGCTCAAATCTAAACTCTCTTCCTCTTGCGTGCTGTGTTAGGTGTCACTTGTAACTTTCATTTAGCTTTGCGTTTCCTCATGGCAAATCTTGATAAGTTTTGGAACATAGAAGTTGGTCCTAAATGATAGTGGATATGGTTATCAAACAGAATGGTAGGGTTTGGTATTATAAAGAGAAGTGTTTTATTTGCTACAGGAAGTTGAATTGAATGTACAGGCAACAAACCCAACTTACTGACATCAAAAGATGAGGATGCATCAAAACACACAGCATCCTAAAAACTGTTTATGATCTCATACAACCAAAGTGAGATGCTCAAAGTGTCAATCTGATACATGTGTGTATAGGCCTTAAGCTCTTAGGGCTACCTCGGGCAGATTGCCAAATTCGATTATAAAATGGATTGCTGTGGACTGCAGTCTAATGAGACACAATATATTACAATAGATAAACAAAATATAGCTTTCTAAAGCCACTTGTGATGTCAGTCTTCATGTTTGGTAAAATTGCAATATTTAAACTGCTTGATCCCAGCAGTAAATCTGGATAGGTCCGACTGTCCGACATGAAGCTAGGGTTCAAACAGACTGTGATTCTGTTTGGGTGTCTATGCTGATTAAATCTGGTTGATAAAGGGGGTGTGGCGACATGAATGTCCCCAGAGCACCGCTAACTGCTACTGCTAACTGCCTGTTCAGACATTCATCATCCTCCCCCAACAGGCCAGAGAACGTGATGATTGCGGACAGAGATGTAGGTTAATGACCGAAGATTGTCCAACTGGCAGGACAGAATTTCCGGAGAGAGAGAACCAAAGAATACATGATAGAAACGGTTAAACTCAAGAAAAACACACTCCTTGTGGTAAACAATTTAGTATGTTATTCAAAGGAAATCTGATCTTATGACTGAGGATTTTATTGTTTTTTTTTCTCCGCTTCATCTTTGGGATTTGACTTAATTATAAAGAGGACATTTTCTCTCTCTACTTTTAGCTGCATACCTTAGACAAGAAGATATTCTTGTACCATTATTGTTGTTGTTGTTGTTTGTTTTGTAATAAACCAGACATGTTGTCATAGTAATATCCTGTGGAGCCACGGATGTTGCTATTCATGTCTATGTGTGTTCCTGGGACTTCGGACACAATTGTTTTCTTTTAAGGTGCCTGTCCTAAATCTACCTTTTGGCTTTTAGGCTTATTCAAGACTGTTTCCTGTAATATTATAGGTATGGTGGGATGAAAAGAGCAAACAAAAAATAACATGAAATTAACAGCACTTAATCTCTTCTCCATGATTGTTTTTAAATGACTACTTGTGCATGTGCAAGTTTTGTATGTATGTGTATTCTAGCAGTCGAAAACTTGGACACACCTACTAATTATTTATTAGTATCATTTTCCACATTTTGGAATTAAAGTCTTCTAAACTACGAAATAACATTAACATTTTTAATATAATATTTTATAGGGCTGCCCCCGATAGTCGACCAAAGGTTAGTCGATGAGAAGAGTCTTGGTCGACCAAGGTTTGATTGGTCGGTTGGTCGCACAAAAACAAACAAACCAAAAAATAAACCTCCACAGGAAACCGACGAACAACACTGGATGGACGCTAGGTGGTACTGTGGGGTAATTTTCATTAAGCAGGGTTAGGGTTAAGCCTACACAATATAGCAAGACACCATGATTTCAAACTTTTAACTTATTTTAACTAAAAATGATAGTGCAATAAAAATGTGTGTTGTTTAACTTTTTGAACAGCTGTCAACATCCACCTGCAAAGAACCTGCTTCAGCTGTGCATTCTCTACCGGTCGGGTATTTCAGTATGTGGGAAAGTACATCATACATCATGTGAATAAATACATTTTGCTCCCTCCTTCACGAGATTATATATATTATATAACGCAATATCCAATTACATCGGCAACCCCCAGGCTGAGGGATCAGTGAATATTCTTGCTTTAGTGATTTTACATTGAAAATTATATAAATTTCTTGAAAAAACTTAATCAAAAATATTTCTAAATTCAAATTGCACTCCAAATGAAATGAAAAAGCAATTAAAATAATGAAGTGATGGAAATATTAATATAACCATCTTTCCATTTACCATCAGGCAAGTATCCGTCTAAACATGCATAAATTTGAAGCTCCAAAAAAGCACATACGGTAGATTTGGAGCTTCAAATTTTTGGTACACAAAGGCAGCATACACGTAATCCGTAAGACTCCTGTGGTTAAATCCATGTTTTCAGAATCAATATGATAAGTGTTGGTGAGAGAAACTATAAATACAAATATTTAAGTCCTTTATTTTATATAAATCTCTACTTTCACTTTCACATTGTTCTTTTGTTTTTTGGCGATTTGATATCACCACCTACTGGGCAGGGAGGACAGTTTATAGTATATAAAATAAAAAAAAGGATTTAAATATTGATCTCAGCCACACTTATCATATCACTTCAGAAGATATGGATTTAACCACTGGAGTTAGGGATTATTTTATGCTGCCTTTGACAACCTACCGAACTGAAATATTCTTCTAAAAATCTTTGTTTGTATTCAGCAGAAGAAAGAAAGTCATACACTTCTGGGATGGCATGAGGGTGAGACGATGATGAGATGATTTTTGGGTGAACTGTCCCTTTAAGGTCCTATATATGATTCCCAGAGATATTGTGCTCAATGTGGTTACATTTTACACATTTTCATACTTCACATAGTATGAAGCTAGTTTTTCATGTAAAGTGAAACTAGAAGTGTCCTTTTATTTATTCTCATCAAGAGGGTGATTATAGGCTTATTTAAGCATAAGCCTTAGATCAAAAGATCTAAGATCAAAATTCAAAACTTTTGACTGGTATAGTGTACAGTCCCTAAACAAACATGTCTGCAAATAGGCATGTGAATTCAGTGGTTGTGTTTGATTTACTGTAAAACTCATTTAAAAATGTTCCATGCTTACAGTATCTGCTGAGATTAATCTGTGCTGTATTACCAGTGGACTGAGGGTTGGATTGGTATATCTTTTGATGTGCTGCTCTGGCCAAACCCATGCAAATATCCACTGCATGAAAATGATCATGTGGCCAGCCAGTGTGTGTGTGTGTGTGTGTGTGTGAGTGTGAGAGATATTCTCCAACAAATCATCTGAAGGGGTGTTTTGATTGGGCGGATGACCATTATGTTGCACTAACAGAAGTTTCCAAATCTCATCCTCATTCTCAAGTGATTTGGAAATTCCAGCTTTCTGGTGAATTCACAATCATATGCACCATCAATTGTGTTCCTCAAACTGCTACTGTATTCAAGGTTCTTTCACTTAAACCGATGAACACTTTTGCACATGAAGAAAGGCAGCCGTGGGGTTTTAAACTTACTTTGCATACTGATCTGTGACCAGAACAGCCAAAAAAAAAAAACATATTAAACTATAGCTACATATTGGGATAAGCTGACCATAGATCAGAAGAAAACAATTCTGCAGCAATTCAAGAATTACAGGAATAACAGCTATTATGAAAGACAATTTCCTCCTAAGATAGGCATACAAAGAATCATGTGCTTTCCTAAAAGTGGCACTCAGTAAAAATTCAGTCCTCTCATGTGACTCAAATGAGCTCAAGATTTTGTTTGAAAGCCGTTCTTAAACACACAGACACGCCTTAAATGCTACAATTATATTTATAATAATTAACTAAACCATTAAGAGTCTCCCATGAATGCTTTAGAAAATTAATACAAATTAAATGTGGTTAAAGCTTTAGAAAACGTATTTAATACATTTAAAAAGCCTAACCAAGAAACAATCTCATGGATAAAAATCTATTAATTAAGTGGTTTGGACTCGAGCTCCTTTCTGCAGTACTAAAGTGAATTCTCCTTTATGGGTTACAAATGACGTGTGAGGGCACTTTTCATGGCACTTTGCTCTTCATTTTTGCTTTGAAAGAAAATGACCATTTTTATTAGATATTTCATGGAATTTTATAGGGTTGTAATTGTCTTCATATGTTTATTAAAAGGGCTGGTCACCTATAAGGGCAAATACAATGTCAGTTAATCCATCATTAAACTTTTCTCATCCTGTTCTGATCACTAGATCAGCTTGATACACTATGTCATGTCTATATCTTATTTATGTTAACTTGGGTTTCATTTATGTTGAATGGAAGCACCAGATTCTGCCAGAAACAGGATGTCTGACAGAATTTACAAAAACGGATTCCTGTTTTTTACAATAATCTGCCGCAGCGCTCCAGAATTATGAAGGATGGCCATGTGTATCCTGTACAACTGGACACCATATGTATTAGAATCAATGAACCTTGAATCTATTTTTACTGTCTGGCTGCTGGATGTTCAGCAGAGTGTAGATATTGATCTAAGTATAAGCTTTATGGTTTACTTCTCATGATTCAAATTAAACTAGTTGTAATATATTGTAGGAACGAATGCTGCTGCATTTAATGCAGCTTGTACTCATGGAAGACATTGGAAATTCAATTGTTATTTGATTATGCGTTTCCATTTCACATTTAGCTAGCCTGATCTCATGAAAATTATGTGACTGTGGCAACATTTTTGCAAAACAAAATTTCAAATTTTCCCAGGGAAATGTCCAGCTGGGGGCGCCAATAGCGAGTGAAATGGTGTCAAAAACGGGTGAGGTTTTCATGTTAGATGGAGGTTTTAATTAGCAAATTATACCTCCCTGACCTAAAGCGTTAACCTAAACGTTGACCAATAGTGTCCTAAAAGCAAATGAGAGGGGAACAAGACAAAAATCCTTACCCTTAACCAACACCTAAACCTAACAGATACCGTTCCGTGTCACTTTTATGACACTTTCTTCTCACGTGTCAGCTTGCCTACTTGGTTGGGCTCGTGCCTCTGTCTTCCGAGTCCAATGTCCAACACTCTATCAGGTGAGCTATCTCGCAAGCTAATAACATTGGAATAAGTGTGTAAATGGGTCTGTAATACAAGCGTTAAAATATACAGTATAGTTTATCAAATGATGTGTTACAGTATCAGTGTTTTAATATAATAACATAGCAGTGTGTGACTTATAGAGCAAATAATAAGTGTTCATAAAGTCATAATCAGGCATTGTACTCGTGATTTGTGTAAAGTGAATAAAATGCTCAGTTGTTGAAGTGCCTCTAGAGTTAATTTCACCTGTAAACTGTGGTGAAATATAGAACAAGGCACATAACATTTTTGGAAAATGTGTTTTGTTCCTGCCATGGTAACGCAAGAATGCACATTAAGCATGTTCAACCAGACCACACGTTGGCTGATCACGTGGTGATGATCAAGTGCTCACATATGTGTTCACGTACTTGTGTGGAGTATGTATCGGCCTTAATGATTAATAAAATATGCATTCCTGTTGACTGTATTACATCATTTACAATGGAAAACAACTTGCTCAACTCGCTTATAGTGCCATTCTGTGGACATTTTTATTTGGAAATAGGAGCTCATACATGACCATACGTTTAACGACATTGCAAGTTTCTCCCACTGGGGGGCAGTGATTTGAATTTCTGTAAGCACAGACTGATTTCAGCAGAAGAACTTTCGACCTATTGTCTCCGAATTCACAGTGTGATCAGTCTGAGCTTAGCAATTATGCTAATTGTTTCAATCTTTTATAATAAAAATTATTATGCATAATGTTTTTATGACCTAAATCCTCAGATATATTGAGACACTACAGAAAAGTCTGAAGTCTGCAAGAAAATTTTAAGTGAATTTAGTGAACTACTGAGGCAAGAATGTGATTAAAAATAGGGGAAAACTTGAAAGAAATGGTGACTAGCCTCAGCAACTAAAATATACTTTTTGCCTTAAGGGGCTGTCACACTACACTTCGCGCTCCATTCACTCCCATTCAAACGCATCCAACCGGAAGTGCAAACTCGTTCAAAGAAGTTTTGTACTCCGCTGCAAACTCTGATCTGCGAACCTGTATGACGAGAGGGCGTGTGAACAATAGAAGCGTCACACGCTGACCTCTTCGCTCAGTACAAAGAATACATATTTCAAAGCTGCATGTTTTATTGTTGCAGGAATGTCAGTAGACAATATATTTAAAAAATGTTAAAATAATATTTTTGTAATGTATTATTTACTTGCACAAGAAGCCTTCCATTGTGACATCATATCATGGTCCGTTGCATTGTCTGAAATTAAATTAGTCACTTTATGCATTCATATACATTCCTAAATTAAAATATGAAAGTTGAATTAAAAAAGGTCCATCTTATTTGTCAACTACCCAGAGGAAAGTGTGAATGACAACCTGTTTTTTAATTTGTTTATTTTTGCTAAATCAAAATCATTACTACGATTTAATTCCCAACTCTTGTTTAAAAATAAATCTATTCACTGCATTACACTGTAGCCTGGAGGAACTTGCTAACTGGTGTAATGTTACCGATGCGGCACAGAAAGGGCCATTGTGTTTGTCTTTATAAGAGTGAACCCCAGCCTCGCAAATAATCTCTAGTGTGTATATATAGATTGACACAAGATCAGAGAGGAGAGGGGATTTCCAGAGTGCTTATGTGTCTAGAACTTGACCTGCATTTTAAAGTCCTCCTGTTGTTTATGGCCTTTGACCTTCAGGCTATGAGAGAGCCTTAAAGGAATGGTTCACCAAAAAATGGAAATTTGCTGATAATTTACTCACCCTCAGGCCATCCAAGATGTATATGACGAACCGGATATAAGATTTTTAGGAAAGTATCCCAGGTGTTTAGCTTCATCCAATGCAAGTGAATGGACACCAATTTTTGATGGTCCAAAAAGCATATTTAGGCAGCATCAAAGTAATCCACACGATTAAGTCATGTCTTCTGAAGTCTACGTTTGTGTGAAAAACAAATCACTAAATATCTTTTTGAAAGTAGCTGCTAGGACAATTTATCGCGCACTCTCTCATTTTTCCTGTCACTTATCTTTCATAACCTTTTCGTTCTTTTTTTCGCGTTCGCACGATTTTCTGCTCTTGCGCTTTCACTCTTTCTTTTGCTCTTTCGCTTTTTTTTGCTGACTTTCACTCTTCTTTTGCTGTTTCTTTCGATCTTTTTTTTTGCTCGCTCTTTTGCTCTAGCTCGCTTTTTCATTCTTGCTCTCTTTCTGTCGCTCATTCTTATGCTCTTTCTTTCGCTCTCGCTTGCTCTCTTTCACTCTTCATTCATTCACTCCTTTCTTTCGCCCTTTGGCTCTTTCTTATGCTCTTTCTTTTGCTTTCGCTCTCTTCCGCTCTTTCTTTCATGCTTTCACTCTTCTGCTCTCTTTCATGGTTTCACTCTTTGGCTCTTTCTTTCGCTCACTTTTGCTCTCGCACTTTTTCTTTTTGCTCTTTCTTATGCTCTTTCACTCTCTTTTTTGTTTTGCTCTTTCTTTCACTCTTTGACTGGCTCTTTTCGCTCTTTCTTTCGCTCTCTTTCTTATGCTCTTTATTTCACTCTTGCTTGCTCTCTTTCGCTCTTTCTTTTGCTCCTTTCGCTATTTCGTCGTTTCGCTCTTTGGTTCCTTTTTGCTCTTATGCGCTTTCATTCTCTAGTTCTTTTGTTTCGTTCTTTTGCTCAAATTATTTTCACATTCATTCTCTAGTTTTTTTTAAAGAAATTAGCAAATCTAGCAAGTATTATTAAAAGGATAAAGATACATAAAAATCTTTGACAAAGATGTATAAACTAAATATTCTAATATTTGTAATAATGAATACACAGTATGTATAGTAATCTTCTCTCACACTCTAATAGAATGAGGAATATCCTAGATGTTTGCCAACTTATGTTGACAGCTGAGCTTTTGTATGCTCCACCCCCTATATTTTGATTGGCTGTCTATTATTAATCCGCTGAGACCTGGCACAGTAAAAAAACAGAGAAAATTGGTCCCATGCCCCCCCCCCTCATCTCTCTCTATCTCTCTCTCTCTCTCTCTCTCCCTCTATCACTCTACTCCTCCCTCTCTTGCTCTCAAACCTGTTAGAGGCTGGACGATTAGTGTTTGCCCATGCAAGAGCTTATCCTTTCCATTCACACACACATACACTGCTACAGAATAGTATTCTGGTTCAAGCAGATGCCCCAAGGCTTTTCCTCATTTTAAAACCGTCTGCTACTTCCACCTGCGTGTGTGTGTGTGAGCGTGTGTGGAAGAGCAGTAAGGGGTGTAACCTGATGCCGGGAGAGTTCCTGTGTGTGCCTGTCTGTGTGTGTTGGGAGATGAGGATATGTGAGGTGCGTTGACGGACAGTTTAGCCTTGGTAATGCACGACGGCTTAAGTGAATCCCATCGCAGGATGAAGCCACAGAGATAGAGGCACCTGAGACAGGAGAGTGAACAGGAAAGGTGCACTCTTAGCGGGATGGAACTCAACCGAATGTCCCTGCTCTGCCAAGAAATCACCAGACTATGGTTACAACTCAAAATAATGACAGGTAGGAGACTGGATTGATCTTTATAGCCATCTGGATATATAGAGGTAAATCTGTTTAATCTGGTCAAAAGTGTCTGATCCAAAGTGTTTGGCTGTGTTGAATTTATTTATCTTTATAGATGTGGCTCTCTGCGTAGACTTTAGTTTGTTCAGGAAATGAACTTTAGGAGGTGCTTCTTTTAGCTAAAACATCCCTGCAATGGTTATATTTGCATATTTCACCTTTAGAGATCAGTGCTTGGGGTTTTTTCCATTGGAAAATGTCTGTCATGAGATTTGAGATTGATTCACTTCATATTTTATGATTTTAGGTTAAATTTATGTGAATGTATAAGGGAAAGTGTATGTCGCTGGTTACTATGTCATTAGTTCTACTATTTCTATGGTTTTTCACCAATTCTACCTTGGTCTCAACCGAGTGTCCCTGCCCCTGGTTCATTTTAAATGGTCCTACAGTGTGACAAATAAATTTTTATAAGTATAAATATTCCATGTATGTAGTTTCTCAATTAAAACGAGCTCATAAAAACTGCATAATTATAAAATAAATGTTGTTTCAAATAACCTGTGATGGAGTTTAGCATGTCGCACAGCAGGACATGCCAGCTTCCCAAAAGTATTTTGTCAATTACCCTGATGTTTCATTACTATCTTGTTGTTTTTCTATAGTACTCTTTATGTACTTTCAGTTATACTGTATGTTAAACTTTCATTGATGTACAAGTTGGTTCTGGTTTGGGTTTACATTCAAGAACCCGCTTGGACTGGCACCAAAAGTGTCATTTCACATTCACTAGCCTGTCAGTCTGCTCAGTGGTAGTCATGATATGGGATTTGTTTCTGTCTTGGCTTCAAACGATCTTTATGGATCTAAAAGTGTGAGTTCACTGCTTGCAAGTAACAGCACATCAGAGGATATTTGCTTATTGAATCAAGACTGGAATACTCTCAGTGTAACTATTACCTCAGGCTGTATATATAAAACAATTGAAATCTATGCAATTACCTTGGCATGAATGGAAATGTTTTGACACGATCAAGTCAGAAGCAAATGCTGAAATATCTCATGGTGTCGACATGTTTGGTTTTGTGCATGTGCAAGCAAATCTCATACTATGTGACTAAAAATGTCTACGATTAGGAGGCCTGGGTAGCTCAGTGAGTATTTACGCTGACTATCATCTCTGGAGTCACGAGTTCGAATCCAGGGCGTGCTGAGTGACTCCAGCCAGGTCTCCTAAGCAACCAAATTGTCCGGAAGCTAGGGAGGAAAGAGTCACATGGGATAACTTCGGTGGTTCTCGCTCTCAATGGGGCATGTGGTAAGTTGTGCGTGAATCACGGAGAGTAGCATAAGCCTCCACATGATGTGAGTCTCCTCGGTGTCATGCACAACGAGCCATGTGATAAGATGCGCTGATTGGCGGTCTCAGAAGCGGAGGTAACTGAGACTTGTCCTCCACCACCCGGATTGAGGTGAGTAACCGCACCACCACGAGGACCTACTAAGTGGTGGGAAATGGGCATTCCAAATTGGGAGAAAAGGGGATAAAAAAAATTCTATGATTAGCCACTGGCTAGGAAATGTTCAGATTGCACACACCAGGGATTGAATACTATAGTGGAGAAGTTATTAGCACAGAGATATTTTCCCTGCATGTTGAGAGTAAAAGTTTGTTTCATCTCATTCTGTGTGTCCAAAGATGAGATCCACGGATCCATATGTCATTTGAATAATGTCTGTTGATTAAAATGAACAAAAATAGAAACATTTAATTCTAATCTTACATAGATGCGCTAAAGAAATTATGCCTGTCTTCTCTCATTATATGGGATAGTTTTAAAGAGACCATAGCGAGTTAGCATGTGTTCTACATATCAAGGTAAATACTTGTAAAGTACAAATGATGCAAGTAAACAATACAAATGTAACAAAAATATACATGCAACATCATATATGTAATTTAAAAACGTTAATTGTTGGAATGGACTGAATTTGAAAAAATTTTCATAAGTTAAAATGTAACCAATTTGATGAAAAACCACTGCTAAAACATAATTGCTAAAATGAATATTTTCTAATTGTACATAGAAGGGTTGCCTAGAAGGTTCCTTTATAATTAAGAGCATTGGCTAAGAGAGAATTTATTTTAAATTGAAGGAAAATGAACATTGTAACAGAAATGTACCCATATGAATCGAGATCGGAATCTAATCGAGAGCTTGTGAATCGGAAAAGAGTCAAATAGGGAAATCTGTATCAATCGTCAGCCGTAAGTCCCTCCTGTAGTTCAGTGGGATTTTCTATTCATAATTTTAGTGAAATCTTAAGTCCAGTTGCTTAAATTAATAGCACACCTCTCCTCAACATGATTTGTAGTATCATTCATATCGCGCATATAATCCAGGCAAAGTTTTGCGCTAAATTAATACTTGGATTAGAGATGAGGACAAACTCTTAACCCTTATTATGAGCAAAAGTTATAGTGATGCTTGCAAGGACCATTTAAGTATCTCCATTTTAACTGTTTGCACAATCATTCTACAACATTTTATCACTTTCTTTTTTTTTTAACACAATTTCACTCACTTTATTTAGTAACTAGCTTTCTTAGATGACCAGCCATTGATATCTCCTCAACTTTTATGTATAGTTTGACTGTTGGCTCGTGTGGCCAAATACTGTGGTTTTACTGAGACGGAAAATAGAAAACATAAAATTATACCCAGTAATCATACTCCAATCTGTACCACACTGCATTTCTAAGATTCAAAATTCTATGATCAGTGTGTGCATTTAAAACTGAATCTTTTTTAAACACTCTTTTTAAAGTCAGGCTGTAAACCTCTGTGGCCATTCTTCTTTGTGGTTCAGTTGGAGCCACACAGCAAACTAATATACTGTACATTAAATTACATTGTTAAAGGGATAGGCACTGGAATGTTGAGAATCTGACCCACTTGTTGCCCATTTGTTGTTGGTATGGGGGGCTTTGTGGGTATGTGAATATTTTCTAGTTGTTCTTCTAATAGACTGACAGATGGAGGCTCTCTAAATTGCAGTTGTAACGCCAAATGTTAGAACATGAATTCCTGAACTCACTCACACACACACACTAATGATCCAAATTATCTAATTATGCTTTTTTTATATATTGTTTTTTTTATTCCCAAGACATTATTTGGTAGGTTTATTAAGCTGTTTTCCTCATGGGGACCTTTGGTTGATTCACACAGTATTGGGTGATTTCAGGTTTTACTATTAGCCTAAATTTATCCGACACCCATCACTGTCATTTGGCTGATAGCACACACAGCTGCCCATTTTGTCAGCAGTTGGTATGATTGTTTAATTATGGCGCTGTTCACATTTGTCCATATTGCTAGAGCCTGAACACATGTCTGAGTACATTCATTGCGTGACCACACACACACACACACACACACACACACAAGCATCCTCATGACACTCAACCATGTGCACTGTTAATAAACCAATTAGGACATACCTCATTAAGTTGTTTGTGTAGTGTGAGTATGTTAAATAATGAGATGTTTTGTAAGGTGATAATCCGAGATGCAAACCTGAAGAAAACCTTGTTGGTGAGCGTAATGTTACTGTAGTAACATAATGGTTAAGGATCTGAACTTTGCAGATACAGACTGATGTTTGATCCCATAGTCAGCTGAGTTATCTTAAAGATGCCCTCAGTTGCATGCTTTTTTTTTCCTAATTTAAAAAATGTTCTTTTAAAGAAATGAATTGTAATTTTGAAACCGATGTGTAAAATCATGTTGGGATGTCCTGATACCGATATCAGAATCGGGTCCAATACCCCGCTCATGTACTTTTGCTCATAAAAATTCTCTGATAACAAAAAATCGATACCATCTGACATAAAAATGTAATTTCATAAACATTCAACTGTTAATATGGAATTCAGAAAAAGGGAAGAAGAAGAAAGCAAGTATCGGCATCGATATCAGCAGTACAGGAAGGAAGTATCGGTACTCTTACACGTTCTTAAAAAAATGGTAACTGGACATCCCAAACATCATGATGAATGAGATTATGCCTCCAGTCATATCAGTAACCTTATAAAAGCTGTTTAATTCTACATAGAAAGGGTCCCCTCATGGGGGCTGCCATGTTAGGGTCACATGACCATCTGAAAATGACTCGCTTAATCTTAGTAACCACTTGTTATTTGACACTTTCACTCATGGATTAAATCCTGGCTGACTGTGAATAGCGGTAACTAAAAACTATTGTTTTAATGATGCTGCATCCAAGCCCCTAGGTGTCAGTATTAGGCCAAAATGACAATCAAAAAGTGCACCTTTTAATGCTGCTTTATAGTAAATAAAGCAGTTTATAGTTTATAGTTTTGGGTGAACTATCCCTTGACTAATATACCATGTAATGAGGTTTAGTTCTATGATGGTTTGTTCTCTATTGTGTTGGAACATTCACTGGATATTGATAAGCCACTGTGTTTTGGGCACATAATAAAGGATGAAGTCATCATAAAAACCACAATGAGCTGTATGTGTGATTCCCACATGAAAGAAGATGTCACGTTTATAGTTTGTGTGTGTGTGTGTGTGTGTGTCGTGCGCATGTTTAAGTGACTCACAATATTTGTAGAGTTACCTCCTCTTAATTGTCCCGTTTAGTTGTAATGGACTTTTTTGTATGGCACTCCTGTGTTTTTACCGGTCCTTGTCTCTTTGTAGTTCAGACAGGCTCGGACAAGACACCACTAAAGAGGTCTTTAACAAAAAACTGCAGCATGTGTTTAACCTGGGCTACTTGCACAGACATGAAGAACAAAGAATGTTTTTCTTGCATGCTAACATTGAGTGTCGGTCTTGTTTTTCCTTATGAGCTCTTGGCATAATATTAAGGTTTTTAAACCACTGTCCCCAACATATACCTGTAAATAATCCAAACAGTGGACACACAGCCGCAGAGACACCGAAAATATGCTGTTCTTGTTCTCCTGCACCAGGAAGCAGAGTTCCACGAGAGGTGAGATCGTCCCGAGGTTCACAATTTCTACTTTTCATAGATGAATCTTAATAGAAAATATTTTGGATCCTCCTTATTGTAAACTTCAATATTGGGGGTGTTTTGTTATGGAGAAAACAAGCTGATTTTGTTCTACAAGAGGACATTTGTCTTGAGATGAAGATGACCCTACTAACCTGTTCAGGCTGGTCTGTTTTGTTTCGGTTTTAGAGGGGTTTTTTGGCACATGGTTAGGCTGAGAGACCAGCTAGACGAGATAAAGACCAGCGCGGCCAGGCTGAGAGAACAGCTGGACCAGTTGAAGACCAGCTTGGCCAGGCTTGGAGACCAGCTAGAAGAGTTGAAGATCAGCTTGGCCAGGTTGAGAGACCAGTCGAAGACCTGCTCGGCCAAGCTGGGGAGACCAGTCGAAGACCTGCTCGGCCAAGCTGGGGAGACCAGTCGAATATCAGCTTGGCCTGGCTGGGAGACCAGTTGAAGACATGCTCGGCCAAGTTGGGAGACCAGCTGAAGATCAGCTCACCCAAGCTGCGGCTCCAGGAACAGGGTTGGGAACCACTGATCTAAACTATCTTAAAACAGCTAGACCAGCTTAGACCAGAAAGCCATCTTGGGCTAGTTTAAGCTTTCTTTTTTTCCTGAGTCTTTCATCAGGATCTTTTAGGCTACGATACAAAATAAGATCATGAATCACAATTGATGGGGCCAGTCACGGCTTAACCCATCTGAGTGGCATTAAAAATGTAAGGCCTTGTAAAGAATACTCGTCTAGCCGTTGAATGGCATTAATATGAGAGCATCGGCCCTTCCTCTGTTCCTTCTGAATACCAGCACCCTGCGCTCCAATGCTGAATCGCTTTGTCAGTGCATGGCTGCCGTTCTTGGCCACCATGCAGGGCTCAGTGTGGTTTCTATAGCTCTATTATTGCTGCTTTAGTTTTGCGGATGTGTGAGGGGATGTTTTGTATTGAGTAGAGGCTCGAAGTCGTAGCTTTATTGATTAAATGCCAAAAGATGAGATGTGTTGAATGAAATGTTGGACTTTGCTTTGCTTGGACTTTCTGTTTCTCATGAGCCCAGCTGAAGTGACAGCGACAAGACTGAACGCATCCCCGCGCTCTCTCTCTCTCATCGGTGGTATAAATGTAAATGAGACCTCATCCTGTGATTGGGTAGAGGATAAAATCCATTATTTAGCATAAGAAGTTTTGTTTGTCCTTTTGGGTTGTTGTAACTTGTTTGCCTTCTGCAAGTACACTAGAATTCTGTATTTCCAAATACTGTTGTATCTGAAATGGATCCTTTTCACATTTTTCAGGTTCGGAATGGGGAAGTAAACTATAGTGGGGTAAACTCATGCATGGGAGACCACAGCATATATTATGTTAGCATTCACATCTGCTTCAACAGCAAAAGAAAAATCCACTACATTTCTATGACTTTCCTAAGAGGAAAAAATGTAGAGATTAATTATGTCCATGAGGAGAGAGAAAGATGCCAAATTTCCCTCCCACAGCAGCTGTATTTGTGACAGCATCCCAACAGTGTTAACTATTATTTTATTTTGATTGATTCCAGGATAATATACAGTAACTACATTTACAATATACAATTAAATGATAATAAAAAAATGTTTTATATATATATATATATCTCACCTAAAGGATTATTAGGAACACCTGTTCAATTTCTCATTAATACAATTATCTAATCAACCAATCACATGGCAGTTGCTTCAATGCATTTAGGGGTGTGGTCCTGGTCAAGACAATCTCCTGAACTCCAAACTGAATGTCAGAATGGGAAAGAAAGGTGATTTAAGCAATTTTGAGCGTGGCATGGTTGTTGGTGCCGGACGGGCCGGTCTGAGTATTTCACAATCTGCTCAGTTACTGGGATTTTCACGCACAACCATTTCTAGGGTTTACAAAGAATGGTGTGAAAAGGAAAAACATCCAGTATGCGGCAGTCCTGTGGGCGAAAATGCCTTGTTGATGCTAGAGGTCAGAGGAGAATGGGCCGACTGATTCAAGCTGATAGAAGAGCAACTTTGCCTGAAATAACCACTCGTTACAACCGAGGTATGCAGCAAAGCATTTGTGAAGCCACAACATGCACAACCTTGAGGCGGATGGGCTACAACAGCAGAAGACCCCACTGGGTACCACTCATCTCCACTACAAATAGGAAAAAGAGGCTACAATTTGCAAGAGCTCACCAAAATTGGACAGTTGAAGACTGGAAAAATGTTGCCTGGTCTGGTGAGTCTCGAATTCTGGTGAGACATTCAGATGGTAGAGTCAGAATTTGGCGTAAACAGAATGAGAACATGGATCCATCATGCCTTGTTACCACTGTGCAGGCTGGTGGTGGTGGTGGTGTAATGGTGTGGGGGATGTTTTCTTGGCACACTTTAGGCCCCTTAGTGCCAATTGGGCATCGTTTAAATACCACGGCCTACCTGAGCATTGTTTCTGACCATGTCCATCCCTTTATGGCCACCATGTACCCATCCTCTGATGGCTACTTCCAGCAGGATAATGCACCATGTCACAAAGCTCGAATCATTTCAAATTGGTTTCTTGAACATGACAATGAGTTCACTGTACTAAAATGGCCCCCACAGTCATCAGATCTCAACCCAATAGAGCATCTTTGGGATGTGGTGGAATGGGAGCTTCGTGCCCTGGATGTGCATCCCACAAATCTCCATCAACTGCAAGATGCTATCCTATCAATATGGGCCAACATTTCTAAAGAATGCTTTCAGCACCTTGTTGAATCAATGCCACATAGAATTAAGGCAGTTCTGAAGGTGAAAGGGGGTCAAACACAGTATTAGTATGGTGTTCCTAATAATCCTTTAGGTGAGTGTATGTGTGTGTGTGTGTGTGTGTGTATATATATATATATATATATATATATATATATATATATATATATATATATATATATATATATATTTATTTTTATTTAATAACATTGTTTTTATTTAGCATTTGTTTGGTCACTACATAGTTCTCATACTTCCAAAAAAAAATTATAGAATTTTTTTAACTTGACTATTAGTCTAAACTGTGGGACATGATCATTATTGATAATGATAAAGAATGAATCATTAATAATGGAACTAGTTAGGAACTACTAATAATGATGAACATGTCATGGACTGCTTGGCCATAGAATTCCTTGACCTGTTTTTTAAAGGAAGTCTTTATTGCCTACAGCAGTTAATGTATACATTAATTCTATATAATGAAGATTTATTAGACAAACAGAAGTGAGGATTATTTAGAGACGTCAAAGGCCAGAATTATAAACTGGCAAAAGAAAAGCACAGTAGTACACTCTTTGTTGGTCAAGATTTCTCTCTGTTTCTAGTGTGCCAATTATTCAGTGCCAGAATCTTCTCTTATTCTCATGGGCTCAGAGTTTACCTTGACTCTATCATCTGTTTTTAAAATCACATGTTAACAGCTGACCTGGGACCAGCAATTCCATCTTAATCTTTAAAATGGTGGAGACAGTGAATCTGCTATGTTATCAGTGCACACACTTTAACCAATGAAATGGAAGCTTTACAAGCCTGAACCCCATCTGTGTTACCAGGGTAGCCTAAGGATTAACAGATCTGGTACATATCATTAAGCACCTGGCTGACGCTAATCACAACTCATGATGAGATTTTGCGAACAGTGAAGAAGCAGGTGCTATTCTCTGATTAGTAACATTAGGGAGTGAAGCAGTGGGGAAGGATAGGGTAGTTTAGCAGTCTGCAAGGTGGTGTGTAATTTTTTAGAATTTTAAAATACTTTCTCTTATCGAGTTTAATGTGCAGAGACAACACTATGCCATTTGTAAGTAGATTTCCATGAAAAGTGTAAACTCTGTGGCACTTCCAGCATAACTCTGAGCATCCCGAGTCCCGACCAGCCCAATAAAACAATTTTGTCTCAACCTATAGCTTGAGTTTGGGGTGGGACAATCTGTATGTCCATCCAGCAACATGCATTTTTAAAAGCCACAACACTTTGAAAATCCACGATTGAGGTAGGACTGTAATTTATGTTTTAGAACAAAACATGAACATTTTCAAGTAATTATAACCACAAATCTTGTTTTACTGGTAAATTGAAAATCCCTGTTCTAAAAACCCATAAGTAATTTCTGAGGGAACCCATGGCGAACTAGTTTTCCTGAGCCTGTTTTGTTTTGTGACCTTTATTGTAGGTGGTTTAACTTTGAAGGGACTGTACTTCAACAGTCTCAAATTGAGGACCTTTAGGAATGTTCAAACTTTATGTAATGAGAAAGCAAAATGTCATTGAACTCGACAGAAATGAAACTTAATAACAGGGTGAAAAGCATCTTACATCACCATCCTGCAGGGTTCAAAAAGACCATCTCCTTGTCTAATGGCTTTTATATTGTGCTCCATGAGTACTCCATGTTTTGGAATGAAATACTAGGCACTTCATTTGTGTCAAATTTGTTATCTTTTGGAAATATGGTCCAATAATCAGTCTATTTTAAAAATTACATTAAAATGAGTCTGATGTTAAAAATCACAATACCATGACTGGAAATGGAAAGTCCGGTTGAGTTGATTGCATTTTGGTACATAGTGTTATGTGCCCTGTTGTGTATTGTACATTTTGAGAGTAGGTCATCAGGGTATTTCATTCAGGAAATTTGCATACTATATTATTATTAATATTAAATACTGCAATAAATGCCATGAGTACTATGGTGTTATGCTATTCCTAACATAGCCCAAGAAGATTTAAATGATGTGCCATCATACAATTCTATTAAATTTGCGGGTGAACTGTTCCTTTAAGATAAGAACACTTGCAGTATTTTATTTGTGTGTGTGTGTTCGTGCGTGTGTGTGTGCATGTGTTGCACATAATGCAAGATTAAGTTGTTTTGATTGCTCTATCTGTGACCTACATTTATACCCATATGATGCTAAATTGAAAATCCCTAAAAGAGATTCCTTAAGGTCTTAAAGCACCTCAGTAAAAGCAGGAAAGTCACGTTGATGAAAGTGTGCGTTTGATTCCGACTGTTGTCTGGTGAGGTCATCCTGGCTGAGGCTCTTTGCTAGGTAAATTAATCTATTCACAATGGCTATACCATCGCTCCCAATACAAAAAGATAAGTGCTGGTATGGATAAAGGTGAAAACAGGCCATTGTGAACGGATTAATCCAAAACAACTCAAATCAACCATCCATCTAGACACAACTGTATATAATCGAAAACATTTATAGACACTTGAACTGCGGGATACAGGCTGCACCACAACAGTGACTCACACAGCAGTGGATGTAGCATTTTTAAAGCTTCTTACTCTAATCCATCATCTCCTGATGCACAGAGAAAACCATACTGTTTACTGCTCTCTTTCCCTTTTATTCACCTTCCCTCTTTTCTGTCCATCCATCCAGAATTTTCTTTTGTACTATATTGCTGAAGTTAAGCTTATAGGTGACCATTTGTGACTCTTATTAACTTGTTGTTTTACACTGGACCAAACCACCTGTGTAACCGTCCGTCCATTATCAGCCTAGACCAAACCACCTGTGTGGATGAGACTTGTGTGTATTTTATTCTATATCTTTAAAACTATGTGCTGTGGCTTTTGAGAACGTGAAGTGCTGATTGTAAACATATTGGAGTGGAATAATGACATCTCTTTATTTCTTGCACAGATGAGATTATGCAGCAGGAGAGCAGTCCTCTGTGTGCTGCAGACATCAGCCCTGACCTCAGGAAACAATTTGCCTTCTTATCTGGTGAGTCTGACCACTTATCCATCCCAGAATCTTTTGACACTGAAGCCAGTCATATTCTCATCACCAAACCTCACTGTCTGAGATTCTGAAAGCTTCATTAATATGACCCATCATTGGTCACACTCTCAACTGTACTTTCTGCCTTCAGTCGAAATGTTAATTTATACTTACTGGGCGAACAAGGTTGATTCAGTTAGTCTAAAAATTATGATGAAACGCACTGATGAACTTGAACTAGGAGAGCTTGGCTAGTTAAAGAGCATTGATGATTGGTTTAAAACGAATCCTATGTGTGGTCTGGACTTGACATTCTTTCTTTATTTTCCTCAACTAACCAATTGTCAAACAATGCTATGTGTAGGATAAACAAAGGCTTTGTTAGCCTAGGGTGCTTTAGTTTCTTCAGGAAAAATAAATTTGTCTTATTCTACTGTATAAATTAGGCTTTATGGATCATCTTACAATGGCTATGTTCAAATTGGAATATTAGCTTACTACTTACTGAACAATCTGCAGGATATACTGTTTACTGCATACTATTTCTTCAATGGCATGGGAAATGCATTATTTATTTATTTTAAGTTAAACAAAAGGATTTTGCATTAATGAATGTTTCAAAAGTAATATACTACAGTTGTCCCATGACATTATCAGTTATCAAGTTATTTTGCATTTTAAATCCAATTTTGTGTAGTCAGTACAGTAAATTTAGCAGTCTGATCAAAAAATAACAAATAAGTACATTTTAAGATACAGTATTCTGCTTGGTAAGGGCCCGTTCAGACCGAATGCATTCTTGTGATTAAAAAAAAAAAGCTAGACGTAGCACAAAAAACATAACAGAACGCAGGTGTCTTGAGACATGCTTTTAAAGGTTGAAGTTCTTTTTTAACTTGACACGGAGTCTTAAAAAGTGCAGCGCTCCTTCGAGACATGTTGAAAAAAAAACAGCAAGAGCAACAGTCCAGGATGCCAAAATGCGTTCGATGTTAACGACCCCTTGGTTCTGTTGTACACTGCTCATTTTGGCAAATATATTAGGTTATTATCAGGGTATTCCTTGTATTGTGAGATAAAGTATTCCTCACAGTATGCTTTGTTGTATACTGATCATTATAAAATGGACCCCTCCAACTCTAAATTGTGGTTTAATCGGCCTTGTTCAGAAAATGTGAATACTGTGCACAGAATACAATACATACTGGATACTACAGCAATAGTACAGTAGTATAGCTGTGTGCTTTTCCAATGACTGGGGCATTCAGTTTATTGATATTACTGCAGTGTCTAATACAGAAAGTGAGTAAGTATTTGACAGGATTGTGAGTATGTATTCTGTTTCACATGCAGTGTGGTGTGTGTGAGACAGGAGTGAACACTCAGTAGAGATTGTTTATAAATGTCTGCTTTCACAGTGTCAATGGCAGATAGAAGTCATTCACATCCACAACATGCACAGATTACACACATGCATGATCTCTTTCTAACACTATATAAACTCTCCCCAGTCTGCGTAACTAACCCAGTTAGTACCCGGCTCGGGTTGCCTAGTATAGTGCCTAACTGGAGGAAGACTCTAAATTATTCAAGTGTTTCCACGGTGCTGCACTTGACAACAGTTCCGAGCTGATGCGAATACATTTGATTGACATTTAGACTGTATGTGAGGCCTACAGAAGAGTTTAATAGTGAATGAGAGGACTGGATTGGGATTCAGATTTTCTATAAAAATGCCTCTTGCTTTCATGCTTAAAATCAATGTGGAGAGTGTCTGAATATTCTCAAACCTTACACTTAACTCATGCATTTTACATGCCATGAAACATTTACAACAACACTGGGAGAAGAGCGAATAATAACCAAGTTTCTTTTACCCCATCTCATGGAAAAAGGGACTTCCCATTGAAAACAAAAATGATTCTGTAACATTTTACAACAGGGATATATGCATGTTAACATTAGTTAAGGCATTAGATAGCATGAACTAATAATTATCATTTTTTACAGCATTTATTAATCTTGGTTAGTAGTAATGTATAAATAGGCCATTGCTTGTTTGTAGTTCAGGTTTGTTCATAATGCATTAACTAATTCATTCAAATTTTATGTTAAATATGTCTGAGTATATGTAGACATTCACATGTTTTACCAGTTATTCTTTAAAAATAAAAACAAATGCTATAAATTTTCATAAGAGTATTTTTTTTTATCATTTGTATTCATCTTTTTCAAATAGTCATGGCATAGAGAGAGCGAGAGAGGTTACGTGATTTGTGTCTGGATAATGGTGCCGTTTTAGGACTGTGGTCACTATGCTTACCAGGATCTGTGTGTTCAATGCAATTTAGTTTCTCTTAACTGGTGGTCTTGTGACGTTGTAAAGTTTCTGTGTGTGTGTGTTTATGTTCCCATGGTGAATTTGTTCTTCTGGTCTCATGCCTCGGTTCTCCACCTAGATTTAATGACAGACATCCACCGCTAAACACGGCATCTGCTTATTTCCTGTATTCATTTCCTTTTTACTTTTTACATCTCATTTCTTTTCTGGTCCTCCTTTTCCCTCCGAGTTGGTTGCAGAGGCCTGTGTCTGATATTATCATTATCTTATAGGGTGTGTGTTTGTATGCATGTGTCTTTGTGTATCTAAAGGAATGACAGGAAACTGATGTCACCCAGTATGGATCTGTACACACTGAAGCTAAATACAGTGTTTAATCTCGTTCTGTACACACAGAGTTTGGTTATTTCTGGAAGTGACAACTTTTTTGAAACAACAGAAAACATTTGAAAAATGAACAAGTGTCATAGTGTCATTCAATGTCTATGTGTTTGTCAAGCCACTACCAGCTTCCTACTGTCTTGACAGTGAGGAGGAAGCTGGGACCGGCTTGAGAAACACATAGACATTTAATGACACATTTCAGTGTATAAAGAATCAAAAACACACACTGCTTTTAAGCCAGCTTCGTCAAATCAAAGACAGACAGGAACGCGGACAAGCTTCTTACATCTCTCTCCCGTCTGCTGCTGTCTCTTCTCCTGAATTACTCCCGCCTCCGTCGCTGGAACGTGAGGCAGGTCATTTGCCAATTATCTTCCTGGCCTCTTTCTGCCCAGACGCCGCTCTGCTCCGCCCTGCTCACCACAGTATATATTTGATTGTTCATGGAATGTTTTTTGTTATTTATGTGTTCTTAATTTAATAATAATAATATTGTGTGGCAAAAAACATTTTATTGTGTTCTGTTCTGTTTTGTATTGTTCTGTTCTATTTAACTTTATTCTGTTCTGTACTACTCTGTATTCTATTAAGTACTCTTCCTAACTGTTTTATTTTTATTGCACTCTATTTTAATGCATTCTATACTGCTCTAATATGCTCCATGGTACTATATATTTTAATCTATTCTACTATATTATTTTCCGTTCTGTTTTGTTTTTGTTCTGTTCTGTTCTATTCTATAGTTCTGTTCTATTCTATAGTTCTCTTTTGTTTTGTTATTTTCTATAGTTCTGTTTTGTTCTATTCTATTCTACAGTTTTGTTTTGTTTTGTTTTGTTCTATTCAATAGTTCTCTTTTGTTTTGTTCTTTTCTATAGTTTTGTTTTGTTCTATTCTATAGTTCTGTTCTATTCTATAGTTCTGTTCTATTCTATAGTTCTTTTTTGTTCTGTTCTATTCTATAGTTCTGTTTTGTTGTTCTATTCTATAGTTCTGTTTTGTTCTATTCTATAGTTCTCTTCTATTCTACAGTTCTGTTTTGTTCTATTCTATAGTTCTGTTCTATTCTATAGTTCCGTTTTGTTGTTCTATTCTATAGTTCTTTTTTGTTCTATAGTTCTTTTTTGTTCTGTTCTATTCTACAGTTCTGTTCTATTCTATAGTTCTTTTTTGTTCTATTCTATAGTTCTGTTCTATTCTATAGTTCCATTTTGTTGTTCTATTCTATAGTTCTTTTTTGTTCTATAGTTCTTTTTTGTTCTGTTCTACAGTTCTGTTCTGCAGTTTTGTTTTGTTCTTTTCTATAGTTTTGTTTTGTTCTATTCTATAGTTCTGTTTTGTTCTATTCTATAGTTCTGTTCTATTCTACAGTTCCGTTTTGTGGTTCTGTTCTTTTCTATAGTTCTGTTTTGTTTTGTTCTATTCTATAGTTCTTTTTTGTTCTATAGTTCTTTTTTGTTCTGTTCTATTCTATAGTTCTGTTTTGTGGTTCTGTTCTTTTCTATAGTTCTGTTTTGTTTTGTTCTATTCTATAGTTCTTTTTTGTTCTATAGTTCTTTTTTGTTCTGTTCTATTCTATAGTTTTGTTTTGTTCTATTCTATAGTTCTTTTTTGTTCTATAGTTCTTTTTTGTTTTGTTCTATTCTATAGTTCTTTTGTTCTATAGTTCTTTTTTGTTCTGTTCTATTCTATAGTTCTGTTTTGTTCTATTCTACAGTTCTGTTCTGTTCTACAGTTCTGTTCTGTTATATTCTATAGTTTTGTTTTGTTCTATTCTATAGGTTTGTTTTGTTCTATACTATAGTTCTGTTTTGTTCTATTCTATTGTTCTGTTTTACATTGTACTGTATTCTATATTATTCTCTTCTCTGTTCTGTTCTAGTCCTTTCTACCATGTGCTGTAGTCTATTATGTGCTGTTGTACTTTATTCCTCTTTAATATACTCTTTGATTTTCATCTGTTCTGCCATATTCTATATTATTATTTATTCTATATTATTTTTATCTCTATTCTACTCTGTTGCTCTATTCTGTTTTATTCTTCCCTGTCGTGTTTTCTGTCCTGCTGTAATCTGTTTTACCCTCTATTCTATTCAGTTCTTTTCTAATGTACTCAATTCTATGCTGTTGCACTTTATTCTTTTTTGTACTCTATTCTATTGTACATTGTGTTCCATGGTGCTATATTTAATCTATTCTACTTTTTTACCATTTCTATTCTACTCTATTGTTCTTTTCTGTTCTGGTCTTTTCTACCATGCTGTTGTACTCTATTTCGCTTTAATGTACTCTTATTTCATTGTATTCTACACTAATGTACTCTGTTTTACGACTCCATGAAAAATAAAAACAAAGGAGTGATTTGCAAATTATATTCACCCTTTGCTACAGTACATTGAAAGCACTACAACTATATGATGTTTTACCTTGTGGAAATTTTTATTTCTTTATTTTTAATGTACAGTAATTTCAAATCAGATGATTGTGATACACTCCAAAAAAGTTGAGACACGGGCAATTTAAGACTAATAACAATTTGACGAGTTAAAATAACAAGTTGAAGTGAAACAGGAGATGTTAAACAGGTGAGGCACTCGTGTCATAGTATATAAGGAGCATCCAAAAACAGCCTAGTCCTTAAAGAGCAAGGATCATTCGAGACTTGTCAATTTGCCAACAGATGCTTTAGCAAGTAATCCAGCACTTTGAGAACAATGTTCCCCAAAGACTAATTGGAAGGATTTGGGGAATTTCACCTTCTACAGTGCACAATATAGTTAAAAGATTCAAGGAATTTGGTCAAATCTCTGTGAGTAAAGGACAAGATGAATACCACTTCAGAATGCACTTGATCGCTGATCCCTCATATGTCATACGTCTTAAAAAAAGGCATTTATTTGTAATGGATATCATGCACATGGGCTTTGGATAACTTTAGGAAACCTTTGATAGTCGACACCATTTGCCGCTGCATCCACAGATGCAAGTTAAGACTTTACTATGCAAAGCAGAAGCCCTACATCAACACTGTCCAGAAATGCTGCCGACTTCTCTGGGCTCGGTCTCATTTTAGATGGAATGTAGAAGAGTGGATCTTTGGTCTAAAGAGTCCACATTTCAAAAAGATTTTGAGAAACACAGCCTTCATGTTCTCCAGCCAAAGAGGAAAAGGACCATCCGAGCTGTTATCAGCGTCAGGTCCAAAAGCCAGTGTCTGTATGGGCCAGGGGTATGTCAGTGCCCATGGCATGAGTAATGCACATTTTTGAGAACACCATGAATGCAGACAGGAGCAGCATATACTGCCATCCAGCACAATCTTTTCCAGGGACATCCCTACATTTTCCAGCAGGACAACTACAAACCACATACTGCCCAGCTTTCAAGTGTATGGCTGTGTGCGCATAGAGTGTGGGTGCTAGATTGACCTGCCTGCAGTCCTGACCTGTCTCAGATTGAGAATGTGAGGTGCATTATGAAGCACATAATACAACAATGAAGACCCTGTATAATTGTGCACCTAAAGACCTACATAATGGATGAATGGGGGGAAATTCCACTATCTAAACTTAACAAACTTGTGTCTTCAATGCCCAAATTCTTAATAAGTGTTATTAGAAGAAATGGCGACGTTTCACACTACATTAGTGGCCAAAAATATTGGTACCCATGGTAAATATAAACATTGTGATGAACAATGATGTTGAACATCATTCAAATCTTGAATGAACATGATCAGAGATCTCTAAAATGCTTAGTCACATCGTAATAGATCGACAGTAGATCTCACGGCTATGTTTAATAGTGAAAGTAAGAGCATTTCCACACGCACAATGTGACGAGAACTTACAGGATTGGGACTAAACAGCTGTGTGGCCACAAGAAAGTCACTTGTTAGTGAGGCTAATCGGAAAAAAACGCTTCAATTTGTTAGGGAGCATAAAGATTTGACTGTGGAGCAATGGAAAAAGGTCATTTGGTCTGAGTCCAGATTTACCCTAATACAATGAGATCATGCATATTGCCCACTGTACAAGCCTCTGGAGGCAGTGCTATGATCTGGGGTTTCTTCAGTTGGTCAGGTCTAGCCTCAGCAACATTATGCTGCAATAAAATAAAAACCTGAATGTACTTAATGACCAGGCTGTCCCATCAATTGATTTTTTTTTTTCTTCCTGATGGCATGGGAATATTTCAGGACGTCAATGCAAAGATTCATTGGGCTAAAATTTTGGCTAAAAAGTGGTTTAGGGAGCATGAGGAGTCATTTTCACACATGAATTGGCCACCACAGAGTCCTGACCTTAACCCCATTGAAAGTCTTCGGGATGTGCTGGAGAAAACTTTATGGAATGGTTGGACTCTCCTGTCATCAATACAAAATCTCAGCCAAAAATAAATGCAATTCTGGGCAGAAATAAATGTTGTGACGTTGCATAAGGTTGTCAAAACTATGTTACAACGAACGTGCGCCGTAATCAAAGCTAAAGGCGGTCCAACGAAATATTGGAGTATGCAACTTTTTTTGGGCCATGTAGTGTAATTCACTCTAATAGTCTCCAAGGTACTATATTTTAATCTATTGTACTCTATTCTTTTTGTTCTTTTCCATTCAGAGTGAGTATGAGTGTGTATGTGATTTCATATAGTGTATGTTTAGTGATGTTGTTTCTCTTTTTGTCATTTTGGAGGGCATGTCTTAATATTAGCAGTGGATGACCCTCTTTCTCTCTCCCACGTGGGCCAGATGGACTGGGGCACTTGTGACCGCAGTGTCCTTTTCAACTTCTGTGTGCACACACCTGAGGGGGGTGGGTGTGTGTGTGTGTGTGTGTGTGTGTGTGTGTGTGTGTGTGTGTGTGTGTGTGTGTGTGTGTGTGTGTGTGTGTGTGTGTGTGTGTGTGTGTGTGTGTGTGTGTGTGTGTTTTGCTGTTGATTCATTCTGCTCTATTAATCACAAACTGTAACAGCTAAAAGCATACATGATCACATGATCCCTGGCCAAACATGCACCACACTAAACATGTCCTTCTCCCTCTTCCTCTCTTCCCCTTGAATATATTTAGCAGTGGTGAATTGGTAGTGAATGGTGGTGGTGTAGTGGTCTAAACCACATAACTGGTAAACTGTTAATCAGAAGGTTGCTGGTTTGATCCCCACAGCCACCCCCATTGTGTCCTTGAGCAAGGCACTTAACTCCAGGTTGCTCTGGGGGGATTGTCCCTGTAATAAGTGCACTGTAAGTCACTTTGGATAAAAGCGTCTGCCAAATGCATAAATGTAAATGATATATATGTTAATGTAAACAGTATGTGCATTATAAATTGACAGGGTTTATATTTGATTTTAGAATTGACCAACTATTAATCTCTTCTGTTTTTTTTCTACTCTGTTTGATTTTACTCTGACTACTAATGTAAATTAAATTCCAGGGGCAGACTGGGAAGAGAAATCAGCCCTTTTCTTATTTTACATAGAAACCGGCCCAAAAGTTGTTGTTGAGCTCTTAACTCCACCCGTTCTGCACCATTTTGCGGCCGGCCCACCCTATAGCCAGTCCGCCCCTGTTCAATTCTATTAGAATTGACACATGGGAGAGCTATTGTTTTTGTTAATTGGTCAAGCAGGCAAGGTTATCACTAGTACTGTCTCCTAGGCCCTTGCTCTCTCTCTTTGTCTTTCTCTGTTTTTGTTGTGCACAAAGAGAGGTAGAGGTGCCCCCTTGTGGGTTGAAGACTCTTTAAAGACCCCATGAAATCACTGTTTAGGCTTTCCTGTCTTGACACATCTCTGATTGAAATGGAAAGTTTTGGAGAGACATATCGAAGGCCTCGTTCATTTTTTATTTTTGCATAGCCAATAGGCTTTAGTTACACCACAGTCATAAACTATGATTTGCTGAATGCTAGTCAGTTGCAGGTAGTATTAGGGGGAGGAATATAATTAGGAAGGAATTTGATTTGACATAAATCTTTGTAGTACAAGATGAGTCATCAATATTTTTGGTCCATTTTCCCAGAAGAACAAAAGACACTATTTTAAATGTGCATATTTTTTTAGTTCATTTTGATAATTTTTAGGAGTACACTAACATATAGATGGCCTAAAAAGGCTGAATGGCCTAAAAGCCACAAAGCTCCAATTACGATTTCATTGAATCCAGAAGTGTTGTGTGCTGTTGCTAGGGATTATACACTGATGAGCCAAAACATTCAGACCTCTCACAGGTGAAAAGATAAAGTTGACCATCTCCTAACAAGGCCACATGTCAAGGTTTGGGTAGATTAGATGGCAAGCAAACAATCAGTTCTGGTATTCAACTTGTTGACTGCAGGAGAAGTGTGCAGGAGGAAAAACTTGAGCAACTTTTAAAAGAGCCGAATTGGTATGGCCAGATGACTGGGTCAGAGCATCTCAGAAATGGTAAGGCTTGTGGGGTGGTCCTGATCAGCAGTAGTGAGTACCTACTGACAGTGGTCCGAGACGTACAAACCAGCGACAGGGTGTTGGGTGCCCAAGGCTCATTGATGCACAGGGGCAACGAAAACTATCCCATCTGCTCCGAACCGACAGAAGGTCTACAGTGGCACAAGTCACAGACTATTATAATGATCGTTACAGGAGGAATGTGTCACAAGTGCATTGTACCCTGCTGTGTTTGGAGCTGTGTAGCTACAGATCGGTAAGAGTGCCAATGATGACTCCTGTCCACTGTCGAAAACACCTACAATGGACATACGAGAGTCGGAACTGGACTTTGGAGAACTGTAAGAAGGTCGCCTGGTCTGATGAGTTCCATTTAATTTGACATCACGTGGACGGCCGTGCAATGTTATGCTGGATTATGTTATGCAATGTTATGGGTCAGGCCATTCATGTGGACATCAATTTGACATGTGCCAATTACCTAAACATCGTTGCAGATCAGGTACAACCCTTCGTGGCAATGGTATTCCCTGATGGCAGGACCCTCTTTCAGCAGGATAATGCACCTGCCACACTGCACACATTGTTAGGGAATGGTTTGAGGAACATGAAGACTTCTAGGTCTTGCCCTGACCTCCAAATTCCCCAGATGTGCTGGATCAACAAGTCTGATCCACGGCGGCTCCACCTCGCAACTTACAGGACTTGAAAGATCTACTGCAAATATCTTTGTGCTAGATACCACAGGACACCTTCAGGGGTCTTGTAGAGTCCATGCCTCAGAGGGTTGGCGCTGTTTTTGCGGCACGCTGAGGACCAATAGCATACTAGGCAAGTGGTCATGATTTTTTGGCTCATCGGTGTCTATCTGTGTATGTTTAAAAAGATCTCTGATAAGTTTGGCTGTGTATCAGTTGAGATTCGTTCAGGAGATTGATGCTGCATCCAGGTCACTGATTATGAACAATTTCCCCTCTTAATCTGCAGGGTTTAATGTATTATAACAGCGCTTTTGTGGATCAAAAGGCTAAATGGGTCAAATTATGTTTTTCATGCTGAATGTCAAACAGGATTACTAACAGGTGCATTCTTCCAAATCTGAATGTTTCCAGGTGGTAGAGGACTGAATGGCAGCCCCATCATTATTTTCCCAGAGTACCCGACGTTTGGTGAGCTGGAAGAACAGGAGTTTCACAATGTCCTGACATACCTGACCAGTGTTCCCAGGTGAGACAACATCAAAAGGATTAGTCATGTCTGGCACTTCAAAAATAAAAATAAATAACCAGGGTTCCCACGGTCAATGAAATAGTGGAAATATCAGGAAAAATTGTCATGATTTTTTTGATTAAAGAAAGCACATCAGTCTGTCCATTGACGTTATTATGGGTGATATTTATAGTGTATAATCTATTAAATCTATTAATTTAAAAGATTTGTACCTGACATACAAAGGGTAAGCTGCCCCAATCTCTAGAAAATTTATATTTTAAAAATCCCAGTCCAGTCATTATGGCTGACTGGTGAAGTCATGGAAATTAAAGAGATTAATTGAGTAAATAATGTTGGAAACCTGATTATAAAAAATGTTTTATAATTATCATCTCTTTTCATTCATTTATCTTCCTTACATCAGTGCAGATGAGAGAAATGTAGAAATATTGGTGAATTCGCCAGTAGATGGCATTCTAACATTTCCATCTTAATGCAGCATGCGGTTTACAATTCAATGAATAAGTGAGATGACTTCATGCTTTGCTGTGTTTGACTGCTACCTCATTAATATTCATAATGCATATTCAATTAGAATGCCTAATTATTTCTTGTATGTTGTTAACACGGTGATCTTAATTCCCCTTTGTTTAACATGTGCAGTTTTAGTTTGTGAATAGAATGCATGATATTTCAAGGAAAATATATTATTGTTAACTTGAAGATGCATTTATACTAGTGATGTTTAATAAAATTGCATGTATCACTGTCCTTTAAATTATGAATTCCCCAAAATATTCATTGGTGCATTGGTCCATTTACTGATCCTGTGAAATCCTCTTTAATGAAAGAGTGATTCTGTTCCTCTTCTCGCCTTTCTCAGTATTCCCATGAGAAATGAAGAGAAAGGGGATGATTGAGTAATTGGATGGATCTCTTCATGCTTAAAATGTGTGATGGGGTTGTCATTTGGTTCTGATTCGGTAAATGATTCCTTGGGTGTAAACATATGTGTTTTGGAGCAAAATACTGCAGCTCATTTTGTAAAAGTCTAAATGTCACAAAACCCATGTGTCCTGGTCAAATTTCACCCCCAGATCAAAAGATATAAATAAGAAAATATGTTTTGCTTATAGAAAGTGAAGCCTAATTTTAGAAACTCGCATTGTGACATTTTTAGGAGAAACATCGTTATTTAGCCTACATGTGTATATACAGCCTTGTAACCAAAAATTATCTATTTTAGGGGACTAAAAGTGACATTTTATGAACCTTTCATCCAAAAAACATATTTATTGACCACTAATCTGAATATTAGGGGTGACGTGTCACCTCAATATCTTTGGTAGTAATGGCCCTAAATCATGGAAGTATTTGTTGTGCTGCCTGATTTAAATGATAAAAACATACAGTAAAAATTACTGTATCTCAGTGTTGAGAAAGTAATTTCAATCAGTTTAAATCTTCATTTTACAGTCATTTCAGGGTTTTAGGGTTCATGGCATTACGTTGTCATTGCAACGAAGATGTAAAATTGGCCATAACTTTGCACAGAAAAGCAATTTTATCACACAAATATCATGTCCCAGGAGATCAGCTGTTACAGGAATACTCAAACCGGCCAGTCTGGCACCAACAATCATCCATGCGATTATCTAATCAGACAATTGTGTGACAGTAGTGCATAAAATCATTCAGATATGGGTCAGGAGCTTCAGTTAATGTTCACAACTACCATCAGAATGGTAAAAAATTTGATCTCATTTATTTTGACAGTGGCATGATTGTTGGTGCCAGATGGGCAGGTTTGAGTATTTCTGTAACTGCTGATCTCCAGAGATTTTCATGCACAACAGTCTCTAGAATTTACTCCGAATGGTTCGTTTCTGTGGACAAAATAAAATATATTTGTAAAATATATTGGTAAAAATCCAAATATCCTGGGTTTTATTTTTATTATTGTCCTATTAACCATGAAAATGTAAATGCTCCGCATTCAATGTATCTTCACCTCATTGTTCCCTCAAAGCCAATAGCATTCAGCTACAAGAATAAAAAAATTCTCTTTCAGTCCTCTATCCACACCAAAGAAAAATTAAAAGTAATAAACTATACCTCAGCATGAACATAAATTATGTGCATTGAACCACCAGATGGCTTTAGAATTCAGCCACATTTGAATGGACAGTTATAATTACAGTGATGATTTGAATCAGATTTATGATCTTTATTAGTGACGGACGCTTAAATTCATTACTCATTGTGTCACTGCACCGTTGCAATGGGGCTCTTGCAGCTGATAAGACCCTAGCATCTCTCCTTAATTTTTCTTCTCTTTGAAAGCAGCAGAGAACAGATGCTCAGGAGAAAAACAGCCGGAGGCATAAGAAAGGGGAGACAGGGGAGGTGGGATTGAGAGAATGAAAACTAGATCAGAGTGTAAAATTGGGAAGAGAGGGAGGGAGAGGAAACATGCGCCAGAGAAAAAGACACACAATCTGTGTGTCACAACAATGGCGGCACATTTGATATACAGCTATCTGCAGTGCCAGTTTTTGGTGGGTGGAGCTTTCATTATCAATCAGCACTATGTCCCGCCCACATTCTACATTAGTAATTCAAGCTAGATTCTGTACTCAACTGTCTGTCAAGGTTCTCCTGAGCTCTGATTAGCTGAGAGGGAGCACCTGATGCAGCACAATTGGTCGTTGTACAGGGGAGGCAGAGTGTAGATGCTTTCATGGTCTGTGCCTACGGTGGCACTCATTCAAATGGAACCATAAACCAGAGGGGCTGAATGCAAAGGTGCACTGTAGGGGAGAAAACCGTGTGTTGACTGAAATCTCCAGCAATCTGCCTTGTTTGCGCTGAAGGACATTTGGAATATAAGGATTAAGTGTGGTGTTTTTTGCATATTGGAAGTGTGTAATTGGATTTTCCATCGGCCTCGATAACTAGAAAGCAGCTTGGTACTGCTGCTGCGGAGAGCTGCTGTTTTCCATGGTGATGGATGTAGCATCTCTTGCCACCGTTGCTTTCTGGGCTGGTGCACTTCATCATACGTGTATGTGTATACATTTTGTATTTCAATGCATTTCATCCTCAAATGGTTAGAGAGCAAATGCAGATGTCTTTCTATATAGAAATAGTGGTGTTATAGGGTGCTGGTTAATTTATCAGTGTAAGGATGACTGCAGTGTGTAGTAGCGGTGTAATGATGCAAAGGGTGAATGTAGAGCTGTTTACAAATGTACTGGATGGTTTGGCTTGCGGCATCACCAGGATGTCAATGTTTATGATTTTTTGGAGGTGTGTATGTGCGTGTGCTGCCATGGTGACAGTGTGTCTCTGATTTCAGTCTCAGCTCGTCAGGGGTGGGCTTCATCCTGGTCATTGACCGCCGGCAAGACAGATGGGCATCAGTGAAGGGGACGCTGCTGCGGATCGCGGTGAGTCTCCCAATAAAGACACGGACACATGCTACATACAGGATGTATAAATATGTTTAGAATTTAAAGAGGAAAGCATCGTATTATGGGAGACCAGGGCAAGTTGTAACATGGCTTATTTCTCAGTAACTATAAGGTTTTGAGTAGAAGTCTAAATACACACATTTCTAGAAGTGGTTTTGTATATTGGTTTCAAACACAACACTCTTAAGTGTGTGTGTGTGAGTGTGTTCTATCCTCCAAACTGAAATTCCAATATTATATTTTGTAAAGGCTGTTGGTACACACTATAAAATCACTCATACTTGAAGACAAGGGTATATAATGAAGATAGATTTTAACCAAATGGTTGAATTGTCTTTCTCATGAATTGTTGTATTTCATAATGTCAGGTAGGGGTAAGTTGTCACATTATTATTTAAGAAAGTTGTAGCATGTTTTACATGTATAAAATGTATTAATTGCTATATTTGTCAGCCAAAACAATGCATTGATGTGTTTGTATGTTACCCTCTATTGGGGATGTTGTCACAAAAGGTCTATGAAATGTGTTTAATGAATTGACCTTGGGCAATATAATGGTGGAATGTTTTGTATCTTTTTGTGCCTATGCAGAAATGTAAATTTAATAATAAACCTACCCTAAGAAATATTCATTGGAATAACAAGTGTGACAACTAGCCCTGGTTTATCCTATTAATTTAGTAGATGTGCACTGAAATGTTGATCCTTGTTTCAGCAGTCCAAGATAGAATCTCTGTGTGTGTCTGTTTGAATGAGTAAACTTTTATTGTGAGTCCATGTGTGTTGTTTTTTTCCGTGGGTGCATGTATGAAGAATAGGAGCTGACAGGCAGGTGCCTTTGGCTATGTGTGCGTGTATATGTGTGGATTAGTCAGAATTTCAGCGTTGTTCCACGTTCGAGGGCATCTAAACAAGGCCCTTGCTTCTTCATAGAAACCCTAAATATTTAATCCACCACCTGCATCACAGTCTAGCACACCACATGACCACATGCAGTAAACATCCACACAGATATAAACACCACAATTTATGGCATTTTTGAATATGTGCAAATATTGTCCAGTTGAAGGATTAGTTCACCCAAAATGGGAAAATCTGTCATTTATTCACCCTCATGCTGTTCCAAACCCATATGACTTCTTTCTTTCATTGAACACAAAAGGAGATTGAATGACTGTCTCAGTCACCATTCACTTTCATTGTATGGAAAAAGATTAAATGAAAGTGAATGGTGACTGTGGCTAACATTCTGGGTAGCATCTACAGTACATATGTGTTCCACAGATGACAGTTTGAAACGACAAGACAATGATAAGATTTTTAGAAGAATATTTCAGCTATACAGGTCCATACAATGCAAGTGAGCTAGACCTTTTAAACTCCAAAAAACACAAAGGCAGTAAAAAATAATCCATATGACTCCAGTCGTTAAATCCATATCTTCAGAATTAATATGACAGGTGTGGTCGAGAAACAGATTAATATTCAAGTCTTTTTGTGTTACCATAAATCTCCACTTTGACGTTAAAAATGTGAAGGTGGAGGTTTAAAGTAAAAAAGGCCTTAAATATTGATCTGTTTCTCACCCGAAGTGGTTGCATCGCTTCAAAAGACAGATATTAAACCAATGGAGTCTGGTATGGATTACTATTATGCTGCCTTTATTTGATTTTTGAGTTTGAAAGGTATGGTAACCATTCACTTGCATTATAAGGACCTACAGAGCTGAGATATTCCTCTAAAAGTCTTTGTTAGTATTCTGCTGAAGAAAGTCAAACGCATTTGGGATGGCATGAAGCTGAGTAAATGTTAAGTGAATTTTCATTTTTGGGTGAACTATCCCTTTAAGTCATGTGTACTGCAAAATTAGAGCTGTAATAATCAGTTCTTCAGTTCTTGTCATCAACTGGTGTTCAATGTGGCCTGCAGACATCATCACTTCCACTATGCTTGCGGTAAACTCTTCAGACTGTCAACGCGTGCGTGCGTGTGTGCACACTGGTAAGTGGAGTAGAGTTCAATGGACTAATCAGATTAACAGTGTTTAATTGGCTCAGCTCTTGAAAGCACTTCTGCAGTCAAATAAGTGAGCAAGATATGAATATGTACTTGCTATATCTTTCCCACGTAAAGCTGAGGCAAAAATGAAAATAACCACATTATAGATTAATTGTAGTTGTATTGTTCTTTGACGGATCGACAGATGAATGGCCCATTTGAACATTCTGGCAGTATAAGTCTATGGGACCTTTTATTTTCTGCTATGGGAAAACCATTTGTATGATTAGTTAGAAAGACATGGAAACACAAGTCAGAACAGTCTGAAGGTCTGTGCAAAGTTTGGTGGATGTACTGTTGCTTAAATGCTTTAGGATGAGTTGGTCAGAATTTTTGGTCTTGGTTTAGGGATTTTGAAAAAAAAAAAAATCCTAAACCCAAGACTGTGGAATAGGGGGCCTGGGTAGCTCAGTGAGTATTAACGCTGACTTCCACCCCTGGAGTCGCGAGTTCGATTCCACGTCACGCTGAGTGACTCCAGCCAGGTCTCTTAAGCAACCAAATTGGCCTGGTTGCTAGGGAGGGTAGAGTCACATGGGCTAACCATTAGTGGTTCTCGCTCTCAATGGGGCGTGTGGTAAGTTGTGCGTGGATCATGGAGAGTAGCATGAATCTCCACATGCTGTGAGTCTCTGCGGTATCATGCACAACGTGCCACGTTATAAAATGCAGTAACGGAGGCAACTGAGACTTGCCCTCCACCACCCGGATTGAGATTAACTAACTGTGCCACCACAAGGACCTACTAAGGTGTGGGAATTGGGCATTCTAAATTTGGAGAAAAGGGAATAAAATAAAAATAATAAAGATTTAGAATAACAGTATATTGGTTTTTCAAGCCAACATAATCAAAACATGTGAAAATCTAGCCTGCTACTGTTTAAGGAAAGCAGATTTGACACAGAGGTGTTGACACTGAGGCCTGAAGATTTACAGAAGTGTGTACATCATCAAATTGAGATGACCATAAAAACATTGATAGTGATGTGGGTCATTTCCAAAGGCACTGTGACCAAATGTATTTGTTTCGCCAACAGAAATGTCTTCATTGGAAAAGCGATGACATTTACACTGGGAAAGCTTATGTTGTGTTTCAAGATTTCGGATGGTGTACATGTTTTGAACATTTATATGGTTTGGTTCAGAAGATGAGGCCTGTTTTTACTCTGCGTGGTTAAAGGAAGGGTTCACCCAAACATTTTAATTATCTCATCATTTACTCACCCTCAAGCCATGCCAGATGTGAATGACTTTCTTTCTTCTGCTGAACACAAATGAAGATTTTTACAATAATATAGTAAAAGTGTTTTGATTTCATTTAAGAAGGCATTGTGTGAGGAACATGTTTATGGACTGATAATCTGCCGTTTTCTCGTGATTTATGTAGAGATGCACGATTCTGGATAAATTGAGAATTATTATTATTTTTTTTTCTTATAATAAAGATCCCGATTCTCTCACAGTTCTGAAGAAAAATGCTTATTTCAGTGATTTACAAAACCTGGATATAAGGGTATTCAATTTTAATTTATTCGGTGTCCATGCTGTCCTAGGCAGGCATAAAACAAACTTCACGACCTTGACTAAGACTCCAAAGTTGATGGTCTTTTGTCCAAATCACTCTTAACATCTTCCTCTGACAAAGGACTGAGTTTGTTGCATATGACAGCTTCAGTGTTGGTGCGGGCAGAAGAAAATTTTGGATAGTACAAGTTCTTGATCAATTTCGCAATGCAGCCGATCGAAAACCATCTCCAACTTATAGAAGGATATGCAAAAAAACCTAACAGAATGATATGCAAAAAGTCCTTCACTTGCATATGCATCTTGTCAGATTATGAAATTTGCTTCACAAAAAATTATTTTTATTTTTAGCAGCATCCACATGCTTTTCTGTATGAACATGCTGCTCGATGCCGGTGCGGCCTTCATGGGCGATGGAAAAGCGAGCTCCACAAATCTCACACCTCACTTTACAAGACTCTGGCTGTGACTCCTTTAGAAATTTAACTCTTTTTGAAGATCCTCATTAAATGTACATGCAAGCTTCCTTAGCATTTTTCCTTCCATAATTTCATCTGTGACCTTTCAAACTGACTCTTCAATCAGTTCAAAAAAAGTGCTAAAATACAGGAAAAACAGGACGTCTGGCCACCCTATCTCTGCTTCAATCAAATATATCAATTTAAAATGTCCTAAGACCACAAGGGGAGGCGCAACAAATACATTATAAAACAAACAGCACCTTGTAATTATTGCGCAAAAAATAACTACATAATAAATAAATAAATAAATGATTCAACCTAAGTTGAATCTAATTAAAAAGAAAAATTAGAAGAAAAAAGCTTCATTAACAGTTCTATTTTAACTTGGTATTGCACTTGTAAGCAAATATGCAATAAAACACTGTTATTTTACTAAACAATTTGTTTAAATATTAACTATTTAAATTCAAACAATGAGGCCTTCAGTGTTTCTCTTGTAAAACTTGCTTCAAGCTTGTAAAGAATTTATTCAAGAGAATAGAGAACAGATTAAACAGTGCTTTAAGTTTTTTAGCAACAGTAGCAATTAAACATTTAGAAAATTACAACATTAAAAACAAAAGTGAAAATTAAAGTACTTAAATATTTGACACTCTTTGTGATTATTAGATCTACATTAATTCTGATATGATGCAATAAGAATGCCTATAACAAACAGCATGCAGCTTATGTACATTTAGATATCACACAGATCTAAAATTTTTGAAGAATTTGTCCTGTCTGCTGTGTTTGCTTTAATATCTCGTGAAGACAGCGCAGACTTAATCCTGTCTGTTTACACTGGTGATTCATTAACAGCTGTGTTTTCATTAATTTCACCTAAACAGGGGTATTTTGATTAAAAACGGCACACAGTCTCGTACAGGAGTGCTGCAATCATCACAAGACACAAGCGCAAGGGCATGTGAGGGTTTAAAAACAGGCGGCTGATATCAAACAGTGCACGGGAAGTGCCAGTATTTTTGTAGCATCAGTGGCTATTAAAATATTGAACTGAATGGAGATTCAGTGCTCAGTGAGTGAATATGGATCTTGAATCTGGCAATGTTTTTACCCTAGCAACTGCCTAGCAACTACATAGAACATGCACATAGGAACGCCCTAACAACCACACCAAACTCCAAAGCCTCCACCAATCAACACCCTTGCAACTACATTGTAACTCCTAAGAAAACCCCTTGAAATCCATAGCAACCACCCCGAACACCTTAGCAACCACCAAGAAGGCCCTAGCAACCAAAGAGAATGCCTTACTCACTGCCTAACAATGCCCTAGCAACTTCCTAGTAACTCCTTAGAAAGCCCATAGGAACTCCATAGCAATGACCAAGAACACCTCAGCATCTGCATAGAAGCCATCCGGAATGTCTTAGAAACTGCCTTGTAACCACACAGAACATACTAGTAACCACTTAGGAATGCCTTAGCAACCACCCACAACACCTTTGCCACTGCCTAGCAATGCTCTAGCAACTACATAGTTACTCATTAGAAATCCTCTTGAAACTCTATAGTAGCCACAGTATACTCCAAGCATCCACCCTGACCACCCTATCTAACACCTAGAAGTGCTTGCGTAACCAATCAGAATATCTTAGCAACCACTTAGCAATGTCTTTGAACCTTCAAAATACAAACCTCTATTGCAACTACAAAAGGCCTAAATAACGTAACTATTTACTTTTGTGTTTGTAATATTGCCTCTTATGCTGCCATAAAAGACAAAGTTACCTCAGTGTAGCAAATCTGACACTACAAGTGTATTTTTAGGTGGTGTTCTATTTGTGTAAACTAAACTAGAAATGTCATGGTCTCTGTGAGTGTGACTGCACACTCATGATGTCAGGATACACCTCATTGGGTTACAAGAATCCACCTTGGAGAGGGCGGTTATTAAGAGGGAAAAGTGCTGATGAGGAGGCGTTTTCACTTATGTTGAGCTGTACATAACAGTGATGGTTGCACGAGGCATGGAGGGTAGTCTGAGGTGAAAGGTCACAAGATGAGCGCCAGGGTCACTGGCATTAAATCTCCAGACAGACTGTTTTTTTTAAAGATAAAGGGACTTTTTGAGGATTTAGTATATAGTGTAAAAAGTGGAAACGTGCTGTCATTTCCTTAAATGGATAGTTCGCCCAAAAATGAAAATTATCTCATCATTTACGCACCCTCATGCATTCCAGATGTGTATGACTTTCTTTCTTCTGCTCAACACAAACAAAGATTGTTAGAAGAATATCTCAGTTCTGTAGGTTCATACAATGCAAGTGAAAGGAGGCCAGAACTTTGTAGTTCCAAAAATTCACATAAAAGCAGAATGAAAGTTAGCCATATGACTTCAGTGGTTAAATCTGTGTCTTCAGAAGCGATATGATAGGTGTGGGTGAGAATACTTAAGTCCTTTTTTACTATTAATCTCCACTTTCACATTCACTTTTCACAGCACTCTTCTCCCCTAAGAGTTTTTCGTTTGTTTTTGGTGATTCACATTCTTGGTGCATATCACCCCCATGGGGAGGGAGGAGAACTTGTATTTAAAGAGGACTTAAATATTTACCTGTTGATCACCCACACCTATTATATCACTTTGGAAGATATAGATTTAAAAACTGGAGTTGTATGGATAACTTTTATGATGACTTTATGTGCTTTTTGGAGTTTCAAAAGTCTGATCACCATTCACTTGCATTGTATGGACCTACAGAGCTGAGATATTCTTCTAAAAATCTTATTTTGTGTTCAGTAGAAGAAAGATAGTCATACACATCTCTGATGGCATGAGGGTGAGTAAATGATGAGAGAATTTCATTTTTGAGTGAACGTTTCCTTTAAAGAGCCATTTCTAACTCGCATGACCATTTAAAATAGCTTTCATTGGTGTAAACCAAAATGGTACATAGGTTGATTCTGATATATTAACTAATGTTTTTCACTTGAATGTTACCAGTTACCACATGAAGCATATTTTTGAGGTTACATGGCAGAATATTTTTACAGTGTATTATTTCTGTCCTGTGTGGCTTATTTTAATATCCAATTTGTAAAGAAATGTAATTGAAGTTGAAATTGTGTGTGCTGAATTAGGAATGTGCATGTGCATGTGTGCGTGCGTGGTAATTGAATTTCTCGTCTTATTAGAGTGAGGCGTATCAGTGTGGTTGTAGCTGCTCCCTGGAGACTCCGTTTCTCCACCTCCTTACACCCACACCCACACACTGTATACCCTGGAGAGAGCTACATCTAGTTACACCCCCCATAAACACATACTAACTACATTCTCAATCTCGCACTATTGTACATTCTACATTCTCCATCTCGCACCTTCTCACTCTTGTATCCCATCATTTCTCCATTCCATTTCTGGAAAGTGTACTGTGTGCGTGTGTGTATATGTGTGACAGAGACCCAGCGCAATGTTTTACAGTCTGGCTTTGGGCAGACAGACCCTATTTGCAGTCCTTTGTCCCTCGAACCCCCCAACACACACACACACACTCCCATAATAATGTGGTGAGTAAGTGGGTATGGGGGGAAGGGCGGATGAAAGAACACATTTGGCAAAATGGAGAAACGGCCATCATATTAATGAGCAAGAGGCAGATTGTGTGTGTGTATATCCATCTATTTTTCTCATGGCTACATCATATTTGACCACTCCTTTTGCTTCAGGGCCCAGATTTTCCACTGGACATCAAGGGGCAACCCAACTCTACCAAAATGATCACGGTGTGGTACAGTTCATTTTCTGAATGAAATTGGACTGCTGGTATGATATCTTATAATTGCTGTCTCTATGAAACGCCCAAGGCAATCATGTAATGCAATCACATGCACACAGTGGTTTACGTAAGCTTTCTAAAAGAGGAGTTGTTTTGGGCACATCTCCTTGAATGAGCTTTAATAGAGGACTCAATAATGGGGCGTGTTCCTCTGGCTTCCTGTTGTGCTCAGGGTCGACCCCTGTGACTCTCCTGTTATTGCTAACTTGTTGGAGACAAGCATGGCCAATTCTGCTTCAGAGGAACAGGATATTGTCATGGTAATATAAAGGCGGGGTTCAAACAGAGGTGGATCCTTTGTCAACAGTCAAACATGAGGCTTTAATGTGTAGTTGTGCAACCGAGTGCGTCTTATTGGCTGTTATGAATGTTAAATAATTTGCTCATTTGGATAAAATTGTATTGCTTTTGACATTGGATACAAAGAGTACAATGGAAATTAATGTTTGACTAAACCTTTTTCTGAAGGGTTCTTGCCCATGCAAAACTCACCATGATTTTACTTTGTGGTTGTTGCTAAGTGGTTGCTAGAGTTTTCTTTGTGGTTGTAAGGACATTATGTGGTTGCTAGTGTGTTGCTATGTCGTTTCTAGGAGGATGCTTGGGTGTTCTGGGTGATTGTCTCTATGATATTCTGGCCCTTATGGCTTGGATCCCTCCTTCAATCCAAGTCCATGGTATATTTGCCAGTTCGATCACTTGGCAAAATAATAGCAGCTACTCAAGCTGTACAATTTAACCCTTTAAGTTCAGATGGCCTTGTTGGCCCATAAAAATAAATTAACAAATTGTTAATAACTACAGTCCTGACTGACACAAAATAAGTATCGTTTTATAGCATAAAAGCTGTACTTTAAAATGCATGTAGGCATTGTGACCAAAAATAAACAAGTGCAAAAATTTGCACGTTATATATTATTGTAATCTGTAAAAACATCAATCTCATCAAATAGCCATGTGTCACATGTTGTTGGAAAACTCACAAAGAGAAGAATTCAACCAGTCTATTTGTTTTACTCACAGACAAAAAAAATAGCGTGTAATTGCTAAGTATATTTACATACATGTTGCACGTAAACAGGTGTTGCTTAAATGCCTCGTATTCGCTTATAAACCTACAAAAAATAAACTGAACATAAAACATCACATACCATTACTTGGAGACGATTATCTTTAAAACAAGCCTACACAGAACTTTATCAGAGGCAAAAGTCATTAGATAACCCAAAACGAAGCACAATTTGCACACATCGTCTGGCTATAAAACGTTATCTTTCCTGGATCAGATGATGAAATCAGAAATTCTGTAGTGTCATGGAACGCTAAACAAATCGGATTGGGTTGAGATTGCTCCAAGCAGTGATAGCCCTCCATATTTGGGTAGAGAGTCATGTGATCACTCCAGGAGATGACCCCAAGTACATGACACAGACTCAATGATGACTCAAATGGCACATATTGAAACTCATTCTGTGAAATATCATTACTTAAATCATGTTTGCATGTTTGTAGTCATAGTTACAATTGCATGTGTAATTACTACTTATGTACAATTATTATGTTTTATTTGTTTGGAGAGACTTTTGGACAGTAGGATACATTATTTTTGTTATGCTAGAACTTTTGATTGTCGTATCAACACAAAATTGTACTTAGTTACAGGTAACATTATTGGGAACAAAACAAATTAATTTGGAGCTACCTTAATTACACCTTGAGATATATAATGTCAAATCAGTAAACTGTTAAGTTTATTTTTGGCTCAAGTTTTTTTGTTTTTTGTTTTTTCAGTAGTTTCTTAGGCTGAGAGTCTAGGGATGTATCATTATCTAAATTGTTCAACACCGCTAAATATGTTGTGTGAAATAAGCATTTTCAGGTGGTGGGTTAATTAATCTTATTCATATCATGTTTGTGTTGAATTCCACTCTGGAACCAAACCGTTGCCCAATCACCATGCCAATTAGTCTCGTTAGCCCTTGAATCCCACTCTTTCCTAATTTTTAAATGAGAGTGAAAACAAACAACAATACTGTCCAAGAAAATGGAAAATGGGGCGGGCGTAAGAAAATTTCCCTCAACTCATAGCTGGAGGCATTTCAGTGTGGCAGACTGTGAGAGCAGCCCACTGTCAGATTATCTTATGTTGGCAGATTCCCGCAGAGCTGTAAAAACGCATTTGTGACTCTTGGGATGGTCCAAGTGTTCATAACAAATCTCAGTTGTGATAATTGCAGCTCAAGAGCTTAATTTGTTCTCTGTGGTCAGAATGACTAGGCAATCGTGGATGTATTTGAATGCAGAGACTGTTCAGTTGGAATGCATTAATGAAACTTGATCTCAGCTTTATATTATTGATGACTAAGGCAAGCATCACTATTACTGTTGCTCATACTTGGAGTTTAGTTGTTTTTTTAAAGTTACATTTTGTAGTAATAGCCATTATGCCATAAATGCTGTTGATTGAGCCATAAATCATTTTTAAGGGTCAGATCATACAATATCTGATGATTGATGTGTGTTAATGCAGGATATCTGCTTCACTGCTTACTGACTGACACGCTGTCAGTTACGCTGAGACACAGGCAGGCTACTGGATATTCTGCTGTCAGAACCCCCTCACTCCCGTTTACACAAACACCACTACTCTGTGATATGACATGCTGCCCAGTGGGAGGCATTTTAATGAAGAGACTGTAAACACAGGCACTCTGAGAGTCTGTATGTCCACACATTCACTCACAGAAGAGAGCAAGAGAGAGAAAAAATAGTGCTCAGGGACACATATGTGAGACCATTGTTACCCCTAGCTGGTTTCTCAAGGAATTAAGTTGTCATGGTAACTGACTGCAGAAGTGTGTGTGTGTGGAGATGGAGATGGAGGGAGAAGTTGTACCCGTCAAATGCAGTGGCTTACTATAATGAACCTGGGTATTTAAAATATTTATTTTGGTATAGTTGTTTTATCCATGTTGTGAGATGTTTGTTTGTGTGTTCTGCAGGGCTCTTTCCCAGGAAACCTGCAGCTGGTGCTGGTACTGAGACCCACAACGCTCTTCCAGCGGACCATCTCAGACATACTATTTAAGTTAAACAAGGATGAGTTTAAAATGAAAGTGCCGGTAAGTACAGTACACACACACACACCTATGTATATGAATGGATACAAACTGCCACACTGACTCAGTGTGTGTGATTGTGTGTCATGTGGTTAATGAAGAGCATAATGAAATGGATTATATGGTGTCATAAGAGAAGAAATACATTATGAACTGTGTTTGTAGGTAATCATGCTCAGCTCTGTGACTGAGCTTCACAGTTACATCGACCGCACACAACTCATTCAGGAACTGGGTGGCACGCAGGAGTACTGCCACGAGAAATGGATTTCACACCGCACCGTGAGTACCAACCCACTTTCCACTACAGTACACAGGACTGTTTGCATTTATAAATCGCACAGTGCATTCACATCAATGATCAATGAACGGATTGTAGAAACAAAAATAAATATCAAAATAATTTAAAAGCAAGTCGAGCAAGTCAAAATTCTAGCTTACTGTATAATGCACAGTGTATACTCTATACTGCATACTATTAAAACAAATACTAGTATGTGATATAGTAGACGGTGTGCTAAATAAAATTTTTAACCTCAGATTGTTACATGGTTACATCAGAGGTGTCCATTGGTCATATCTGGTCAGTGTATTTCACTTTCTTTCATCACAAATATTTTACAAGAATATCTCAGCTCTGTTTGTTCATACAATGCAAGTGAATGTGACCAGAACTTAGAAGCTCAAAAAGCATATAAAGGCAGCATAAAAGTAATCCATATGACTCCAGTGGTTAAATCTACATTTTCAGAAGCAATATGATATGCGTGGGTGAGAAACAGATCAATATTTAAGTCCTATTTTACAATCAGTCCCACTTTTACATTCTTCTTCTTTTGTTTTTGGCAATTCACATTCATCTTGCATATCTCCACCTAGTGGGCAGATTTGTATATTGACCTAAATGTAGATATGTTTTTCTCACCTGCACCTATCATATCACTTCTGAAGACATGGATTAAACTACTGGTGTTTTATGGATTACTTTTATGATGATTTTATGTGCTTTTTTTGAGCTTCAAAGTTCTGGCTACCATTCACTTGCATTGTATGGACCAACAGATCTGAGAAAGACAGTCATACACATCTGGGATTGAATGAGGGTGAGAAAATGATGAGAAATTTTAGATTTTTGGGTGAACTATCCCTTTAAGAGTGGTAAAGTCACTGTAATGTCACTGAGTGGCATATTGGTTTTATTAAGTGGCGACAACAGTGATAAAATACACCAAGTACTACAGTTGCTGTAACTGTGTAGGGTGTTTTTGGTAGCCAAGCAATGTCTCAACTTGGCACATTACAGTTAAGCTCAATCTACAGCATTTGTGGTATAATGTCGATTACCACACACACAAAAAAAGTTACTTATTCATTTATATAAAAAAAAAATCAGGGTTACGTAAGGCACAATGTAAACACTTATAATGGAAGTGAATGGGGCCAGTCCATAGTATAATGTTCACGTCAAGACTTGCTTATAATGATGTAAGCAATTTTATCATGTCAACACATAATGTTTACGTTTTGTGGCTATACTTTTGAAACAGAGTATTTTTTTAACATTTATGGACTGGCCCTATTTACTTTCATTGTAAGTGCCTTACTGTAACTGCATTATAAAATGTGCATACTGTGCACAGTATACATAATGCATTCTTAATATTAGCATGACAGTATGCCTTTCCAGATGGGGCTCTTAATCACCATAATGATGCGGTAATAAACAAGTCCTCCATTCTCAGAACGAGGAGGAGGATGTTGGTATTCACTTCCCATTTCATTTGTGGACTTGCTTTTAAGTAATCACTAATTGATTTTCAGCACGTCTGTATTGATCTGTGGCTGCAGTGTTTTAAGTACTGCACACTTGTTTGCAGTGTACATGAAAATTTGGCAGTCATTGTGTGATTGAGTTGGTGTCCTATTTGTTTGATTGTGCTTGGGTAGCTTGCTGATATGAGTGTATTGATTTTGCCTGCATTCTAATATGCTAGTATGCACTGTTCTTGTAGCTAAACTGGTAAAGCATGGTGCTGCAAGTCCTTTGGATAAAAGTGTCTGCCAAATACATAAATGTAAATGTAATGTAACTGCTTCATGGTTTGTGTTGTTCATGTAGGCCATTGAAGGTTTTGCCCTGATGGTGAAGAAAACAGCACAGATTCTGCAGTCATTTGGAACAGAGCTGGCAGAAACAGAGCTGCCCAATGATGTAGAGGCCACGTCCAACCTTCTGACCATCCACACTGAGAAGAAGGACAATATGAAGGTCAGAAAACAACTGCATTACTTTCAAAATAATATTCTGGGTTAAATACAAGTTAAATTTGATGTGTGTAATTTGTTATTTTTTCAATGTAAAAATTCCTCTATCACAGCTTAATATCCAGCGATAACTATGAGTGAACCATTAGTAGGTCACTTCTAAAATTGTACACACTGTGGCTCTGTAACACTATCAAAACATTGCTCTGTTTGTTTGAGTATCCATACCAGCCCAACATAGCAACATTCATAGCTCAACAAATCATGAATTTCCCACAAGTAAAATTAGTAAACCCTTGTTTTGGTGTCCATCTGTGCGTTTTTTCAATAGTTTTTCAATCTAAAAATGCGTTCGACTGCTTCATGTTGTTTTTCATCATCTTGCACAGGAGTGCTGCAGTTTTTAAACATCTTATCAAGTTAAAAAGCACAAATTAAAAAAAAAACAATTCTCAAAACACATGTATTCTGTTCTATTCGTTGCACTGCATCTAGCTTTTTTAGTTATTTCTGATCTCTCGTAGGCAGATAAATAAAGATTATATAATGCACCACAGTTCAAAATTGGGTATATTTTTCTGGAACAATAGAGGCAATAGGATCATAAACAGTGTTGGGTAAATTAGTTAAAGTAATCCACTACTAACTACTTCACTAAAATTATAATAAGATTACTTTGCTGATTACTTCATTGAAAAAGTAATCACATTACCAATTATGTTACTTCTACGATTCTTTCTGAAACACTAAATAATATTTATTTTCTCCTTGTTTACAGAACGGTCACAGAAATGCGAACAGATGTACATGAATTCACATTTTTATTTTATTACACATTCATTAATTTTTTTATATTTGTAACCCAATTAACATACTTAAAAGTAATTACTTTCATACAGTAGCTGTAATCTGATTACAGTAATTTTAAATGTAACACACTACATTACATGGGAATTACTTACTGTAATCTGTAATCACATTGGAGCCAATACGGATCATAAATAATGATTCATAAAAAATTTAACATGGATTATTCATACAACCATAAACCATAAACAAACCCTAAATAGGTTTCGGTTCAACATTCGGTATTATCGGACTGAATAGCAGGTTTATTTCATATTCGTGTGTGTGTGTTTGTGCAGGAGGACATGAGGATTGCTCTCTGTCAGGGAGGACGTTTGCTAGAGAGCATCAATGAGCCACTGGTGAAGGATCCAGATTACACCATGAACCAGGATGAACTGGAGAACCTTGCCACTGTTCAGAGGTGTGTGTGTGTGTGTGTGTGTGTCACCAGCTACTGTGCTGCAATGCAAAAAAAGGAGAGAGCAGATGGTTACAATACAAGAACAAACTTCTGCGTGTTATTGCCCGGTTTCTGTCCTGATGAAGCCGTTTTGGTCAGCTGTGTTTGTGCATATGAAAAAAGATGACCCACTTGGTTAATATTATACAGTAATATGCAGACATATGCATGGAAAAAAAAGCATAAGCTGACAGTAACATATTGAGTTGCAGTTCTACTCATATGACCTCCTAGTGATGAAGCATTCTGGGGTCTGGAAGGTTGTCTGTGTGTGTTGCTGTCCACAGGCTTCTTCTGTCAGCCTTCATTATCTAGATATGGCTATATTTGTTTGCGAGGGCGAGTGGATAGACACAAAATAGTCGTTAGGCAGAACGAGAGACTCACTCTCCATCCATTTTCAGTGTATAAAAAAAAAGTTGCAATGAAAGTAGCGGAATTTAAATATATTCTTTTGCTGCTTAAGTGAAAATAAACACAAACGTCTCTACTATCATTTTTCTCTACCTCTCTCTCTCTCTCATAGGCTGCTGGGTCAGTTAGATGAGACTGAAACAGCATTTGATGATTTCTGGGACAAACATAAGACCAAGCTGGAGCAATGTCTGCAATTGCGGCTTTTTGAACAGAACTTCAGGGAGGTGAGATACACAGACTGTTTAGTCTTAATGTAGATAGGGACGATGTGTAAATACAGCCTAATAGAACTGCTGCTGCTGCTGTCTGTTATAGATAGGCCCTATCGTTAATATTAATCAAACAATATTGCCAAGAATAAGAGAAGCATTCACCATCCATGGCTGGATAACTTTAGTAACTGTGATCAATTTCAATGACAGGTCTGCTTCTCAGTCACACGCTGACTGCATTGAATCTGTATTATTAATGTGTATCCAATAATCACAGTCAATAATTTAAGTGGTTTTATTTTGCATTAAATTACTTTTTTCATGTTTTTTTTTATAGTACGATTTATTAAGATTTAATTGCTGCTGTTGCTGGAAAAGCCTAAAGCAATATTTACTCTGTTCTCTATTACTGGCCCTTGAAAGATTGCTTAAAAAGCTTAAAACAATGTTTATTTGAGAAGCACCTGAAGGCTACATTGTTTTAATATAATTTGTTAAAATGTACATTAATATTAAAATGGAGTTAATCGCAATTAATCACATATATAAACTTTTGCTGAGAAAGGCCCTCACATAACAATAATTTGATATATAATGATTAAATATGATTAAAATGAATTACATTATTGTGGTAGACGAGTCAAGTATTGATAAGACAAAGCAAAAAGTGGCTTTAGAAGGCAATATATTGTTTATTTCCATATAACTGAACATGAGCCTGACATTTGTCTACAGTCCACAGCAATCCATTGTGCAACCCCTGATAGCACACGCCCAGATCACCCTGACATTTTTAGATGTGCTTGTTTACATCTGGAAGACATATTTTATGTTGTTTGCTCATCTGCAATACGTCTATAAGATGTATATCAAGAAGTATGTCTCAGATGTCTTTGAGGTGTTTATTTTTGTTTTTATAATCTGACCTTTTTAAGATGTTTAGCAGATATTAATTAGATTGTGATGCTTTCCAGATAAAAATGTGAGTTTTTTTAATGCACTACAAGTCCTTTGGATAAAAGTGTTTTGAGTGTCTCGCTTTGGTTGTGTCGTGTCATGAACACTGCGTTTTAAGGACGCTGTTGTGTTTAAATGCAAGAACAGTTCTCATCTTCTGCTATCGCTGGTGTCAAGCCATCCCATGTGCAGTTTGTTGTCTGTACAGCTGCACGTTGCCTATACAGCTGGAGTTGGCTTACTGCCCCCTGCTGAAAACAGGTGGTACATCGAGCTTGATTTGCTCCGATGGTTGGAATACTACTAAATACAGTTCGGTGACATGAATAATTGCGTTAATTTTATATCACAGGCATTGCCCCCACTGAACATTGTGTCAGTCTGTGATTACATGAGACAGAGGTTATTGAGACACTCTAAATAGATAGAAGAACTGTGGTTATTTTGACAAAATAAACCCCCATTATAGAAGTCAATGTAATGAGATTGTGTATCTGTGTTTCAGATCAAAGCTCATTTAGATCTGGCGTTTGACAGATTATCAGGCTTCTCGGAAGTAGGAATAAGCCCCGCCCATGCTGAACATATCCTCAAAGAGCTGACCAATCATGAGGAAAGAACATGTGTAAGTATAACACTGCTGTCATATGATGTATTTACTTCATTTGACATTCCTGAGACATTATTATGCAATGTGGGTGAAATGACTTAAGGGATACTACCGCAAAGAAGGCCACAAGTGAGACCATCCATTCATCCATCAATCCATTCAGAAATCCATCCAGATTTCAAAATCCTTTTCCAAGCCAGCAATCATTCATTTATCTTAATTATGTTCCAGTGCTTGTAGATACAGCCACATGTTCTTTATACACCATGTAAATCTCTTCCTCCTCAATAAAATTGCTTAGTACAGCAATTTGAGGCCATTTCAGAAATTACCCAAATGTTCTCATCCTGCGGAGAGGAGGAAGGGAGATGCTCTACCCAGTGTGATAAATCACCTATCACTACGCTGGATCAGTCCGCTGACACAGGGGGATTGTGAGAAGTTTTCAGAATGGCCAAGCAGCAGCAAACTTCAGCAGGAGTAATCAGAAGAACAACATTTAAAGGAATGTTCTGGGTTCAGCACAAGTTAAGCTCATTCGACGACATTTTTAGCATAATGTTGATTACCACAAAAATACACATTTTATTAAAAGTCAAGCGACAAGATTAGAGCTGTCAATCGATTAAAACATTTTAATCAAATTAATTGCAAGACATAAATAGTTGCTGAGAAAGCCCTTCAAATAACAATAATACAATATATAAAAAATATTATTCAGATCATTAAAATGCATTATGTTATTGAGGCAGACGAGTAAAGCATTGATAAGACAATACGCAGCTGCGTCTCATAGAAGAGACACGGCCAATGTGAAAGCCCGACCTGACCGCACTGCTCACGCTCTGTCATGTCTCGCTCACGGAGGATGTGTGAACCCGGCATGAGTGTGTGTTGTCTGTACAACTGGAGTTTTGCTTACTGCCCCCTGATGAAAACAGGTGGTACTTCAATCTTAAATTGCTCCGATGGTGGGAATATTCCTTATTTGGATCCAGGGACATGAATAATTGCGTAAATAATTATTAAACGCATTATATTTTGTATAATTAATCGCACTGAATTAATGCGTTAAATCGACAGCCCTATACAAGACACAAACATTATATGTTTTAACATGATTTTAGTGTGATAAAATATCTTCTACATGATTTTGGACACACTGCATAGACGCCATTGCATCATCATGGAACAGTAGTAATATTGGATATAACTTTTACATTCATGAGATCAGAAAGCAATTTATTCACAATGAAATCATTTAAAGATGTATAATGTTTACATCATGGCCATGGGCTAATTAATTAAGTTTTACGAAGTTAAATGTGTTGAAAATAAAAACCCATATGACTTTCTTCCATGGAACACAAAAGGAGATATTAGACAGAATGTCAGTCACCATTCACTTTCATTGTAAGGTGTTCTTACAGTACTCTGACTAAGCTTTCTTCCAGGCCATCTTCTGCAAAAGCCATAAAAACACTAGAAAAGATAATTAAAGCGACAGTTTAATGAAATTTCTGCCACCATTTACTCACCCTCATGTTTTTACAAAATAACGAAGGAGTGGCTTCACAACAACTCAGTGACTGTTCTTGAATGGCCCAGCCAGAGCCCTGATTTAAACCCAATTGAGCATCTCTGGAGAGACCTGAAAATGGCTGTCCACCAACGTTTACCATCCAACCTGACAGAACTGGAGAGGATCTGCAAGGAGGAATGGTAGAGGATACCCAAATCCAGATGTGAAAAACTTGTTGCATCTTTCCCAAAAAGACTCATGGCTGTATTAGATCAAAAGGGTGCTTCTACTAAATACTGAACAAAGGGTCTGAATACTTAGGACCATGTGATATTTCAGTTTTTCTTTTTTAATAAATGTGCAAAAATGTCAACAATTCTGTGTTTTTCTGTCAATATGGGGTGCTGTGTGTACAATAATGAGGAAAAAAAAAATGAACTTAAATGATTTTAGCAAATGGCTGCAATATAACAAAGAGTGAAAAATTTAAGGGGGTCTGAATACTTTCCGTACCCACTGTAGTTATATTTGTCTCTCTCACTCTCTGTCTGTCTGTAGGAAGTTTTGGACCACGCTTTATCTCTAGCAGGTGATGGAGACAGTTTAATTGAAGCGTCTCATTATGCTGTGGACTCCATCCTGCCCAAATGCTCTGACCTGCGGACTCTCTGTGAGGAGATCAGTTGTGTCCTGAAGGCCAAAAAAGCACATCTGCACAAAGCTATGGAGCTACACCAATGTCTAGAGAAGGTAGACCCACCCCCTTGATTCCTTCATAATCATGGTTAATGACAATTTCACCAATCACTAACTCTGTCTCTCTCTCTTTGTCTCAGACCACTAAATGGTGTGATGAAGGTATTTACCTGCTGGCTTCTCAGCCAGTGGATAAGTGTCAATCACAGGATGGGGCGGAGTCAGCATTACAGGAGATTGAGCGTTACCTGGATACAGCCAATCAGTACAAGCTGACAGATTTGGGTGGAGTTTGGAGGGACTATGAGTCTGTGCTCACGCAAGATTTCAGGGTAAACAACAAACATAATGAAATGGTTTTAACCCCTTAAACGCATATAGATTGGACTAATGGTAAAATATTGGTCTAAATTTACAGTACAATTTTTTTAATAAAAAATTATATTGTATATGTTAACAATCTTATGCCTGTGATTCTTGCTCTCTGCTCTGTTCCTGCAAAATGTTTTTGCAATACGCATATCTGAAATGCAGGTGGAGCTCTAACACAGCTGAGCACTCACCTTGTGCTCGTACATAGGCATTCAGTTTATTTTGTGATCCACGCATGTTTTTGTGTAATATCTCAGCCACTGAGGGGACTACAACCTAAATCTAGGTGTCAATAGGAAGCTCAGTTCTTTCGTTTTGCAATGTTACATATAATATTTCATTATTGAGAACATGTCCTGCCAAAGATTTGTTTATCGTGCTTTTCTTTTAGACTTCATTTTTGCTGGACATCTAAGAAAATGAGTTTAAAGGGATAGTTCACCCAAAAAAGAAAATTTGCATCATTTACTCACCCTCGTGCCATCCCAGATGTGTATGACTTAATTTTTTCAACTGAACACAAACAAAGATTTTTAGAAAAATAACAGCTCTGTAGGTCCATACAATGCAAGTAAATGATTACCAAAGTTTTGAAGCTACAAAAGCATATAAAGGCAGCATACAAGTAATCCACAAGACTCGAGTGGTTTTATTCCATGTCTTAAGTGATAAGTGTGAGTGAGTAACAGGTCAATATTTAAGTCCTTTTTTACTGTAAATCTCCATTTTCAGTTTCACATTCTTCTTTTGTTTTTAGCTATTCACATTCTGTGTGCATATCGCCACCTTCTGGGCTGGGAGGAGAATTTGTAGTAAAAAAAGGTCTTCAATATTGATCTGTTTCTCACCCACACCTATCATATCGCTTCTGAAAACATGGATTTAACCACTGGAGTCGTGTAGATTCCTTCTATGCTGCCTTTATATGCTTTTTTAAGCTTCAAAATTTTAGGACCCATTAACCTGGGTTGTAAGGACCTACAGAGCTGAAATATTCTTCTAAAAATATTTGTTTGCGTTCATCAGAAGAAAGTCATACACATCTGGGATGGCATGAGGGTGAATAAATGATGAGATAATTTACATTTTTTGGGTGAACTATCCCTTTTAAGGGGTTAAAAATAATTTCTCCAAAAAAACCTGTCATGCTTCGCTAATATAAACTTAACTGAAACAACACACAAGAACTTGCACTGTTTGAGAAAAAAAAAAATATTTGGATTTATATTGTGCTATTGATCAGCATTAGTCAAATTAATATTTTCTCTTTGCTGGTTTACTCAAACAGGTTCAGGTGGACAGAGTGTTTCAGAAGCAGCAGTCCATGCAAGAAATGTTTGAGAAGAGGAGGGTCAGTCTAAAGAAGTTAGCAGCCAAACAGACACGACCCGTGCAGCCCGTCGCCCCTCGTCCAGAGGCCATCATCAAAGCACCCCTCTCCTCTCCAGGTAACTAATACTCAATACAGCAATGCTCAACAGAGCAATTAAGCTGTGGGTTTTCTCTTCTGCAGTGCAGTAGACTCTGTGTCCTCTCAATGTTGTCCCATAACACTAATCCACATTCACACACACACTGTCATGCCTAGCTGCTTATGTACACCCATTCACTTTATGGCAATATTGCAGACCCCCAGCTTTGTTGACTCTGCTTCCCTCTAACGTTGAAATGGAGAACAGCAGGTTTGCAATTTTTTTTTTTATAAATCTTAATGTGTTTTTAACCTACAGTAACTCATAGGGAGAAGACTATAGAGGGTGATATCATCAATGGAAACTGCAGAAAGGTATGTATCGCCAGTATTTTTAGGAAGTATTTAATTGCATGTAACTTATGCATTAGTTTTACATTTGACATTTTACATTGCTCTTTATTAGTAATTTTAAAATAAAAATCTTCCAGAAAACTAAATTTCTTTGTAGGACTTTATTATAATTTCGTAAAATTAAGTGTCTTAATTTAATTGTGTTAATAAGTGTCAATATACTTTTTCATGTCACTGTATGTGTATGCAAGTTGTATACATTGAAATCAACACATTGTAGTGTTTGTATTGACAGGGAGAGACACACTTGCTGAATGATGGCAGCAGACACCCTTCTGTCTCTGATGAAGAGGAGAACTTTTCTGTGCTCAGACGGTCAGTCGGGGGTCTTTTTGCAAATAGACTTAAAGGAATAGTTCACCCAATGCCTAAAATGAAGATATTTTGCTAGATGTACGAGTTGTTTTTGACCATTCAATGCAAGCCAATATGGTCTAAAGCTTTCAAGCTCCAAAAAAATGCTAAAAATTTTTTAAGTGGTTTAATCCAAGTCTTCTGAAGCGATAAAATCAGTTTTGGATTAGAAATAGGCTTAAATGTTACTCCTTTTTTCACTTTGAATCATGACATCAGCAGTCTCCTCGACTATCATAATTTGAAGCTCGATTACACTTCCTCGCGCTTGACGCGTGTTGCGCACTAGTCGTATGGCTTGTATTGAATGGATAAAAGCACCTCATATCTCCATCAAAATATCTTAATATTCTGCAGAAAAAAAGAAAGTCATACGAGTTTGAGCCGGCATAAGGGTGAATAAATAATGAGAGAATTATCCTTTTCGGGTTAACTATTAGTTTAAAGGAAATTAAGCTATAACTGTGGCAGTTGTGTTGTTTGAAGGTCTTAATGTAATGTGCACCCTCTGCAGGCATGTGATGAATGAGCTGTTGGAAACGGAGAGAGCGTATGTAGAGGAGCTTCTCTGTGTGCTTGAGGTGAGCTGCACTGACACGCTTCACCACTAAAGGACAGATCACGTCTGTTTATATTTGTAACCGCAAAATGAAGATCTTTTTATTTGACATGGTATATTAATATTGTTTCAGGGTTATGCAGCAGAGATGGACAACCCTGCCATGTCTCATCTAATCCCCAACACACTGCTTCATAAGAAGGGCATCCTCTTTGGCAACATGCCTGAGATATACCACTTCCATAAGAAGTGAGTGAACCTTCTCAATCCCTCTGTTTCAGCTTCAGATAAAGTCTTATAAACCTATAACACCTTAATTTCCCTTACCTTTGTTTCTTTTGTTTTCTAGGACGTTTCTTCGTGAACTGGAGGCATACACCGATTACCCTGAGCTGGTAGGCCGATGTTTCTTGGAGAGGGTGAGTCTTACATACTGTGTTGTTATGTCTTAATGTTTTGTAAGAAAAAACATTTGTTTTATTTGGATTATTAAATTATTGAATAGCTTATTCATATGTGATTTTTCATGTTTCTCAGATGACGGATCTGCAGATCTATGAGAAGTATTGTCAGAACAAGCCTCGCTCTGAGTCTCTATGGAGACAGTGTTCTGACTGTGCTTTCTTCCAGGTTATCTTCTGCACAAGTCACAAAGACACTAGAAATTTAAAGACCCTGTGAAAATAAATAAGGTTTTTTGTGACTTTTAGTCCATGTTTGTTAGCCTTGAGGCCAGCTATATGCCAGGGTACACCTAAAAGATCTCAATGCAGATTTCACTTGAACCAAAATTATTGATGGCACATCTTGCACACACAGGCATATCCAAATTTCTGTCCAATAAAATACTCTCTAAATACTGGTTATTAAAATTAAGTATAAGCCCTTCATTAAGTTCTGCCCATATTTTTGGTTCAATAGGAGTATCTACAAAGAAAAGATTCCTCGAAGGGGTAGTTCACCCAAAAATAAAACTAATCTAATCATTTTCTCACCCTTATACCATCTTAGATGTGCGTGACTTTCTTCCTCTGCAGATCACAAATGAAGATTTTTAGAAGAAAATTTCTGCTCTCTAGGTCCATTCAATGCAAGTGTATGGTTACCAAAACTTTGAAGCTCCAAAAATCACAAAAAAGCAGCATAAAAGTAATCCATAAATCTCCAGTGGTTTAAACCATGGCTTCAGAAGTGATATGATAAGTGTGGATGAGAAACAGATCAATATTTTTAGTCTTTTTTTTTTTTTTTTTTTAATAAATCTCCACTTTCACATATGTTTACATTCTGAAAGTAAAAGGAATTTAAAGTAAAAAGTATTTTCAATCTGTTTCTCTCCAAAAGCGATTGCATCACTTCAGAAGACATTTTATGCTGCCTTTATGTGATTTTTTGGAGCTTCAAAGTTCTGGCCACCATTCTCTTGCATTGTATGAACCTACAGAGCTGAAATATTCTTCTAAAAATCTTCGTTTGTGTTCAGCAGAAGAAAGAAAGTCATACACATCTGCGATGGCATGAGGATGAGTAAATGATGACAGAATTAAAAAAATTGGTTAACTGTCCCTGTATGCCATTTCATGGGGGTCTTTAAGACTCTTAAGACCACTTATGATAATGTTATATGACATTTTTATGTTTTGACGTGATGGCATATAAAAAATTAATCAACGAAAATTAACATATTAATTTAATACAATATGTACTGATTTTTTTAGTGTAGCAATTTATTTATCATGCATTTACTAGTATTTTTTTTTGTATTGAATACATTTGAATGAATATACTGATGCATTTATGTGCATTTTTGTTCCAATTAGCACGTAAATTGTCTAAATGGACTTTTATAGTCATGTAGTTAAAAACAATAATATGTTTTTTGCAGGAGTGTCAAAAGAAATTGGAACATAAACTTGGTCTGGACTCATACCTGCTGAAACCTGTTCAGAGAATAACCAAATACCAGCTTTTACTAAAGGTAAACAAGACCCAGAGTCCATGTGTAAATAGAAAGCATATACTTGCACCTATCTCTATTGTAACCTGGATGTTCATATGTATGTACCAGGAACTGCTGAAGTACAGTAAAAGCTGTGAAGGGGAGGATGACCTGCAGGAGGCGCTCTCTTCTATTCTAGGCATCCTGAAGGCTGTGAATGACTCCATGCACCTTATTGCCATCACTGGATATGAAGTAAGGAGACCTGTTTACTCAAACATTAGAATGTAATGTTCAAAAGATGTATTTATTATGTACGTATGTAAGATCATTTTTATTGTTATTATAAGTCACAGATTTATGTTTATACAGCATGTAAAACACGTTCAGCTTAAAAAAGATAAGTTGCATCAATGGGGCATTCTTTGACCCCTGACCTGTGTTTCTAGGGTAACCTGAGTGACCTGGGCCGGCTGCTGATGCAGGGGTCGTTTAGCGTGTGGACGGAGCATAAAAAGGGTCACGTAAAAGTGAAAGACCTGGCACGCTTCAAGCCCATGCAGAGACACCTGTTCCTGCATGAGAAGGCTCTGCTCTTCTGCAAGAAACGAGAGGAGAGCGGAGAGGGTTATGAGAAAGCCCCTTCATACAGCTTCAAACACTCACTCAGTGTAAGTCAGCAGACTGAACAAACAATATTACATTTTCATTCATGCCTCTCAAGTGGATATTAGTCCATTTGGTAAATGTGCATAACTGTATATATATATATATATATATATATATAGAGTCTGATCATGTTTGTCTTTTGATAGATGAGTGCTGTGGGTATTACTGAAAATGCAAAAGGAGACAACAAGAAGTTTGAGATCTGGTGTAACTCTCGAGAGGAGGTGTACATTGCACAGGTAAACAAATTGTAAAATTTTAAAATAAACTTTCTCTTGTGTAAACTGCTTTTGAATATGTATAATTTGATTTAATACCTGCCACTTAACCTGATCACTTTAACGTGTAATTTCAGGCACCGTCAACAGAAGTCAAAACGGCATGGGTGAATGAAATCAGGAAGGTTCTGACTGGCCAGCTGAAGGCCTGCAGGGGTGAGAAACATCTCCTCTTACTAAGAGTCTGAGATCACATGTGGTCACAAAATATGATAATCTAAATCTAGTCTCAATCTTGCCTAATAAGGTAATGTATGTTGTTAAAATACTTATTATGCAGAGACAGCTGTAAGTAAGCCATTCATGGGTTGATTACCCCAAAAAGTGAATCAACACGGTGGCTCTGTGGCGCTAATTCAATATTGCTCTGTTTGTTTGAGCATCCCGAACAGTGCGACAAAGCAACATTGGCTTTAAGCTTGTACGTTTCTAGTTATCTAATAATGTTATGGTGTTGCATTTCAGAAGCAAGCCAGCAGAAGAGTTCAGATCAGATCTCTCAGTTAACACCCACCAGCACCACATTTACCACGAGCACCTTCAAGACCAACACAAAGAGCCTCAAGAAGGGAGAGGAGAAGAAAACTGAACCGACAGTGGTAGATCCAAGTACAGCTTCTTTACCCAAAAACACTGATAAGGTCAAAGGTCAGTCACCCCTTCTCATCGTGCAATTGCGTTTATATGGGTCTTTCATTCAAAGCAGTTCCCTCTATGGACAGATGTGACAGATGTGTAAAGAATCAATTGCTGAATCACATGACCAATTTTGTATCAATCAGAGGTTCTGATATTATACCGGATGTTTTATACAGGACGTCCTCTTTCTGCGCTTAGACTGTGAACTCTCCGATGTTTTTGTGAACCCTTTATTTTCCTAAAGCTGTGTCCCAAACGGCACAAGTACTATGCATTCAGCCATGTAGTGTATTAATTTTCAAAGTGTAGTATTGTCCCAAATGATACACTTAATGTTTTTTTTACTACATAGAAGCTTTCACCGTTTAACAGCTGATGGAAGTGACTGTTCAAGCGCACGTGATGTGTTGCCGCTAGCTTTAGCACGTTAGCCAAACTCAGTTCAACACTTCACATTCACACAGCTTGTGGTAAAGTTAAGCATTCAACCTGAAGTTTCACTAGCTGATACATTCTTCATTATTTACAACTGTTTTTAACTCCGCCCCTTCCGCCATGTATGTAGCGTGCATGACGTGTCCAAATTTCCACACACTGTTTTGACAGTTGAAAAAGTGCATCATCCGGGTACTTAAAGTACACTTCATTTTGCTGCATTTTCAGTGTAAATATACTACTCTTACTACTTGCACTACAAAATGGCATAGAATAGTGTAGAACTGAGCAGTTTGGGACGTCCTACAATTCTTCTGATTAATCCTACAATGTCCTTTATTATTTCCTCCTTTCTTTCTTCTTTATTTTTTCATTCTTTTTCTTTCTTATTTCTTTTCTTTTTTTCTTATTTCTTTTTTCTTTCATTTTTCTTTTCTTTCTTTATTTTCTCTTTTTTCTTTTCGATTTCCTTTTCCTTTTTTCTTTCTTTTTCCTTTTTCTTTTCTCCTTTTGTCTTTTTTTCTTTCTTTTTTCTTCCTTTTTTCTTTTTCTGCTTTCGTTTTTTCTTCCTTTTTCTGTTTTCTTTTGTCTTTCTTTTTTTATTTTCTCCTTTTTTCTTTTCTTTTTTCTTTCTTTGATCTTCCTTTCTTTTTGCTCTCTTTTTCTCTGTGAAAAATAGATGAGACAGTCACCAGTCCCAACACTGAGAGAGCTGCAGTGGCTAAAAAACGTTTTACACTGCAGGGCTTCAATAACCTCAAGAGCCAAAAAGGTACATCAGCAGTAGTAGGGCTTTACACAGCCACAACACTGTCAACTACATCAATTAACTTTATAAAAAGCAGTTATGTTAAAACAATGTATATCAGAATATTCTTACTTAAAATCTTTACAATGAATTGTAGTTGGAAAAATTTTACATATTTACCATGAACAAATACTAAATAAAGATTTGGCTTGAATCCCACTGCAGAGCTGATAGCGACCTCTGGTGGTAAAAGTCTTACACTACCCATGGTCACTTTCTGCCCTCCAGGTACACTGCAGTCTCAGAATAAACTAAACCAGACAACTGTGTAGATGAGTCTAGATTAGCATCAGTTTAGAATATCTACCATAGTTCTGGAATCAAGCCTGGTAACAGTCAAATATAGATCCTACATTTAAACATAAATGTACTACTTTAGAAGCTTTAACCCTTTAGAAGAGCCAAAATTAGGATATTTCCTGTACCCTTTAATAGACTTTCTTCTTTTCTGATTTTATCCTTTCTTTACATATCTATCTTTTCCTGTCCTTTCCTTCTCCTTTCTCACTTCTTGCTCCTCGGCTGCCAGGATCCCCCCCTAGTCCAGACCACAAAACTAAAAGACATGAGATTAAGAGTGATCCAACTCCCTTTGGCTTTAGAGGTACACTTTCCCCTAAAAACCCCAGTGTTTACTCCTGCATCATCAGCCATGAGCATTTATTTTGTCATATTTATTTTATTGGGGACTTCCACATTTATTTCACCTTCATACAGTGTCTTCCATCACGGTGGTGTCTTCCATTCATTCTTTTATACATTAATCTTAAGTAATCTAAATCAGTGGTTCTCAACTGGTGGGTAGCGACTGGTCTGTAATCTTAGGGTCATATATAGTAGAGATAAATGCAAGTAAGCATTGTGCATCGTTAGAATATAGAATAGGAAAATAAATAGGTTCATACACTTTTAAAGGGAGGAGAAAACATGTCTCATAGCACAGCATCTATCACTTGGTAGAAGGTAGCCAAATTAGACATGGTCAGGTTGCATGACATGCACTCTCATCCTCAAACAATTAGTAAAAATAAAGAAAATATGACCCAGACTACAAAACTGTATGCTTTTATGTGTAAATCATACTTCTGTTGTATAACTTGTATACATTTCAACTATATTTATTTTTTTTACATTTGTATGTTAAAGGAACTAACTTTCTTCTGCTGAATGTAACATGAAGATTTTTAGAAGAATATTTCAGCTCTTAGGTCCATACAGTGCAAGTGAATGGTGGCCAGAACTTTGAAGCTCCAAAAAGCACATAAAGGCAGCATAAAAGTAATCTACATGACTCCAGTGGTTAAATCAATGTCTTGAGAAGCGATATGATAGGTGTGGGTGAGAAACAGATCAATATTAAAGTATTTTCTTACTATAAATTCTCCTCCCTGCCCAGTAGGTGGCGATATGCATGAACGATGTGAATTGCCAAAAACAAAAGAAGACGACTGTGAAAGTGAAATTAAAGGGTAGAGTTTAAAGTAAATAAAAAGACTTAAATATTGATCTGTTTCTTACCCACACCCATCATATCACTTCGGAAGACTTGGATTAAAACACTGGAGTAGTATGGATTATTTTTATGATGCTTTTATGTGCTTTTTGGAGTTTCAAAGTTCTGGCAACCATTCACTTGCATTGTACGACCTACAGAGCTGAAAGACAGTATTCTTGTAAAAAATCTTTGTGTTCAGCAGAAGAAAGTCATACACATCTGGGATAGCATGAGGATGATTAAATGATGAGAGAATTCACATTTTTGGATGAACTATCACTTTTAGCAGTTTGGAACTACTGGGGGGATCGGCACTTGATGTCCAATGTAAAATCGTGCTCCAGAAACAATCAGTTGAGAAGCACTGCTTTAAATGATAAAAAAGAAAACGCTTCTATTACACATGCCAAATTCAAACGATCTAACGTTTGTGTTAAGTGCCATCTCAAAAATGTATTTGTGGGGTGGTTGCTAAACCAATGGAATCTTTGAAATCTCATTGGCTGCCTCTCCGTTAGATGCAGGTCCCCACATCAATCTTACCCGAGTGAGATGGATGAGCACTTCTAGTCTGTTGCAGGCTAAAAGGAGAGGTAATTAGATGCCTGGTGTGGGAATGAACTTTGAGCTTTCAATTACTGAATCTTTATTGCTCTCTCACAGCAAACTTCCTCACACAGACTGGCAGGACAAACACTATACACAGAGCATGACGTTATTGCACTGTAATAGGTAGTTTGCAGGACAAACTACTATGCAAAATGGCATTTCACAGACATAACTGCTCATTTAATAACTATTGTTGATTAAAAACCTTTTCACTCATAGACTATAGGAAACCTGAGTGTTAATTTACAGTGAGGTACAAAAGTGTGAGACCACATTGAAATTGAATTGGATTTGTTTCCTGGAAATAAGCAACGATTTAGAATCAGGTCAAATTTTTCCACACTGGTATAACTTGAATCATCTGGTTTTGAACAAACTTGTCTCCATGCCAGCCTAGAAACTCTGAAATAATTTTTTTAAAACAAACCAATTAAATCTTGTTACTTACTGTTATGCTGATCATCAGTGTTAGGTGTAATCTGATTACACATTAATTGGTTACTCTAATCTAATTACTCAAGTATAAAAAGTAGTTATGCATTACATTTTGAATTCTTGTAATGAGTTAGAAAGTAACTTAAAAGTAATTAGCAATGATTTTACCTCAGTATATTAGTCAGTAATCTGATTACAATTTTTGAGGCATAATTAGCAATGTGATTACTCATTTTGATTACTTAATCAGTAAAGTCAGTATTCTGATTACAATTTTAGAGAAATAAATTGTAGAGGATAATTGTTTTTTATTAAATGTTTTAGCCCAACACTGCTGACGATATCATTTGTAATGAAAATGTGATTAAAATAATATTTGAAATGCACAATAGAAGCTTTTTCTTGGGTGGTCTCAGACTTTTGGACCCACTTTTTATATGACAGTACATTTTTGGTAATTGTTTTATAAATAATTAACCAAAAGATGTCAGTCTGTGCCAGACAATCAACTTATAAGAATACTTGCACTTTCCTTTTGGGTGGTTTAATGAGTTTAATGGTGCATGAGTGTCTGGTTTGGGTTCCTGTCAGCTCGTTTAGGGTGCTAGTTCTGGATTAACTTTTACGATTCTGAAACGACAGATCAGTTTCTCTTTCAGGCTTTTGATCCATAATTATCCACTCAAATGCACTGATTCAAATCTAAAGAAGCATTTATCGATGTTTATGCATCTCATAAACATGTTTTGTATGCTTGGTGACGTCATATACCCTGTTCACAAGCTATCATCAAAATCATGTTTCATGAGTCATGGCTGTTTGAACAAAACGCAAACAGTTCGTCCTGTTAGCTCGTTCCCTGGAGCTGTTGTTCATTCCTCTTTTCACATGGACATGAGAGGCACTCTGGCTCTGTTTCAAAATCTAATGAGCTGCCTACATAGGCAACATTTTAGGGCAACATATGCATGCTACTTATGCAAAGGGTGTTCAAAAAGGTAGGCAGCATGATTCTGATGCCTTCTAAGTTACCTTCTTTTGACCAAATTCTAAGGCAGCATGTATCCTTTACAGAGAAAACAATGTTATACTTTTTTTTTTTTTTAACTAGACATGTTGGCCAGTGTTGAATAAATAGCTTATTCATTAAATATAAAAAATACTGATTAAAAAGAGGCTTTAAAAATGGACTATATTACCCATTATTTGTATGTGCTGTGTAATTTTATGGTTTTTAAATGCATCACACCATTTGCTTTGCAACATGCTAATGCCAAACTCTATTGAAATCAATTGAGAGACTAGTCTACCGTGAGTTGGTGCCTGTAGAGCATTACAAAATTGACACTTAATATGTTGCCTTAGAAGGTAGCTGCCTATGTAGGCAGCAGGAGGCTCGGAGCCAATCTCTTACCTCTTACTCACCATCTTTTTGGGACACCATTATTACACTCTTGCTGTCTCAACATAAACAAAATGTCACATTCATTCACCTGTGCTCTCCTCCACAAGGTTTCACCAAGGCATCACTGTCTATGGATGCGTCAGAGGAGAATGACGGTTACTCGAGCACCGAGGACCCCATGAACTCTGACCCCGAGGAGGAGGGAGGGAAGAAACTGGTGAGTCATTATAGCCAAACATCTATTTGTTGCAATTACCCAGGATTTCTCACAAATAGCTTTCGATACAACCCTGATGGCCTAATGTTTGATTGTTTGTGTGTAGTCTCCAGGCAGGTATGTGGTAGCTGCTGACTATGATAAAAGCGGACCGCAGGAGGTGACGGTAAAGAGTGGAGACACAGTGGAGTTGGTCAGAGAAGGAGATGATGGACGCTGGTAAGCTGCACTCATTCAGGACTATGAAATATTCTACACATCCAATTTTGACAACCCATTTGAAAAATCAACAGCAAGGTATATAACAGTTAGTGGTTCAATTGGGATTTTGGAGGTGGGGTTACCCTAGTTAAAGGCTGAATAGAGCATCTACATTTTATTTAATGATAATATTTATATAAAATTATAAAAGAGTGCTGAAATAAACTGTATACTTGCTAGAAATAATAAATAAAATATTTAACCCACGATAACAGTACAACCTATTGAATAGACTGTAAATATGTCCCGCACAGGCTTGTTTTAAATTGTGAAAAATGTAATATTCGCCTACCTTGGCTGTGGTCTATTAGCTTCATATGCAACAACACTTGCCTCTGAGATACCAAATAAAGATATTTGACAGCTACAAGTCACTACGGTGTCTCCAGAGGTTCTAAACCCACAGCTACAAAAGCCTAATGGTATATTAAGAAGAATAATATAATATTATTAAGATAAAACAGAGATGTTTACTAGCGGGGCAATTGTGCTTAGTACTTGAAGGATGTTTTTAAAACATAATTATAAAAAAAAAAAAAAAATTATTGGGCCTTTTAACCCTTTAAAATCTAAATGTGTTTCATTGGCATTCCCAAAATGCATTTTATTTTTCTGATTTTACATTATTTATCTCTAAAAAAAAAAAAAACTACAAACAACAAAGCATTCAAACGTTATAGCATCACAAAAATAATTTACCCTAGTGTCCAAAAATGTCTCCAAGTTTTCAAAAGCCTCTCGAAACAAGTAAAAACATAATAATTGTACATAAGAACTAATTACACATACAATATTGACTAAATGGATGCTCTCTCCCTCTCTCTAAAACACGAGTATTGAGATCTCATTCAGTTCCATTCTGTGTCATTTGAGCCATCATTGAGTCTGTGTCATGTACTTGGCACCATCTCCTGGTGGCCATATTTAATCACAGTGAACGATCCTCTCTGGCCATATTTGGATGACTTCCACCTCTGGTTGCAGCGATCTGAATCCTAATACAATTGGTTTAGCATTCCATGACTCTGGACAGTGTACTACGTTATTTCCGATGAAGTCATCTGATCCAGGAAAGCTAGCATTTTTTAGCCAGATAACACATTATTGTGCTTCGTGTGGATTATCTAATGATCTATGCATTTTATTTAATTGTGTGTGTGTGGGCTCATTTGTAAGATAATCACCTTGTATAAGTAATGGTATGCAATATGTTTTGTGAAGTTATATGTGAAAACACAGCTTATAAGTAACAACTGTTTACATGTAACATGTATGACATATACTTAGCTATCACTTGCAATATTTTTGTCTATGAATAAAACAAATAGGCTGGTTGTATTCTACTCTTTGAGAGCTTTCCAACAACATATGACTCATTATGATAAGTTAAATGTTTCTTCCTATTACAATAATACAGTAATAGTACAGTCTGCAAATTTTGAATCACTTTTATAGTTTTGATCATTATGCCTACATGCATCATGCTTCTATGTTTTAAAATGATATCTATTTTGTGTTGGTGAAGACTTATAGTTATTTATATTTTGATCATAATTTTTTCTCTGTGGCCCGATCAGAGCTTAAAGAGTTAATGTTTAGAGGAAGAGACTCTGTTTGCATTACTGATTATCTGGTGTGATATTAATGTTATTGTTGTATATTTTTTTTTTCATGGTCATTTAGGTTTGTACGTAATCTGAGGACCAATAAAGAGGGCTGGGTGCCAGCCACAAACATACTAACTCTTATCACAGAGTCCAAATCTTCTCAATCTCTCTCCAGCTCAGGTAACTGAACTCCATGCACTCCCTGTTTTGCCTAAGCAAACACCACTAATCATGATTCTCTGTGATCCTGTCATGTGAGCGCTTTGCAGGTGACGATTTTAGCTAATGTGTGTTGTTCCACAGAAGGCAGTGGATCTGGCAACCTCAGCACATCCTCTAGCTGTAGTGAGTCCTACACGAGCTTCTCGGACATCAAAGCCTGAAGTCTGGGCCTCAAACCTACATCTGCACCACTGCCTTCTGGCAGCTCCTACACAGTGCACTTTCTACTGAAGCTTCTCGGGTCTTTGTACTGTATTTAACCTCCTCAATTCTGCTGAGAGAGGAATTGACCTCTGCGGTCAGTATCCGCTTTTCAGGATATTTTATATAGAGCGTCACTCTTTCTTAATGTTATAAGAGGAGAGAGCGCAATAGGAGGGATACTGCAATTTTGTGTCTGCTGTTCCCCATTCAAATTCTCCTTTGCTTCAAATGTACTGAAGCAAAGCTGTTACCTCCTCTCACAACTGCATGATATGTTTCCTAAAAGATTAGACAGTGACAGATAGATTCTTAAAGTGATAGTTCACCCAAAAATGACACTTCTGTCATCTCAGTCTTGTTTACAAACATGACTTTCTTATTTGTAAGCAGAATGTTAGGGACCTGACAGCTTCAGTCACCATTCGGTTTCATTGTATGTCATTCTGCCCAACATCTTTTGTGTTCCAGTAGAAAGTTTGGTTTGGTACAACATGAAGGTTAGTTAATAATGACAGAATTTTAATTTGTGAGTGAATTGTCCCTTTAAAGGCTTCTGTAACATCATCAGAGTAATCTGCAGTTTCATTGAAAATAATAAGCGCACTCAATGGACCTTTCTATAAGAAAAGTTGAGCTTCCACCAATTTTATTGATCTTGCAAGGAGAATATTAGTGTCTTTTTGGAATGTCTTATTTTCTTACCGTCTAAAGCTCCTGTCTGATTTGCTGTAGCAACAAGACAATTACATTTTGTTTTTTACACTAAATATTATTGAGGTTATGCCAGGTTTCCTGCGACTGAAATGACTGTGAAAAGTCATGTCATTCACTGTATGTATTAATCAAAAATAGCTGTATAGTTTAAATTATTTCCTGTAAAAGGATACGATTTGTACAGATATTAACTTTTATCTCGTGTTTTTCATTAAAACAGTATATACATATATAAATATTGTATATTATGACCACTATTGTTGTCAATGAATTGTATTTAATTATATTTTGTTGTATCTGTCACTTTACTGATCTGCAACATTCATGTACATGTTATTACAATTGTCCAGTAACAACATATTGTATTCACATGTAATTTATTTTATGTATGTCATCATGGATATTCATTTGATTGCTTCAAAATGCAAAGACTGGAAACCAGCAATCAAGTTTTTAAGTTTATTAAAAGAATAAGTATTTCTTCAAACTTGTCAAAAATTTTCATTTATGTCAATGTTCCTAGAATCAGACTGATTCAAGGAAGAAATTAAATATAAGTGTTTTTGACAGTTTGATGACCACAAATTTTCTCTACTTCATGGCCGCATAGCTGTGAACTTTTATTTGAGTTTAAATGTATTCAGCAATACAAAGTCACTGTTAATTTCTATTTAAATTGTATGTGGCACATTGCTGCATGTTAGTTTTATCTTCATGTTTTCATTTGGCATTAAAATATTTTCCAGTATTAAGCTTGTATCTCTGTATATGTGTAAATATGTATCTAAGAGGTTGTATGAGATTAATGAATTTAAAGTGCATAGGTTGAAATAAATTTCACTAAAACATTTTGTCCTTTTTTCCTGGCCCTATTATTAGATTTTGTGTATACATATTTTCATTGTCAGCAAGGATGGCAAATGAACAAGGCCAGTGGGGTCAGTGCCAGCGGGATGCCCAATATGGCCTGACACCTGCAATAAGCCTCTGCAGATTTAAAATGTATGTAAATAAACTGCTCCAATGTGTTACTGTTGACACGATGGGAAAGTGAAAGGTTATTTGTTCCTGGCCCCTTCTTATAACTAATATTTTTTGAACACCTTATTGCCTCTTTAACCTCTTCAAATCTACAGACCTGCCGGTGAGTCCAAAAGGAGGCGCTATAAAAGTTAATGCTTAAAATATTTTCAGATACATGGGTCAGGTATATGGGGAATGGTTTAAATGATTCGAATCTTAACTTTTCATTGATAACCATCACTTCTGCAATTGTGTTACATAAAATAACAAAATAAGAACTGAAAACATCCTCATTGCAAATCAGCGCCACCTAGAGATAATGTGGTAGAAACATTAATATGAATATAAAAGTCTTTCAAATAGCACTTAAATAGACAAATCGTTTATAAAATGAAAGCTCTCATTCTCAGGAATGTGACTGTTTGTTGTTGCCCTAAAACCACAGTTTGAAAGATTTTCAAAAGAATCACAAAGTGAAATGTGATTTCTATAAGACATAAAATACAAACGTTGTTCTTATGTGCCGATCACTGCTGCTGTAAGCACCAAATAGCTAAAAAATTGTATCTGATGTATGCGCCCAGCAAGAAAGTCATGCTGCACAAATCATCAGAAATATATGTTATCGATAAAACGTTATACATCATCATAAAGGGAGGATTTCCAATAACACTTAGAATATCTCGGCCTCTGAGTGGACTCAATCATTACTGAGTGCACCTTTAATATAAAAGCCTAATGGGAACTGAATGATTGCCATGATAATGTACCATGAAATGTATTTAATGTACTCCAATGTACTTAAATGAATACTGTGGTAGTTGTAGTACAATTAAACTAGTTTGATCAGTAATTGTATTTATATTTTTCATGTTAGATTTAGTTTTAACTAAGCTTCACAAATAGCACAAAAAGGATGGCACACGCCCATTGATTGTTTCCAGATTCTACTGAGTGACTCAGAGGTGCTCTGTGCTTCAATGTCACTGTGCACACACATAGACTTTGACCGTGACAGTCTTTCTGCGTGTTGTTCTGTAGTTCAGTAAGGTATATGACGCGATAGTTATAGCATCGTGATTTAAAATCATGACTCAAGCACTTCTTTTAGCCAGTGTCTCTCTACATAATAAAGTCTGAACACAGCCACATCCGGGTAACGTCAAGCCTCGCCTCAATGGAGTGAAGAAGCGCCAATACGCTCACTGCGACGTGCAGCATCTGACCTGAGATCAGTGTTATCACTTTTGATCCATCATACACAAAACCACCACATACGATCGAAGAACTGATCCTAGATCATTCTTTAACCGTGGAAACAGAGAGCAGGGAGTTTGTGCAAGAAACCCATCATGTATTTTGCAGATATACACGTTTGAGTCAGTCACTGTATAATTCGCTCACACACACACACATTCCGCTGACGTTTTGCCCAGCACGCGCGCGCACACACACACACACACACTCTGCTGGTGTGATCAGAAAGGCTGCTCGTTAACACACAACCAATGCAGCAGCAGAAGACACGCAATTACATCGCAGCACTGTAAGTATTCAACTTCTGCTTCACATTTAAGATATGAGAGACGCGTTAATGAAATGTTCGATATCTTTCGTTTCGTTTCAAACAAAGAATTGGCATAAAGACCAACGTAGAGTTTATATACTGGCGTTTGGTTGTCTTTTATGTTGGTGTCGCGCAAGAATAAACTCTACGTACGCCCAATTTTCCGCACGTCGGGCATGTTTTTTGGTAACAGTATTGACAAACTGGGAGTTAAAAGCCCAGGCGGTGTGTGTGTTCTTGTGTTCTGCTTTCATTGTTACATAGTATCGTTCTATTTAGTTGTGACGTTTTATTTGCTTGATACATTGTTGCCTTGCGCTTAGTGTCACACTGTTATTCTGCTGGTGTTTATGTTGAATTGAGTGAACGGGCCTTTCACAGTAAGTATAACACCACTGGAAAGCCTGTGCACGGTCTGATCACAACATTGCCAGGCATGTGCACTGTCTGATCACACCACCGCAAGGCATGTGCACTGTCTGATCACACCACCGCAAGGCCTGTGCACGGTCTGATCACACCACCGCAAGGCCTGTGCACGGTCTGATCACACCACCGCAAGGCCTGTGCACGGTCTGGTCTGATCACACCACCGCAAGGCCTGTGCACGGTCTGGTCTGATCACACCACCGCAAGGCCTGTGCACCACGCAAGCCTGTGCACGGTCTGGTCTGATCACACCACCGCCAAGGCCTGTGCACGGTCTGGTCGGATCACACCACCGCCAAGGCATGTGCACTCGGTCTGATCACACCACCGCAAGCTGTGCCTGTCGATCACCACCGCAGCCTGTACACGGTCTGATCACACCACCGCAAGGCCTGTGCACGGTCTGATCAAACCACCGCAAGGCCTGTGCACGGTCTGGTCTGATCACACCACCGCAAGGCCTGTGCACGGTCTGGTCTGATCACACCACCGCAAGGCCTGTGCACGGTCTGGTCTGATCACACCACCGCAAGGCCTGTGCACGGTCTGGTCTGATCACACCACCGCAAGGCCTGTGCACGGTCTGGTCGGATCACACCACCGCAAGGCCTGTGCACGGTCTGGTCGGATCACACCACCGCAAGGGCTATGCACGGTCTGATCACACCACCGCAAGGCCTGTGCACGGTCTGGTCGGATCACACCACCGCAAGCCCTGTGCACGGTCTGGTCGGATCACACCACCGCAAGGGCTATGCACGGTCTGATCACACCACCGCAAGGCCTGTGCACGGTCTGGTCGGATCACACCACCGCAAGGCCTGTGCACGGTCTGGTCGGATCACACCACCGCAAGGCCTGTGCACGGTCTGGTCGGATCACACCACCGCAAGGCCTGTGCACGGTCTGGTCGGATCACACCACCGCAAGGCCTGTGCACGGTCTGGTCGGATCACACCACCGCAAGGCCTGTGCACGGTCTGGTCGGATCACACCACCGCAAGGCCTGTGCACGGTCTGGTCGGATCACACCACCGCAAGGCCTGTGCACGGTCGGATCACACCACCGCAAGGCCTGTGCACGGTCTGATCGCAGCACCACCGCAAGGCCTGTGCACGGTCTGATCACACCACCGATCGCAGCACCACTGCAAGGCCTGTGCACGGTCTGATCGCACCACCGCAAGGACTGTGCACGGTTCACTCATTTCAATAAAAACGCCAATAGAGTTACAGCAGATCATGTACTGGAAGGCCTGCTGAGTCAATTCAAATGAACCTTTTAACAATTATCCATAAATCCAACATTAATCTCTCCAACAGGCATGAACTGCTTTTATGTCACAAAAATCTGATGCCTGATGTTGACTTGACATGATAACAGCTTTTGTTTTGGTATAATTAATGGTGTTTTCAACTTGTTCTACCTTCTTCACTATCTAATAAAATTGCCACAATTTGCTGGATTGATATTCAGTTTATTGGAGTAATATATATTCAGTTATTTTTATTATTAATTATGAACTTGCAATATTTAGCTGTGTTCCTCATTTTGCGCACAACCGTGTTAAAGCTTGATTTTACAAATTAGTACAAAAAATTTAAAATTCTTCACACCGAAAAGAAACTTTTTACAGCAAATTAAGCCATTTTTTTTTCTCATTTACTAAATCCCATTTGTAATTTTTAGTTGTATCAAAAATTTTATTTTTCTTTGTTACAGAAAATATAAGTTCATCAATAACTACAAACCCTAACTAGCTAGCTCCTACTGAGTAATACATTTCAGGTCTTATATGAAATAAATGTAAAATAAAAGGGCTTATATAATAGATAATACGTTTAAAAAATAATTGTTTTGTTTAAAGGTATAGTTCTCCCAAAAATAAAAATAGTCTCATCATTTAACCTCATGCCATCTGAGATGTGTATAACTTTTGTTTCTTCTGCTAAACACAAATAAAGATTTTTAGAAGAATATTTCAGCTCTGTAGGTCCATACAATGCAAGTGAATGTGACCAAAACTTTGAAGCTCCAAAAGCAAATGATGACAGCATAAAAGTAATCCATATGTCTCCAGTGTTTTAATCCATGTCTTCTGAAGTGCTAAAAGTGTGTGTGTGAGAAATAGGGTTGTACCGATTTGATACCTGGATCGGACTGAAGCTTTTAGACGGATTGGTTATCTGTCCGACGAGCCTGATCCAAATCCGATACTGTGTTTTAGACATCGCTCCAGAAATTACATAAAAGAACCAAAAAAACACCATTTAAGCAGTTCGTATGACTCGTGCATTTTATTCAGAGCCACTTGAAGACCTGCGTTAGCTCTGTAAATCACAAAAGGTTTTTAAGTAAATGTATAGTTTGCGCAGCACCAGCGCGTTAGTGAATGGTGCTGCTCTTTTGACACAAACTCACGCACAGGCTGGTCATGCACTCGTGGCTATTTTTAGCCTTTACAGCGGTGCGCAATATTTGAGCGCTACTCAAGAACAGCATCTCAGATGTAGATGCTCAATAGTTCAGTTCACTTATAATATGCATTTAGAACGGCACCGGAGGTGCATTTTACCAGAATTTGAATAAGAAGCTATTTAAAGTACTGTGAATTTGCATACAAACAGACACCTACAGGACTTCCTGGAGAGTTTAGAATGTCAAAATAAAAGTGTGAGGGTTTAAAATGTGCACCATTTAAATATATTACTGTTGTATTTCAAATGAAAAGTTAATAATATTAATGACAATGTATTATTATTGTCATCATTAATATTTGTTTACAATTTATAACTATTTAAGTTGAACGGGTTCCAAAACTGTGTGAATTAAAAGTGGACTAATGTCTTACAGATAAATTTAAGAAGTCCAGATGTAAGTTGAAACATTTTTGGAGAAAATGAAACACTGGGTTCTTTTCTACTGATGACAAAGACTGGAATTACTGTTAATTTTGCTGCAACATTATCCAGTATACTAGTTAACAAAGTTTTTCGTACACATTATTTCAATATAAATGTGAAGCTTATTGTGTTTCTTTACATTATTGTGCAAATAATTGGTAGCACTCTTTAATATGTAAAGATATTCTAAACTGATTATGCAAAAAACAACACCGGTATCGGTTTCGACCGATACTGAGATTTCTGATATCGGATCGGAAGAGAAAAAGTGGTATTGGTCCATCCCTAGTGAGAAGCAGATCAAGATTTAAGTCCTATATACACTCACCTAAAGGATTATTAGGAACACCTGTTCAATTTCTCATTAATACAATTATCTAATCAACCAATCACATGGCAGTTGCTTCAATGCATTTAGGGGTGTGGTCCTGGTCAAGACAATCTCTTGAACTCCAAACTGAATGTCAGAATGGGAAAGAAAGGTGATTTAAGCAATTTTGAGTGTGGCATGGTTGTTGGTGCAGACGGGCCGGTCTGAGTATTTCACAATCTGCTCAGTTACTGGGATTTTCATGCACAACTATTTCTAGGGTTTACAAAGAATGGTGTGAAAAGGGAAAAACATCCAGTATGCGGCAGTCCTGTGGGCGAAAATGCCTTGTTGATGCTAGAGGTCAGAGGAGAATGGGCCGACTGATTCAAGCTGATAGAAGAGCAACTTTGCCTGAAATAACCACTCGTTACAACCGAGGTATGCAGCAAAGCATTTGTGAAGCCACAACACGCACAACCTTGAGGCGGATGGGCTACAACAGCAGAAGACCGCACCGGGTACCACTCATCTCCACTACAAATAGGAAAAAGAGGCTACAATTTGCAAGAGCTCACCAAAATTGGACAGTTGAAGACTGGAAAAATGTTGCCTGGTCTGATGAGTCTCGATTTCTGTTGAGACATTCAGATGGTAGAGTCAGAATTTGGCGTAAACAGAATGAGAACATGGATCCATCATGCCTTGTTACCACTGTGCAGGCTGGTGGTGGTGGTGTAATGGTGTGGGGGATGTTTTCTTGGCACACTTTAGGCCCCTTAGTGCCAATTGGGCATCGCTTAAATACCACGGCCTACCTGAGCATTGTTTCTGACCATGTCCATCCCTTTATGGCCACCATGTACCCATCCTCTGATGGCTACTTCCAGCAGGATAATGCACCATGTCACAAAGCTCGAATCATTACAAATTGGTTTCTTGAACATGACAATGAGTTCACTGTACTAAAATGGCCCCCACAGTCACCAGATCTCAACCCAATAGAGCATCTTTGGGATGTGGTGGAACGGGAGCTTCGTGCCCTGGATGTGCATCCCACAAATCTCCATCAACTGCAAGATGCTATACTATCAATATGGGCCAACATTTCTAAAGAATGCTTTCAGCACCTTGTTGAATCAATGCCACGTAGAATTAAGGCAGTTCTGAAGGCGAAAGGGGGTCAAACACAGTATTAGTATGGTGTTCCTAATAATCCTTTAGGTGAGTGTGTGTATAAAATATATATATATATATATATATATATATTTGTACTAATATTATTAAAATAATATAAATATCCACTTTCACTTCCACATTCTTTTGTTTTTGTTGATTCACATTGCATCTGAAGATATGGATTTAACCACTGGAGTTGTATGGATTACTTTTATAGTATGATATGTTTACATTTGGCATTTTTAGAAAGTGTCATCTTTTTGCACTATTCATTACAAATGTGTACTGGTCGGCGCTGCACTGTCTCTTACTGTGTCTATTGTCCTGTTCCTTTTAGTAATTTATTGTACTGTCCCTTACTTTTTTGGCACACGTTTGCATGTGCACTTTATGTAGAAATGTTATTTTGTCTGTGTAGTCTCATGTTGTTTTTATGTAGCGCCATGGTCCTGGAGGAATGTTGTCTCGTTTCGCTGTGTACTGTACTTGTATATGGTTGAACGACAATAAAAAACACTTGACTTTTATGCTGCCTTTATGTGCTTTTTGGAGCTGCAAAGTTCTGGCCACCATTCACTTGTATTGTAAGGAAATAATCTACAAATCTTAATTATGTTCAGCAGAAGAAGGTTATACATATCTGGGATGGCATGAGGTTATTGATGATAACTTTCATTTTTGTGTGAACTTTCACTTTAAATTGCCATAGCAATAACCCTTGTTTTAGGTATAAGTTAGTAATATGTCAGTACATTTATGTTTTGTGTAGTAATTGAGAACAAGTCCTTCCATTTCATTGCTATTATTTTATGTCATAGATTCGCTGCAGTATGGTTTTGGATGAAGGTAGTATTTCAGAGTTTGCCACAGGAAAAAAACATAAAAATCAGACTCCACCTTTGTTTACAAAGACGAAATGCGATTCCTAACGCTGGCACCTAGCAAACAGAAGACCAGAGGCCTGTACCATGAAGGTAGCTGAACTAAATCAGGCTTTCAGGATTGGTTTCAGGTTGACAAATTCAAACCAATCCAATCAGGGTTAATTGGTACCATGATGCAGCTCATCAACTTTCTCTGTCAACTCGGGCTTCGATCCTGACTTTAAAATGAGATTACGCGCTCGTGCACATGAATGAGTGACGTTTGCTGCGCACAACCAATCGTGTGAGAGAACGTGATTCACTTCTCGCGAGAGACTCTTTTGTAGAAGCTTTTGTGTTTATTTGGAATAAAAACTTTATATATATCATTCAAAACAATAACAAATAAATATAGTCTACTATTAATTACAAAAGTATTAGAGACTATAAAGATTAATATTCTCCCTAAGTTTATTTTCCTTTATCAAAATCTACCAGTTAGTAGTATGTTCCATTTTCAAAAAACTTATCTTTTTGATTAACACTTTGTAAATATACATAGGATAGTAGGAAACCTAAAATTATTCTTAAAATTCTTTAGTTGTCAAAAAGGCTCTGAGGACTAGAATTCCCAAATATAATAAATTATTATAACGCTGCCTAAATTCAACCTATATTGAAGAATCAAATTGAAATGTATCAAATGGAGGAACCTATTAGTATATCGCTGTTCCTACCAAACAATGAAAAACATTTAAATCAATAGATAATACTTGTATTAATAGTACTTTTTGAATTTGGTTAGAAAAGAAAAATACTACAATTAAGAAAGACAAAGTTAATTTACAAGAAATGGTTAAAGATCCATATTTCATGCCAAATAAAATAGATACTATTTAAGTTTTGGGCAGATAGAGGTCTGAAAAGATCTGTGAAAAGTTCACTGATAAAGGAATGGAGACCTTTTTCAACATTAATACTAAATGTATCAGCTTCAAAATTCTCTCTTTTTATTTTGTTTATTATTATTTACAGGTAAGATATTTATCATTAACTTCTGTTAATAATTATCTTACCTGTTAAAGTAAAATAAATAAAAAGGAAATGCATCCATTAATAGATTATATAATTGATACATACAATACAATTAATCCAATACAAATTTTAGGAATTTTAAATCCAATAAAAAATTTAGGAATCTTAAAGAGTGCACTTGAAAGAGATATACAGAACACTCAGAATGAAATTATATGTAGGTGGAGGATGAATTAAAAATAAAAATGAATCAGCTAGATGGGGAAGAAATATAATATAATACAATCCAGTGTTTGAAGGTGATCTGCTTGGAAGATCAAATTAGATTTTTTACAACCCCTGCTATTCAAAGTAAATACAATAGCATGGTAAAAGGGGATTGTAATGAGCATTTCTTTTCTCCGTGCTCTAACTTGTTGGAATGAAGTGATTGGAATGAAGTGATAGGTTAATTTATTATTTAACTGCACAATAGAAATGCATCCAGAATTTTTTTGGGGGGGGACATTCTTAAGAAATAAAACTAAACAAAATATATTTAGGGTAATCAGAATAGCATCTTTGAAACCGATTACAAAAAATTAAACCAGAACCACCACAATTTCAAAGATGGAGAGAAACTATTTTGGAAATATACCAAATAACATTTATAACTAATAATAAAAGTCTGGAATGTGAACATAAATGGGATTTGGTTAAAAATATTATAAATTAATTTAGATTTGTAGTCCATGAAAGAAAGAAGAGGTTTGGGTGGCATTCACCCTTTCCATAGCAATCTTGAGCTTTTAATATTTTAAAAACAGTTATCATATGAATCCATCTTATTGACTTTAATTTTAAATTATGTTTGTTTATTAGATTATTATTATTTATTTTTTTGTTGTTGCTATGGCTAAAGAGGGTAAATGAAAAGCAATAATATTTTAAATAAAATCAACATTCTATCTGCTGAAAATCTACATTTTAGATTCTCAAATAAATAATTTATCATGAAGTGGATTTCTCATTTTATGATTGGTTCAGCATCTGTTAGCGATCTATGTTAGCTTCATATGATTCACCACTTCATGGAATCATAATATTAACCACTTTACAGAAAAAGGGACAACAGCTTCATATAAGTAGTGGTAGACTGATATGGTTTTTTTTAGGCTTGGGATCGATGCTGTTCACATATCGATAATCGGAAGATGATTATTGATATATGTCAGGCTTTCTTTTTCAGATATAAATAGGGTTGCCCGTTGCACAAGACTCTTTGTCTTTTCAAATATACAGAGAGCATACTGCTACATACACAGAAATTGCATAATAAACATTGCCATTTCTAATCGTTTAGTTTGAGCAGTTACCAGTTTCATACATTAACCTGCAAACTCATCAACGTCACTTTGTTAATTCTTGAAATACAAAAACCTTTGTAACCTCAAACTGCCATCAGCTTGGAATGTTGGTGTGATCTGTCCTTAGTTCATGCCGTGGACGTCACAATACATATTACGTCACACTCTATTGCCGACATTTAAATTAGAATCCTAATTTATGTGAATGGAAGGCAACTGGCAGTTAATTGAAAGCAATGTTAATATATCGATGCCTCAAAAATGTTATATAAGAATGTACCGATCAACAATTGTTTTATGTTTTGGTATTTCTAATGTTTTATTTTTAATGTTTGTAGTGGAGGGTGGAAAATGGCCAATATAATGCTTGAGATATATATATATATATATATATATATATCTAATTTAATAATAGCAAATGAGATAAACATCAAATTCATGTAAATATTGTGTGAAATAAGTTTCTTTTAATTTCATGCTATATAAATATATCGATATATCATGATCATAATTGAAATTTAAAAATCAATATTGAGATCATTCAAAGATACATTTTTTACTTTGTTGCAACCCTTTTGAACAATGTCTTTTAATATCCTTTCTGTACTTTACAGTCAGTTGTCGTTCGAAAATGACAAACATAAGAAATTAATTCTAATCAAACATTGCACAGATGCTGTAAAGAAGCCATTCTAGTCCTCTCAATGTGTGTGCGCAGAGTCGGAGATGCTTAAAGAGACAGTACCAGTTTTTAGGATGTTTTCCACAAATCAATGTAAATAAAATACTTGTTTTTTTGTTCATAAGCATAATTTGTACTATTAACGTGCATGTGTATTTGAGAGAGAATGTGCGGTTACCTGCGTATGTCGTGACTCCCAAGCGGAAATGAACTGTAAATCTATTGTTGTTTAACTCTATTCCTCAGCTGTAGTGTTTGTTAGCTTGCTGAAGATAATGGAATTTTGGTCATTCATTGTATTTTTTCTGTGTAAAAAAACAGCCATCCAAGCAGGTAGTTTAGTTTAGAATGCCACAGACACATTAATGTTTATATCACTCCGCTTGTGTTTGAGTGCTAGACATCAGTGCTCTCAAAACGTCTTGTCCAAACAGATTCGAGGACCGGAACTAACTGTTGTATAAATCTGAAAAATACCCAAATGAATCGGAATCGAATTGAAAGCTTGTAAATTGGAATCTAATTTAATCTACAATCTGTATCAACTTGTAATTTAACAAACATTCTAATAATAAACATTGCTTTCATATATATTCATCTGAATTTCATCATATGCATTTTAATAAACAAGGCTGTTTGTAGTTTTTGGAACTGATAATATATGGGTCTATTGCTTAATTGTATGAACTGTAGCACTGACATAAGGGGAATATGATCAAAGAGAGCAGCTGCTGGAAGGTGGAGGGAAAGTTCTCACTGTGCGAGTCCTAGATTCCAGTGTTCGTGCCTCAGCACTCTTTGCTTAGGTTATTAGCTCACAGGATTACCAGTCACAAGTTACAATGGGTCCTCTTGGAAAAACAGTGAATATTCCCATGATCTTAGTTGGAGGATTGTAGGTTGCTGCTGAAAAGTGTCTCTAACCTCCAATTCTAGCTGTCAAAATTATTTTGTTTTAACAATGATTTATTGAATCAAATCATGACTAATTGTTTAGTTTAATCACTTGTATTACTGGATAACCAAATGACTGGAGGCTTTTCAGGGTGAAAGTTGAATATTGTGACACTGTAATTTTTTGGATTTTGTAATTCAGAATGTTAGACAGAGCTACTACTGGAGTCTCACAAAGTTAAATATTAAGCTAGGATAGAAAGAGGTATTTTAACAATGAGGGAATCAACTGATAAATTACTTAAAGTGTAAACACTGTGGCTCTGTGGTGCATCAACCATCACTCCGTTTGTGCGTCTCAACCAGCCAAACCCGGCAACAAATGCTCAGCCAATGGTTTTAGTTTAGGGTGGGACTATCTGTTTGTTCAAAAATGGCAGATGAGTTTAGGGAACTTGTCTGAAAGTAATCACTATTTTTAAATTCAGTTTGGTAGCTAAAAAGGACAGACTTGACATTTTAAGGTCACAATTAAGTGCCTTTCTTAGCCAGAGGAAGTGCCAAATGCCCCATTTACACCTTGCATTAACGTGATAGTATTTGGATATTTGACTGTAAAGTGTAAAAACAAATCCAGCTAAAGAATTAGTCTCCAACATCCGATCAAAGTTACTCATGCAAAATGGAAAACGCTACTTGCAAATTACATCAGATGCTGTGGTGACTGACTGATGAATAATTCAAATGCTTTCCATGACTTTGAAAATACTGTCTTTATCGAATTTTAAAAACATTGTCAATGTTTTTCCTTCATTGAAAATTTTTTGGTGGATGCCAAAGCTTAATTTCGGGTCGCCGAAGCTAATTTGAATGATATTCATCTTGCGTAAAAACCAGGCTTCATTTGTATCTTTCAGATGAGAAGCATATTTAGCACTTGATGGATTTAGCACGAGTAAAAAGAAACTAACATCCAAATGTTACTGAATAGAACCATATTGTACAGTGATAATAAATTATAACAAAATTAATATTAAAATGAAGCTAAACGACCCACAGATGTGTTAATGTTGAAAGTTATTCAAAATAACTGAAGTGTTTTTTCAACTTTTGAGGGAATAATATCCCAAAATCCACTTATGTGGACATCATGAAATTATTTCATATTTTTAAAGCGGCATATCAAAAGAAACTAGAGATGCTCTTTACACCCAAACAGGGTTCTGTGAAAGAACTTAGAGGTTTCTCAACAGAGGCACTTTTGTTTGTTCTGCGCCTGTTAAAACGCTTCACGGAAATCGATGATCATGTTGTTGTCATGTATCTCGGTGCAGCAGTAGTTTTACCCCTAAATGACAGTCTAGGGTCTAGTGAACAGTATTCAGTCCATTTAAATGCATTTAAATTATGCATTGCATATAGTAAAGCCAAAATACAGTGTCTACGCATGTGGATGCACGAGGTTAATGTGGTCAAGTGCTATCCAAAATCGATCAGATCATCTAAAACATATGTTAATGCAAGGTGTAAATGGGGCCAGAGGGGACTCTTCCAAAAGATACCAGTACTGTCCTGAGAAAACATTTCAATGTTTGTTGATATCACTTTTTTCCCAGTGGAACATTTATTTAGCCCTCATGAAATGTAAATGTGGCACATGTTGTATTTTGTGAATTAATACCTCTTGAGTTAAAGCATACACATTAGTTACAATAATGTTGTTGTATTTCTAAAAGAACTGTATGAAATATTTTTTTCTTTCTGTTTGAAGGAAGTATTTTTTGGTTTGTAGCAGCACTGCTTTTGATTTAGAACTTAGTTTGATTTCATACATTAAGATAAAAAAAAACTATCAATGCCTAAAATGTTTACGTTTATGTGTTTCCTGTGAGCTTTGTATACTCTGCACAAATACCTAGCGAGTTTAAGGAACAGAACTTTGATGTATAATTCATGTGATATTTCCAGGTTAAATGTTTAAGGGGAATGATATAATTTAAACTTTGCCATGTTCTGTTGTCATGACAACCACGTGAATGCCATTAGCTGTCGTTGTCTATCAGGGCAAGCTTATTCAAGAGTCCCTTAAGATTTTACTTGGGTCAATGGATTTCTTTGCCATCTTCCCTAAAACCACATGTCTTTTAACACTTTATCTCTCATTGTTGCTCCAGGTCTTGAAGAGAGAACCCTACGGCCGCTACCATGCCACTATTTGGTAAATCTCACAAGAACCCCACAGATATTGTGAAAACTCTGAAGGACAACCTGTCCATCCTGGTGAAGCAGGACAAGAAGACAGAGAAGGTATGAGTTTTATTCAGTTGCTGTTACAATCTCTGTGTTTCCAAAGGCCTACTGTATAGGTGAAGGGAAAAACCAATATTTCGATGTAATGTGAAATATTTTACTTCACGATACTGTATCAATATAAAAGCATGAAGAATCAATATTTTTATATATTGCTGTACATATTACTATGACATATTACTGTCAATGGCATGTCTACAAAAAAGTAAAGTAGAAAGTTCACCACTTGTTGCGCAAAGTAGTGTAGAGCATAAAGCAACTTAATCAAATGAGCTTTAATAGTAAACAAGTGAGTGAAATCATTAGTTTTGAATCGCAATACACTAAACATCCATCCATCTTCAACCGCTTATCCGAAGTCGGGTCGCGGGGGCAGCTGCTCCAGCAGGGGGCCCCAAACTTCCCTATCCCGAGCCACATTAACCAGCTCTGACTGGGCGACCCCGAGGCGTTTCCAGGCCAGTGTGGAGATGTAATCTCTCCACCTAGTCCTGGGTCTTCCCCGAGGCCTCCTCCCAGCTGGACGTGCCTGAAACACCTCCCTAGGGAGGCGGCCAGGGGGCATCCTTACCAGATGCCCAAACCACCTCAACTGACTCCTTTCAACGCAAAGGAGCAGCGGCTCTACTCCGAGCTCCTCACGGATGACTGAGCTCCTCACCCTATCTCTAAGGGAGAAGCCTGCCACCCTTCTGAGGAAGCCCATTTCGGCCGCTTGTACTCGCGACCTAGTTCTTTCGGTCATGACCCAACCTTCATGACCATAGGTGAGGGTAGGAACAAAAATTGACCGGTAGATCGAGAGCTTTGCCTTTCGGCTCAGCTCTCTTTTCGTGACAACGGTGCGATAGAGCGAGTGCAATACCGCCCCTGCTGCCCCGATTCTCCAGCCAACCTCCCGCTCCATTGTCCCCTCACTCGTGAACAAGACCCCGAGGTACTTGAACTCCTTCACTTGGGGCAAAACCTCATTCCCTACCTGTAGTACGCACTCCATCGGTTTCCTGCTGAGAACATAGAGAATCGTAATATAATTGTATCGCGCCCCAGATATCGATCAATATAACTTTGAATTGCCAGGTCCCTGCTGGTTCCCACCCCAAGTCCACTGCTCAGTAAATGAAAGCCTGAAGTTTTTCTTAAATATTTACTTCTTATCCATGATCTCATTCTTTCATTATCTATCCACAGCTGTTCCAGAGGCTCTCATATGATTGTTTGAGTATTGAGTATTATTGCTCCAGGTTCGCTAGATACCTTTCGGCTCTTTTCAACCTGAATATCATCCTCAGAATAAGGCTTCTTTCAACTGCTGATTCTTTTCATTGTGTTTTTGCATTTGCTGTTTTAGAGAGACGGGGCATGGCCCCACGCAAATCGGCATTTAAAACCAGTGCACTAGATCAGATTGTGAGTTTATGTTACAGCATTGGACGTGATTCGTTGTTTTATTGTTGTGTGGCAGAGCATGCTGAGATAATCATCTCACTTTCATGCCCTGTGTTTACAAGGACATGCGATTAAGCAGGACAACATCTGATATGAATACATGATTGCACAATGAAATAATGGTTTCAACATCTGAAACTCAAGTCAAGTTGGTTTTATTTGTTTGGAGCTTTTCACAATACATACTTACAAAAAATAGTGCCTTAATGCTGCCACTCAATTCCCCCCTCCCCCAATGCATAATATCACTTACTTACATTTTCTGTGTAACATTATATCCAGTGATCTTGTAATGTTGTTAACCCTAAAACGGCCATAAGAACATCTATTTAACAACTTTATAGCTCAAATACATAAGTGCTTTTAATGAAAAATGTGAACTTTCATTGTAAGTGCCTCACTGTAACCTCTATTTCTTTTGTGATAATGATCTTGGCTGGACAGGCACTTCTAGGGAGAGTAGCCACAGTACTAAATCTTCTCCATTTATAGACAGTTTGTCTAACTGTGGTTAAAGCTGGAAAGGGTTACAAAGATATCTCGATAAGCTTGATATTAATTTGTCCAAAGCAACAATTCTTGATCGTAGGTCTTCTGAGATCAATTTTTTTTGTGAGGCATGGCCCATGTCAGCAGATGCTTCTTGTGAAAAGCGATCTCAAAATGTTGAAGTACTTTTTAAAAGTCAAAGTAGCACTAACCCACACCTCCAATCTCATTTAATTAATTGGATGCCAGGTTTGCCAACTCCTGACTCGAGTGAACTTTTGTTGATGTCATTAGCCTAGAGGTTCACATACTTTTTCTAACCTACACTGTAAATGCTTGAATAATGTATTCAGTGTGGACAAGAACAATACAATTATTTGTGTGTTATTAGTTAAATTATTGTATTGTTCACACTGAATACATCTGTTTTGTGTTATTGTAACTTAAAATCTGATGTGATAATACATCTGTTTTAACTAATAATGAACAAACACAATCCAAGACAAATTTATACATAAATGCAGGTCATTCCAAAGGGTTCAAATACCTTTTCTTGCCACTGTGTGCATTTTAAAATTTGCAGTATTTCTAATTTATTAGATGGACCATAAATATTTATGACTCATTTTGATCACAGGGGCATATGCAGATTTTTGTCCAATAAAATGACGTGAACTTGTGTATGTGTAAAAGGGCATGTCCTTTTATGTCCCACCCCAACTTCCTGTATTTCCTAGGAAATATGTCAACACAGGAAATATGTCAACACAGGAAATGTAATTGATTACCAAACTATTTCATGGGGTCTTTAAAAGTACATTAAATGAACACAAGTCTATTCTATGAGGATGCAGTTCCAAAGTCCATTGAGAGTGCTTCCAGGAACCTTTAGGTCTCTAACAGATTGTACTCATATTTGTAGTGTGAGTAGAAAGACCTCAAAGAGGTGGAAATATCTCCACTGCCGACCTCTCGCTCATTTTTACCTGCCAGCTAAGGCTCTTTACAGCAGCCCCATACTACAGTCAATGGTTTGAAGTGCTGGGAACCTATTGCTTGTTATTCTGGGGACCTGAGAAAAATCCATATGCTTCACTACGGTTCCACTTATCAACTTTCAGAAGCTGATAAATGAAATTGCTAAATGGTGATCTTTGTATAATGATGCATGGGAAATTTTTGACATTCAGAGCAAAATAGGGCATTGATATTTACCATATGCTGTATACACTTATACTGTACATGTGCATTTTTCCATGTACATTGTCATTAGAATTATAGAAGCCCATGCTGCCCTACAAAGGCAAAACACAGTAACTGTGCCTACACGTACACCGCTTTAAAGTTGGGCTGTTTTCCCTGAATCCGAGCTATGACAAAAATGTATCCACACTGAAACAAAGACTGAAAATTCCAGTATAGTTGAGCCAAACCTGCCAAACTGAACTGTTTTTTGCCTTTGCACTGCAGCATGCCTGAGGGGTATTGAATTATTAGCATATTTTGCAGCAACTGTAGGGAAATTATGTTTTTGTTGGTCTGTGTTTTTCAGGCTTCAGAGGAGGTTTCGAAGTGTCTGGTGGCAATGAAAGAGATCCTGTACGGTACGAACGATAAGGAGCCTCACACAGAGACGGTGGCCCAGCTGGCCCAAGAGCTCTACAACAGTGGACTTCTCATCTCACTGGTGGAAAACCTGCAGGTCATCGATTTTGAGGTTAGGATGCTGTAAATATTTTATAGCAAAATACAATTTTATTACATTTTAATCAAGCACAAGTTGTGTCAGTTCAGCAAATGCTTGTATCAGCTGCTGATATTTATCATCCAATTATTTATCAAATTAAAATCAGTTATAAGCATGAAAACACAAAATGAAAAACAGATGGTTGATTTTAAATTAATTGGTAACACACTTTGTTCTTAGGAGTGCCAAACCTCCTCCTTATTGTGGCTATTATTAGTATTTCTAGATGGTGAATGTAAAAATTCTGTGAATTAAAATGCACAAAGGTTCTTTGGTTATTCTGCATTATCATGAAAACACGAGAGTAGATTAGACAAAAACTGTACTCGAGTAATTGTTTTTTAAAAGACTTAAGTAGAAGTAAAAGTACTAATGTTAATAATTACTTTAGTTACTCGCTACTTGAGTACGAGTTAGAAAGTATCAAATTAAAAGATTACTCGTTACATTGCGAATTACACTGAAAATATTTGATTATTAATTTTAACACCTTGCATGCATGAATCAGTGCTTATGTCATCCTTGGTCATCGAAAATTTTAATTATGATGTCATTTATTCACCCTTATGGTCTAAACCATTATGACTTGGACACAATAAACACAATTAAGGAGATGTTAGACAGAATCTTAGCCTCAGTCACCATTCACTTCCATTTGTTTATACTTTTTGAAAGTGAATGGTGACTGAGGATGTCAGTCCCTTACATTCTGCCTAACACCTTATTTTTGGTTCCAGATAAAACAAAGACCAAGGTTTGGAACTACGAGAGTGAGTCTAAATGATGACAGAATATGAATTTATGGCAGAATATTCATTTATGGGTGAACTATCACTTTAAGGATGCTTGACTGTCAGAAACATTTCTAGCAATCATTACAGAAAAACGAAGTGTCTCACAGGCTCAATTCTATAATGTATAGTATTATATATTTTAGTTATGAATCAAAGTTTAGCATTATTAATGCCTAATGTTGCTATTTCAAAACCTTATTGTGCTGCATTATCAAGCATGTGATCAGAAGATCAAAATAACGTTCTATCTACATCAGATGCGAGTGGCATGGCACGATGCAACAAACAAATTGTTACCATTATAATCAATGACGCTGTGGCATTGCGACATCGCTCGAGTCTGTTGTAGACACTTTTGTGAGATACTGTAAATCCATGTTACAAACTGAGTACACCCCTCACATTTTTGTAAATATTTGGATGTAGCAAAGTGTCATTTCTTCAGTGTTGTCACATGAAAGGATATAATCAAATATTTACAAAAATGTGAGGGGTGTACTCACTTTTGTGAGATACTGTATATGCACTGATTTATTGCAGCACTGATATAAGAAAATGTATATTTAAAAACTGAGATAAACCGAAGCGTAGGTACAGAATCACACTGAAACTGACCATTATCATAACAAACAAGCCTGCATTATCATTATCACCAAAACTTGCATATTTTCTTCGTTGAATCCGTAATTGTATATGCTGAAATTCCTACTTGCTTTGGTGTTGAATGAAGGCATCGAATAAACTTAACTCTTCATTTTCACCGTGTGAAATAAAGAAAGTGTTGGTTTTGAGTGCTTACTGCTGTTGCTGCAGTGATGAACTTGAGATGAGTTACAGAGCGCCACTGTAGTTCCGGGCCGTAAAAGTCCCATTCAAAAATCCCACTCAGTAAATGACTCACTTATTAAACCAGTAATGTAACGACAGTAACATCCCCCATTGTAACGAAAAGCACGTTTTCTTTTTTCATTAGAATTTCACTTGAGTAAAGAGTAGATTTAATGGTGGGTACTTTAAAAAGTAAATTTTCTCAAAAATGTTGCTCAAGAAAATGTAACAGAGTAATTGTAGTGTGTTACTACCCACCACTGCTTACATAAAGGATATATGATGAGGGAAACCATTTAAACTGCTTTGAAACCAGCAGACTTGAGTTCTGAGACATCAGAATTAAACCATTAAATTATTGAAAAACTAACCTAAAACTAACAAAGAACTAACAAACAAAATGAAAACTAATCTAAATTGGAGTGAAGAATTTTAAACGAAATAGAAACAAATAAAACAAATACATTTAAAACCATTATAAACTTGATATACAGTACTGAACTGCAAACACAAAAGTGCAAATTTTTTGCATGTTATCATTTTTTTTTTTTTACATGAATAAAAAAATACTTTTTTATTTCCATTTATCTTTCAATGTGGCTCTGTCAAATTTTGACCTGTCATATGTTAAACAGATGAATGGAAATTTATAAAAATATTTATTTATTTATTTATTTTTTAAAAGCAAAATTCCGAAGTAAAACCGTGATCTGATTACAAAATAATGTAAGTGACAAAATATCGGTATCGGCCTATAATTATTTGTTCGAATCAGTAATGGCCAAAAATATCGGTACTTCCTTAGCTAATACTCATTTTGAAATATCAGTAACAACATACAATGTTATTCTTACTTTATCAAAGTCAGCAAACATTTTACAGCAAAAGGTCTTCTACTTCAAGAAGAGCATGGTAACTTTTAACTCGAGACACTTTTCTTCTGTAAAGTATTCCTCGTGATGATGTAGAGACTTTAGAATATCATGTATCGAATATGACGCACGTTTATACAGGGTTAAAATGCTAGGATGTTTTTCCTCTTCTGTGTGCATTCCTTTGTTTATAAATGTAATCAATGGAATAATGATTGTGTGTGTGTGTGTGTGTGTGTGTGTGTGTGTGTGTGTGTGTGTGTGTGTGTGTGTGTGTGTGTGTGTGTGTGTGTGTGTGTGTGTGTGTGTGTGTGTGTGTGTGTGTGTGCAGGGTAAGAAAGATGTGTGTCAGATCTTCAACAACATCCTGCGCAGGCAGATTGGGACCCGCAGCCCAACAGTGGAATACTTCTGCTCTCATCAGGAAGTTCTCTTTATCTTACTCAAAGGGTGAGAGGCGGCCCCATCAATCAGCACTTATTTAACATAGCCTTCATTAACATTCATATTTGAATTGGTAGGTACTTTTGTAATCAAGGAAATAGCCATGTTTACACAGAAACCACATATAATCTTTCTTTGTTTCTGAGGATGTGACCTTTGTGCAGGTATGAGACTCCTCAGGTGGCATTGAACTGTGGGATTATGCTGCGCGAGTGCATCCGGCACGAACCTCTCGCCAAAATCGTCCTCCACTCCGAACACTTCAAAGATTTCTTCAGCTATGTGGAGATGTCCACATTTGATATCGCCTCCGATGCTTTCGCCACCTTTAAAGTGAGTGAAACGTCATCATTTGCTTCTCTCTGTTGGTAACCAAATGCCAATGCTGATACGTCTCATTTACATTTCACAGACGTTTTCATTGTTTAGTGTAATAACATAGACTAATTTACAGGAAATGTGTTTTTCTTTCAACAGGACCTGCTCACGAGACACAAGGTTCTGGTGGCAGAATTTTTAGAACAGAATTACGATGCGGTAAAATGTTTGCTGTTATTTTTCGTGCTGGTTTTTATTTATCGAATCCTGTAAAGCTGAGATCTTCAATGGCTCTTACTGATCTTACAGGTGTTTGATAACTATGAGAAACTCCTTCACTCTGAGAACTACGTGACCAAGAGGCAGTCATTGAAGGTGTGCTTTCTAACATATAATTTTTGTCATCCGGAGCATGTTCTGTCATTAATGTCATGTGCTCGTATGTGGCTTTGACAGCTGTTGGGTGAGCTGCTCCTGGACAGACACAACTTCACCGTGATGACGCGGTACATCAGCAAACCAGAAAACCTGAAGCTCATGATGAACCTGCTGAGAGACAAGAGTCCCAACATTCAGTTTGAGGCTTTCCATGTCTTTAAGGTGTGTGTTTATGAATGTAGCATCATGCAAATGCAATAGTTTTTGGTTACCGATGCCATTGAAGAAATGCGCCATTCACAGTCAGTCATGATTCATTTATTCACAGAGTGAAAGTGTCCGATAATAGTTGTGGGCTTACAGAGATTGAGTGAGCGGTATTTGGCTGGTCATGTGATCTCAATCTCAAATCTCATTAGTAGCCTAATGAAAGTGGTTTTATTTTAAACACATTTGACCATTGTGTATTTTTGTGAACTTTTTAAATTGAAGAATACAGTGGCAAGAAAAAGTGAATCTTTTGGAATTGGTTGGTTTTCTGCATTAATTGATGAAGATGAGATCACATTTTATGCCCAAAGTCACAAGTACAGACAAACACCGTGTGCTTAAGCTAACAACACACAAACAATTATAATCTTTCATGTCATTATTGAACACGTCCCATTAAACATTCGCAGTGCTGTGGAAAAAGTAAATGGCGTAAATTGGGATGATGTTTTCATGTTTGTAGGCTGTGCCATTTTTACGCCATAAGTAGTCATGCGTGTTCTTCCCAAACAATTCAACTTTAACTTCATCAGTCCACAAAACATTTTCCCAGTAGCGTTGTGGAGTGTCAAGGTGGTCTTTGGCAAACTTCAGGTGCACAGAAATGTTTTTGTTGGAAGCCGTGGCTTCCTTCGTGGTGTCCTGCCATGGACACCATGCCTGTTTAATGTTTTCCGTATAGTAGAACAGAGATGAAGGAATCATTGGAACTGGTTAACATCTCTGTTCAAGTCTTTACCTCTCACTCTAGAGTTCTTTTTACTTCATTAAGCATTCTGCGGTGTGCCCTTTGAGTCATCTTGGCTGAAGTACACTTCTAGCAAGCGTAGCCACAGTACTAAATCGTCTCCATATATAAACAATTTGTCTAACTGTGGACAGATGAATATCTAAGCTCTTTGGGATAACTTTGTAACCATTTCCAGCTTTATGTAAAGCAACAATTCTTAATCGCAGGTCTTCTTTTTGTGAGGCATGGTTCACGTCAGCAGATGCCTCTTAGAAAAAGCACTTAAACATTTTGAGTTTGCTATTCACAATTCAAAGTATCTCTAACCCACACCTCCAATCTCAATTCATTAATTGGATTCTAATTATCTTTTTATTGACATCATTAACCTAGGGCAGCGGTTCTCAAACTTTTTTTTTGATGAACGCCCCCTACTTTATTCCCTTACCCAAGCCCCCTACCCTTCTTCACTACCATGGTTAGATGTAACATGATTTCTATAAAACAAACTATGGCATTGTTGTAAATATAAACAGTAGACCTACACTACACACATAAATATTTATATCACTACCCTAATGTAGCCTATGACACATTTAATAGAGCTGAAACAGTGATATGTTTATTATCAATCTATTTCTGCCTATAGTACAATTAGTGTTACTATAGTAAATTCAAGGTTGGTGATGTAGAATTCTGTGCCGATTTCAAAGGGTTTCTGCTTCTCGCACCTTGCTTCTCACTGATTCTCGTAGAGCTGCACGCTTAAAAGCTTGAGACCAGTCTGCAAATAAAAACGCACCTTCTTTGCGCTCGCGCTGCTTTGTTTATTGAGCCGTATCCATCTATAGACCCATACAGGTGCATTAGCGGAGGTTGTGCCTCTCCCTTTGTATTTGATGCTGCTAAACCAGATACTTAAAATGTGTCGCTAGACTTCAAAATCAGTTGAACCGCGGTACAAATGCTTACTAACCCAAATAATTGAGAACCAACTGATATACTACCAGTCTTGCTAAATGTTTTAATGCAAAGAGGAACTTGATAAATGTTTTAATGCAAAGAGGAACTTGATAAATGTTTTAATGCAAAGAGGAACTTGATAAATGTTTAATGCAAAGAGGAACTTGATGATATATTGTTTTATTATGACCGATAAACACCCCCCATTTGTAACCTAACGCCCCCTCTACTCATTTGTTCTCAGCACCTCCTGGCATCCTTTGAATGCCCCCGTAGAGAAACCCTGGCCTATGGGTTTCACATACTTTTTCCCACCTATACTGTGAATGTTTAATGATGTATTCAGTATGTACTAGAACAATACAATAATTTGTGTGTTATTAGTTAAAACAGATTTTGTGTTTGTTCATCATTGTAACAGATGAAGATCAAACCAGATTGTATTATATGTATATTGTATATGTATTAAATTCCAAAGGGTTCACATACTTTCTTGTCACTGTATATTACTGAATGCACGTTTTAACTCTATAACTTTCATTAATAACAAACTATGATAGCTACAAAGTGTTTCCTGCTCTTCTGGCATGTTTCCTTGAAACGGTCGTATAGAATTTTACAGAATGTTAAGAAGCTTGTTTCATTTGTTTTATTTTCTCAGGTGTTTGTGGCCAATCCAAACAAAACCCAGCCCATCGTAGACATTCTTTTGAAGAACCAGACAAAACTCATCGACTTCCTTAGCAACTTTCAGAAGGATCGCACGGACGATGAGCAGTTTAACGATGAAAAGACGTACCTCGTCAAACAAATACGAGACCTAAAGAAGCCAGCTTCCTAAACTTTAGCTATTGCAGTATTAAAAAACAAAACGAAAAAATCACAAAAATATATTAACAATAGTAATTCTATTTAAAATCTTGAAGTCTTTTCTTAGTTTCGAGGCTTACGATGGTTTCTGATTCATTGATGTTCTCTTTTCTGATTTACTTTTTCATGTTTTTTTATTATTATTATTGCAAACTCTTGTGCAATGAATAGGATGTTTCAAAAGTAAGTGTCAGCAATTTTGATTACAGGAAGAACCGCCTAATAACATCAAGAAACAGGAAGTGCAGATTCATTTCTGATGTTTTCCATGTTTTGCTATGCTAGTGAAGAGGTTCGGTTATATGGAAATTGCTGGAAGAGAGGTGAAATTCCCCATTTATTTATGAGCTGTTGATTTTTCTGACTGCACTAACCTTCATACTTGCATTCCTTCACCTTTCGGTCGACTCGAGATTTTCATCTTTCTCAGGCATCAATATGGCTTACATTCACTTTTATTTCATTAGCCTGTTCTTCAAAACACTGCAAACCTGATTGTTTCCTCCCTTAATTCAGATTTTTTTTCTATTCATCTTATTTTGTAAGAATTATTTAGAAGGAAGATTTCATTTCAGTATTTTAATTATGTCTTCATGTACATTTTGAGTTGGCACCAGGCCGTTTTTGATTGCGTAATGCAAGCATCAATACTTTTATATATTTTTATTTGATGATGTTTACCTATGTTTAAGAAAAACAAAAAGGTGATTTTACTCTTAAGGTGGTTGCTATTTTAGAAGAATCTAGAAAAATCAACTTTGGCACTGTTTAGGAACTTTTGTTTCAGCGAACCGGTGTATATTCCAACTTGTAGTTTCCATATACTGTAGATCTATAAAACATCTATAATATAGTGCTTTGGTATTACTATGGTATGCTTAATACTATAGTATACTTGGTGATATAGTATGTTTTACTTTAGTATATCAGTAATACTAAAGTACTTTTCATACTGTAGAGCAGCTGTAGTACAATCTTCATTTCTATACTATAGTATTCCTGTAGAATGTATTTTGTGCTCAAACCCATAATGATTTTGACAGACAATAGAAGTGGATCATTGCATAGCTGAAACAAGATGAAATGAGGGCGCAACTGTACAAAACGGGTGCCTTTCTGTTCTTGAGTTGTTAATTTACTCTTGCTCATTTTTGTTTATTTGAAAATAAATATTGGAAGGGGGAGCTTAATTAATTTTTATTATTTTTAATATGTTCTCATTGAGCATATTTAGCCTAATTAAGCAATGAACCTCTTTAACTCGCTATATTTGAGTTTTGCTGTTGAAGAAAATTCATTAAATTTCATTCATTTTCCTCTGAATTGAATCAACTGTAGTTTTTATTATTCTCTTATGATTAGTTTTATGGGTTGAATTATGCTGAGGTGGTGTGAACCCATCAAAGAGCATTCATTTTGGACTGAAATGGGGAATAAAACTTGAAAAAGGTTCTCAAAATGTTTATTAGTTGCCAAAACATTGAAACATGAACAAGTTATTTTGTAGATTGCTTGACATTGCACAGTGTGAAGCAAAATGATTGGTACTTCAATGCAACTATTGTCAGATTTCAAATCTATCCATCTGAGCCAAATTTAATATATCTGAATATATACAGTATCAATTGGATACAGTAAAAAGAAATGTCAAACCATCTGTTCATAATATTTAAATTTCAGTGTTGAATTGTCCATTTTCATACAGTTGCAGTTTCCCTCTGAAATGCTATTAGTACCATATTATCAATAAAGACAAACTGAAGCATTGGTATTATTGACTCTGTCAAAATATGTTTCTGATGTACAATTCAACATGCCGTTGAACGGTTGGAACAGCTCATTTAGATGAGCATTGCAGATGAAGTGAAATTCTGTACACTGTAAATATAGAGCTATTTTAAAAATACAGTGATGACATTTTATGAACACGCATGATCGACATGGTTTTCCTTTTCTCTTTAATTCTGGACTATTCATGATTTTGAGACTACAGACATTACATCAGAAATTTGCATAATTAATTCTGGTTCAAAGTAATGGCCAGCATCATCCAATCACTGCCAACAATGTTAAAATAAAATGCGTTATAAATTTTGAATCTATGTATAGATTATCATTGGACCACTCAACATGTCTGGCAGACTTGGGACAAACATCATCTGCAGCCTGAAACGGAACTTTTGACTGAATGTTAAGTGAATGCACTTGGCTGCATAGGAAAGCTATAGGATGTTCCCTTGCTCCCTAATTAGGCAATGACTCAACATCCAGTGTGCTGTCTGTCTACACTGGTCTCAGAACAGTTAGAAATGCAACTTATTTTCATCCTAACTCCATATACGTCCTCTGTAAGTAACATTTTCCTGCTTGAACCCATTGATTCTCTATGTGAAAATGCAAAGTGAATATAGGATATTTTAAGGAAAATTAGCCTTTAGTCCACGAACGTGATCATTGTGTTTAACAGCATGCCGTTTTGTGATAAATCGTTGAAATTTTTTTAATGGCATATCGTATATTAGAGACTCTAAAACCTATTTAGTCAAAAGATTAATGTAAACATCTCATGAGGTTTCTTATCAGATGTAGTTTTGTTGAGAAACTCCGCTGAGATCGGCATCATGTTGTTTTGTCACATGACTGAGTCGAAAGTTTAACCCTTTAATGACAGCCTTGAGTCTCCTTAACGGAGATCGGTCGGTTTAAATGAAAATAAATTATGCATAGCCTATAGCGAAGCCAAAACGTATTGTCCATGCATGTAGACATGGGGTCTCAGGAGATTAAAACAACCATACAAATCAAACCCACTTTCTAAAATGCATACCAAACTATCACACTTGATGCCAAACAGGCAGAAAAGCAGCAGCAGCTCTGTAGATGTCTTCTATGATCGCAGTCGCTTATTGCACTGAAATTTGGTTTCTTCATCTCTTCTTTGTTTCAAGCAGCCATCTGCAATTAAAACACCCAAAATCTAAATAAAACCACTAATTCACTTTATTAACTGGACTCTGCTACCGTCATTGTATTGGATCCAAAGCATTATCCCAGACAGCATCACACTAATTATAAAGATTCAATCAGTATTAAGGGAACTGACTCTGAACCCTGTCCAACAACATTTAAGAATTGTGATGTTTTGATAGAAATTCTCTTACTTGCTTTTGGCGGTGCAGTTTGTTCTGAAGTGCATCTATTGGGAGATTTCTGTCGCCACTGAAAAATTTTTAATTATAATGGAGTCAAATTGACATTACTGCTTTATAATAATACAAATGTAACTGTACTGGCCAGTATTTATGTCTAAAGGTTTCCTTTAAACTCATAATTTATCATACTGATTTATGCAGCACTTACAAAGAACTTCTGGACACCGTGGAGTTGGTTGAATTTGAGGTAGGAGACGTCGTGTTTGACTTTGCCGCTGTCCAGGTCTGACGTGTAGACCTGTTTGATTCCAGCACAGCCAATCAGAGGAGCGCACTCATCGCACGGGCATTTGGTCACAAACATCATTGTGTTCTCATCATCTTTTATCTCTGTGCTTCTGCAGGACAGATATAAAACAAATTTAAAGTAGAAGAGTATGACTGATTAAATGTGTAGCTAGGTGCTATTCAGATGTTTACATTAGAGTTTTTTGTACATTATATCCCATCACTTGGGTAATACATTTTTGGTCGCAGTAGTTTTCAAATTCAGGAGGGTTTTAGAAACTGAGAGCATGATGCAGAGAATAAACCATTTTAACAAGGTATTTGCAGTACCATTTATATAGAACATACTGGGCCTCACCTGAATGTGAGCGCGTTCAGCTCTGCGTGGAGGATGTATTTGCACTTCCAGTTCTGTTTCTCCTCTTCTTTGTTATCCTTTAGAAGGTACTCTGCATATTCTGAGCTCTTCGGTTGGGCGTTGTAGCCACAGGCCACAAAGTAAAGCTTACCCGTTCCATCACACTGCGACTAGAAGAGCAGAAGAGGGGTATTTTGATGGAAAATTAGCAAGAATATTTATTAAAAAAAATCATTAAAAAAAGGACATACAATCTGAATGTAAAATCTTTATTCACATCTCACCGATTTCCCCTCGGCCCAGATAACTGCACCAACTCCCACTTTAGGATCCTCTGAGACCGTACAAAAAAATAAATTCAGACATTATCTTACTGCCAACTTTAGCTTCAAACAGCAAAATACCTACAGATCTTTGTTTTTTTTTTATATATATATCATACATGCAGCTTTTATGTTCTCATTTTAATTGAGAGATTAATAAAAATACATTTGTCACACTGCAGGACTATTTAAAGGCCAAAAGGTGTTAAAAGAAATTCAGATGTTGATAAAAAAAAAAATTAAAAACGTAATGGATGCAAGGGTATTTCTTCAACTTCAGCAATGTGGACTTTTAGAAAGTATAGTCTTGTTAAAAAAAAAAAATCTTAACTACCTCAAATACCTATAGATATGCTTTTGAAGACATTAACTGATTGAGTGGAGTCGTGTGGATAACTTTTATGCTGCTTAAATATGCCTTTTGGACCATCAAGCAACCAGCAGCCTGATGGCACCTGTTTACTTGCATTTTATGGACAAACAGAACTGAAATGCTGAAGAAGGAAAGTCATACACATCTGGGATGGTTAAAAGGTGAGTAAATCATGAGATAATTTTCATTTTTAGTGAACGATTCCTTTAACAAGTACACAAATTTTTGAGAGAAAAAACAATTTGTTGTTTGGTGGAAATGACTAGGGTTCGACTGATGTGGGTTTTTCAATGGCTGATACGATATGATCTGGAATCACCTTTGGGCTGTTGTTCTAATTTTCCTACAATTTCTTAATAATCTGAAGTCCTTTTGAAATAAGAATGCATATACCTAGAAAATACTGTATATGTAATTAAACACAGGACTTACCTGTTCTACAGGCCAGTAATCGTGCTTGTATGGTACAATGTCGAACAACATCCTGAGGCAGAGCTGGGGAACCAGAAGCCAAAGGCTCACACGTAAAGAACCCATATTTTCCTTGAAGAACCGGGACACTAGCAGCCACAGAAGCAAGAGTCCTGATCAAATCCCTCATGTGCTGCCTTAGGTTATTGAAATTTGGTTTCACACAAAAGTTCTCCAGTCCCATCTTCTTCAGCACATACTTATGCTGCTCCTCATCATTTATAAAGAACGTTTTCAACAAATTGTCCCAATGGCTCCACTGTTCTCTCCTGAAGACTTCTGCAACATCTACAGCTGGACTGTCCACAGCCATCGTCCTAAGGAATTCACAGTTTTGAGATGTTTCGTCCACATACTGCAGCATGGTGCTGGCCAGAGGCTGCAGGAGAACACAGATGTGCGGTCTACTGTTGGACTTCAGTCTCTCGGCAGCTGTGGCATCCAAGATGGCTTCCTGGTGACTGGAGTCTGTATTATCTTGCCTACCTGATAGTAAGCTTATCTCAGCATCACCCGGCCAGTAGGATATCCTGTTCACACCAGCTGAGTAGAGGAGAGCAGGGGATGGAGAGAGACAGACAGTGAGAAAGGCAATCAAAATCAACTGTATTAAGTTTTACAACAATAAATATAGCCTGCTGGCCCAAGGCCAGTGTGTCACTTGTCCAATTGGGCCAGTGCTGTGTTGTCCCATCATTTAACATCTATTGAACATGTACATTTTATTTGCAAACATGAACATATTTGTTTTTTGTCCATTTGTATATCAAGCTGGCAAAAGGTCCTTTCCACCAATCGTGAATGTTTGATGCATTTTCTTGCAGCGATAAAGAGTTTGAATGGGAACAATGGATTGTGTATTGTTTTTTGAAGCCGGGGTGGCTATGGCTCAGTTGGTAGAGCAGGTTGGCCATTAATCGCAGGGTTGGTGGTTCGAATCCCGGCCCACAAGACTCCACATGCCGAAGTGTCCTTGGGCAAGACACTGAACCCCAAGTTGCTCCCAATGGCAGGCTAGCACCTTGCATGCATTGCGTGTATGTGTGTGTGAATGGGTGAATGAGTCACAGTGCAAAGCGCTTTGAATACCGTTAAGGTTAAAAAGGTGCCATATAAGTGGAGACCATTTACCATGTTAGGAGGTGGTTCCCCCACCACCAAAAATCCAGATTTAACTCCTGATTATAGCTGCATAGTTTATATTTAATGTAAAATATTACCGCCGATCGGCTGGTGATAATTATCAGAAAATTATTCACCAGATTAAAACCATCGACATATTGTTTATAAGCATGAAAGCACCGAAATGAAAAACTGATGGTTGACTTATCGTTAATTAGTAACACGCTTTATAAATTGAATTTAAATATAAATATAAAGTGAATTTTTATGCAAAATCCAGAAATAATAATAGCCATAATATGAAGAAGAGTTAGCACTTCTAAGAACATCATTCTTTCTCATTCTCACATTAATATGGAAAAAAAAGCCAAAAACGGCACTTACCTATAGGCTACATGATGAGGGAAACCATTTAAAATGCTTTGAAACCAGCAGACTTTGACTTCTAAGACATCAGTAAAATATCCATTACAATAATGATTGATTGAATTAAGATTGAAATCGCAATATGGCCTTGCACGATTACTAAACTTTAAAGCTTCGGTCAGTGCTCTGTGAGCAAGCGGCGGTCTCTAGCGTTCTGGATGGTTTTATCCATTGTCCATTTATCCAGCTATAACGAAGGTTTTTTTTTTTCCCTTTGGTTTACATTTTTTCTTTTTTCCCATGATGTGGTTGACATTTCTGTGGAATTGCTTAACATATGCATAGTAAGAATTTGTAATGTTCATATACAGTACACACATTTAAAAAGTAAATTCTGTTGTTTTGAACTGCAAAAAATATTTGGAAGTACAAAATAACCTTTTTTCATATGAACATTTTTTCTTTTTATATTCTATTTACCTTTCATTGTAGCTCTCTTAAAAATTATGGCCGGTCATGTTCAACAGATCCAAACCATGTTCAATGGCAATTATTTATTATTATAAAAGTGAAAAAGCTTTTGTACCTATATGTACATTTTTAAAACATAATTCCAAAGTAAAATAGTGATCTGATGACAAAATAAGGTTAGTGGCAAAATATCAGTATCGGTCTGTTTTTTTTGTTAAAATCGGCATCGGCCAAATATGTTTATGGCACATATAAAATAAATGTAATTAAATGCAAGTATGTTTTTGTTTGTTTTTGCAACAGGGCCAGCAGAAAAATTATTCTTATTGTTGAGCCCTGTTATATATAGAGTAACCAGACTGAAGCAAAACAATATAATTGATTATGCAATTAATAATGTCATAAAAATCACTGATGTCATAATCCTGAGAATCATAGCCATGAGCAATAACAGACAGATTAGTTGTTAAATATCTCAATCTGTAGATAGTAGCATCGTAGTATGAATAGTATAAAACAGTTTGTTCCGGTCCTCTTATCTGACTGAAAAAGTGGTCTTCCAAGAGTGCTGATATTTTGAATAACAGCACTGGAAAGTTTGTCTTTGGCATTCCAGACAGGATGCCAGACTGTCCGTTGCTTGGCGACACACAAACATGTATCCTTTGAGTTCTTTTGGAACTAGTTTCATTCATGGAGAATAAAAATATATGAACTATTGAATTTATTTAATGTGTTAACTGAATGTGATTAATAATATAACAAATAATGTGTTAAATAGACATGTAGGTAGACCTACAATTTGCATAAAAATAATGCAGATGGCATGTAAGAGTGTGTCCTGATGAACTCAACACCTAAAGTAAATGGATTTCTGTGAACTGCAGAACAGCGATAGGGCTTATGTGCAATGATATATAAAAATATATATAATCTGACCATTGACAATATTTAATTGCAATTAATTCCATTAATTAATAAGCATATCATGTAATTCATTTTTGTATAAATTGAGAGCCCTAGTGTTGTATAAAAGCAGTATCACCTGCAATTGTGCTGTTGTTCAGAATATCAGCACAATGGTTAGACAGCTTTCACATGAACAAATTAGGACTCTGGTGAGAATCATGTGTGACTCAAAATCTGAACCATTTTATAAGACGGTGAGTATTATTTAGGGTATTTTCTATGGTTTTATCATTCTTTGAATGAAACATCTAAGCATGTGTATCATGATCTCACCATTGATGAGCATCTTGAGGCAGGTTGAACAGGGTTTTCTGGAGAAGTACAGATCACAGCCCTTCAGTCTGGGGCCATGTTTGACCACAGCCACCTGTCCTGCATGTAACTGCGCACTGGAGCAATGCAGACCCAGAACTCTGCACTCCTGGATCACCACAAGACCACAGTCTCCTGCCTGGATGGAATAAATAAATACAAATCAAATCAGGGGCAGTACTAGGATGTGAACTTTAGGGAAGGCAACTGTTTATCCCTTTGTCGGGTGCTACTCTTTGGGATTTTTACTTGGGTTGGTCCCCATTCATTGTGGTTTGGCATACTGTTTCAGGGAGGGGCACAAGGAATGCCTGGGGGGCCATAGCCCCGTTAGACCCGGCCACGCTTCACATTAAGCTATGCTCTCACTACACGATTTTTGGTTCGATTTTGCACTTGCAAACAGATTTTCAAGGTCTGCAACAAAACTCACAGATCGCAGCCAAATCAGTGCTCACTACGGTTGGTGATGCTCATTAACTATGAGCAGTTCAGCGACGTGATCGGAGTCGGTCTTGAGCGGTCACAGACGCTGCAATATTTTCAAGCATGTTTGATATTATCGGCAAATTATCATCAATGGTGATATGCTCCAGCCAAACACATCTTATCATGTATAGAAATGTAGTAAGAAATGTCATGTGGTGTCAAGAGGAAAGAGAAAAAAGGCTCATCAAAAGCTGAAAGTCTTAGAAAACATAAATGTTGTTAAGACTAGTGCAGAATAATCTTTTATAGTTATTTCTTAAAAAAAATTAAAGCAGGGGGGCCTGGGTAGCTCAGTGAGTATTGAGGCTGACTACCACCCCTGGAGTCACAAGTTCGAATACAAGGTGTGCTGAGTGACTCTAGCCTGGTCTCCTAATCAACCAAATTGGCCCGGTTGCTAGGGAGGATAGAGTCACGTGGGGTAACCTCCACGTGGTCACGATTAGTGGTTCTCGCTCTCAGTGGCAGCATGGTCAATTATGCGTGGATCACGGAGAGTAGCATGAGCCTCCACATGCACGACGAGCCACGTGATGAGATACGCAGATTGATGGTCTCAGCCTCTCGGAGGCAACTGAGACTTGTCCTCTGCCACCCGGATTGAGGTGAGTAACCGCGCCACCCTGAGGACCTAATAAGTAGTGAGAATTGGGCATTCCATATTGGGAGAAAAGGGGATACATTTTTCTTTTTTATCAAGCAGTGAAACAATTGTGTTCTAAAATAGAATTATTTAAAAATGCTTTTGTCCACCAAATCAAAGTCGTGGGGTAGTTCTTTTGTTGTTTATGTTGACCATAAAACCGAGCGGAAACATTTAGACACTCCAAGACTGAGCGTGAAGTTTTAAAAAACATCTGATATTTATTTTAACATTTTTATGAAAAGGCATATTTTGTTCAAGTCATGTGGTGTAACCTAGAGTAAACTTGATATTTTTGACTCAAAAATTGATCATATTTACATTTACCTTGAAAATTTTATTTGAAAACCTAAATAAATGATGAAGTTGCTTATACTCTCATGTACTCAAGGTGAAAAGAAAGTATTATTATCCTTTTTACTTGATGGTTACACCACATGACGATTTTAAAGTTTTAAATATTATTGTAGAAAATGCTATAAAGCTTTTTCAAAAATGTGTGAAACCAAATTGGTTTCAAAGATTACATTTCTGAGAACTCGACACAGTGTTTTAAACTAGATCTTTAAAAGATTTCTCACAGAATCATTTCCTCGTTGTCCTTGTTCTTCCTTGGGAAAAAGTTCCATCCATAAACTCAATAATGTAAAGAGGTTCGCTTTGGACAACCTGGGTTCCTGACCTGAAACAAAGTAGACAGTTCATTTGAACAGAATATTGCAAAACTAAAAATGTTGTTTCAACACTAGTTACATTAAAAGTATATTTTGAAAGCATCTACAACATATATTAACCCCAATGGCCCATTAATAAGGCTCAAGTATCCCTTCAGACTTCACACTAAACCATGCACGTGTTCATTTGAACTCCTATTATACTGCGGATATTATTAACTATTTTTATTAGTATTATTTTGGTTTGTCCGAGATGATAAATATGAAGTGGTCAGAATAGGTAATAACACTGTAAGAATCATGTTACAGTGAACTGACTAGGCAGTTGCTGACAAAGACCTCTATTATCCCTATTTAAATATGTAATGTCAGTCCTAAGCAAGGACGAAAGCTAAACATATCAATAAAATATATCTAACATCTAAAAAGTAGAAAATGATTTAACATGGCTTTGACACAGACAGGGCCGTTTCTAACCTTGGATTTTGGCATCCGTCTGTACGCCAACATCACGCATTTCCTCGAAATCATCGCAAGACCTCCGACTGCCCGATGCTGCCATTCAACCGCGATCAATATTGACCTGTCATTGGCAAATTTACCACAAAACAGCTCGTCCGTCAAACTGACATCTTCCTATTTGCGCTGACGTCACAAGTGGGCGGGGTGATTTTTCTTAAAGGGGCAGCTGCTTGATCACAGACCGATAAAACGGTTTCAATTACAGGAAATCTGTTGTTAAATCATAAATAATTTAAGACTTTAACTTTAACACAAACTTTCCACCAGAAACAAGGTATAAAGTGAATGAAATGATGGTCTGCTGATTTTAAAGGAACATTTCGGGTTCAATACATGTTCAGCTCATTCAGCAGCATTTGTAACATGATTTTGATTACCACAAACATAATTTTGAATTGTTCCTCATTTTCTAAAAGAAAAAAGAGGCACAAATCTGCGTTCCAGTGATGCACTTACAATGGAAGTGAATGGGGCAAATCCTTAAACATTAAAATACTGTTTTAAAAGTATAGCCACAAGATGTAAACAATTTGTGTGTTAAGTTGATTTTAGTGTGATAAAATCATTTACTAACCTTTTCTGTGTAAAGTTAAAGCCAATTTTACAACTTTGTAGTCATGACAAAATAAAAGTAAACACTACCTTAAAACGACCATAAAAACAAAATGTAAACAATTTTGGTAACACTTTACAATAAGGTTCCATTTGATAACATTAGTAAATGCATTAGGTAACATGAGCTAACAATAAACAATATATTTGTTGGGGGCCTGGGTAGCTCAGTGAGTATGGACGCTGACTACCACCACTAGAGTTACAACTTCAAATCCAGGGTATGCTGAGTGACTCTAGCCTTCTCTCTACCCTTTAGAGTCACATGGGGTAACCTCCTCATGGTCACGATTAGTGGTTCTCGATCTCAATGGGGCGCGTGGTAAGAGAGCAGCATGAGCCTCCACATGCTGTGAGTATCTGCGGTGTCAGAGCCCAAACTGAGGCAAGTAACCATGCCACCACAAAGACATACTAAGTAGTGGGAATTGGGCATTCCAAATTGGGAGAAATGGAGATTAAAAAAATATATTTGTTACATCATTTATTAATGTTAATAAAAATACAATTGTTCATTTTTGCATTAACTAACATTAACTAATAAAATATTTTACATATATAGTATATATTGAAAGTAACATTAACTAAGATTAATAAATGCTTAATAAGTATTGTTCATTGTTAACTAATTTTAACAAATGGAACCATATAGTAAAGTGTTAACATAATTTGATAGTTCAAATTATACAAGAGTTTTAACAGAAGAATTAATCAAAGTGCTTAAATAAAATTATGATCTTCACATTTCTGCCTTTAAACCCTCCAAAATTTGGCCCTATTCACTTCCATAGAAGTGCCTCACTGAAACCTAGGTTTTGCTTCTTTTTTACAATTTTTAAGAAAATTAGGAAATGACTAAATGATGTTGTGGTAATCAAGATTATGTCACAAATGCTGTTGACTGAGCTAAACATATATTGAACCAAAATGTTTTTTAGGCATCAGATTTGTCAATGAAAGTTACACTAATCTCATATCGAGTGATTCTCATCTCATATAGCCCCAAAACAAAGCAAAAAATACAAATAATGAGATTATATTTTGCGTTAAGAAAATGAACATCATTTAGAAGATTTTTGCATTTTGACCTTATTTTCTGGTAACAAGCACATTTTAGCTCCTAATACTCATTACTGTAACATGTCTGGAAGTTTTACTTTTACTATTCTGGTAACACTTTACAATAAGATCCCACTGCGAACAAGAATTAACTAACAATGACAATTTTTATTTACAACGAACATTAACAAAGACTAATAGATACTGTAAAAAATATCATTATTAGTTTGTGATATCAAATGCATTTATTTATGTTCAGAGGTGGAAATTAACAAATTACAACTACTCTAGTTACAGTCCTTGAGTACATTTTTCAAAATGTTCTATTCTAATTTTCACCACAATTAAAAAGTAAAAAAAAAAACATATTTCTGAATTTCTGGAAAGTTTTTTTGGGAAGAAATCGGCAAGTTCTAAGAGCTGAAGCGGTTTATAGACTAAAATGTGCTCAGCAGCACAACGGAAGCCCGCAGGGCACAGTATTATGGGCACAGCAGCTTGCATAAACTGCCGCCGGTGTCCTCTCTTCTCCAAGACTTCCTGCCCTGTCACTATGCAATAACTGTAATACTGTGCTTTTCAGAATGTTTTATTTTATTCTGGAAAGAAGTCGTTCATTCAGGTACGAGGGAACCGTCTGACCACGTTTAACCGCTGATCAAACTTCACTTGATTTTAAGGTAGGAAATGTTTTAACTGTGTCAAACATTAACACAATGTAGTTTGACATATGTGGGGATAGCTCGATTTACTTGCTAATCTGTCAAAAACATCTAAATACTTTACAAAGATACAATGCCAGAAAAATTAACAGGGACCCAAAATTAAAAATATGGAGGCCAAAAATACCCACGTAACGAATTCCAGTGTTTTCTTAATAATATCTGATATAGTTACAATTACATACATTGCGATCTTCTTTCGACTTTTCACTAAACATTATTTTTTCCCCCGCCGTCCAGTTCTTCGCACGCACAGACGTCCCTCCGCTTCTATCAATTTGCATCAGTTCGGTATTGTACTCCCAAGTTAAATTCCGTAACTGTTCGCCCCTCTTGTTCAAAATAAACTGTCCTGGTGATGATAGTGATTGGAAACTTCTTGTAAAGTGTTACCATGACATTTCCCATCATTATGTGCCACAAGAATGACGAAAAAAAAAAAGATAACCCATCAATTACACACCATACTTGCATTGGTACAAAAAAAATAAAAAGCTACTTGTCTTTGTTAGTTAAATGAAATGGCAAAATGGGTCCAATCTTTCAGACTAAAATCCTTTGCACATCATGTTATTCATTTATGACTACAAACTTCCCACTTGTATCTCAAACTGTGAACTTCCAGGAGGAATTGCATGCAGCACTTAATTTTGATTTCATGGGGTCTTTAACAAACATAACCTTCTATAATGCTTAATAGAGCATCAATATATTACTTTTTAGAAATATATAGAACATTTTCATTTTTTAAATAATTTCCTATCCTATGTTATATGTTCGCAACCCCTATTGCATACTAAACAAAAATTATGACACCATAATTGGGAAACTATTTATAGACATAGAAATACTGCAACAAATACTGATGCAACATATGAGAAAATCTTTATACACCTTTTAGAGATAAAGTTGTATAACTTACAAGAGAAACTATGGCACACTTGATGTGCACAAATACATTTATAAAACTAATGCAAAAATCTGTACAGTATGTACATAGAACAAACAATATAGTTGGTTAATAAGTTACAGCAAACTAAAAAGGTGAAAGTCCTGAAACAACTAAAAGATTATCCAAAATACTTGAATGATCCTATATGAGCTCCTTTAAAAGGAAGCTACTGTTCTATGAGTGCAACTATTTGTAATACTTTTTATTTTAGCAAAGTTTAAACATCAAACTGAGTGCAATTGTCATAGTTTTTGTAGACGTAGCTGTGGAGTATTGAAGCAGCATTGTAATAAATGTATTATCAAACTCCAATATCCCTCCCACTTTATTATGCAAACATTACTCCTGTCAGCAGCACTAGGAAGTGTTACTAGCATTGTGCAATGTCTCTTTTCCAAAAAGACTTGAAAAGGAACTTACACTGTCTGACTGACCAACACTTGTAACAGATGAATGTGCAACCTTACCCTTGATATAGTTGCACAGGACATTAATAGCACATTGGTGGAAGGTGCCCAGCTTTCTGCTGAACAAGGCCCTAACCCTAGCCTTAGGACCCAATAGTGTGTGTAAATGACTATCTGGTGTAACAGCACCCTCTGACAGCCTGAAGTAACAGATTGGTTCCATGGCCAATACAGTTTGAGACTGTGTATTTCTGGTGGATGTCTGGAGGCATTACAGTTAGTTTTTGAAAGCTCCACAACGGCTGGCTCTGCAGATGAACTCCTTCAGCATGTTGCCGTCGATCTGCCAGAATGCAGCTGTCTGTGTGACCTCAGTCAAGTGGTTGACACAGAATTTAAAACAGAACTCCTCAAGATCCTTCACATGAAAAGAGAGCACAAACGAGTAATTGTGAGTGAGTGAGTGAGTGAGTGAGTGAGTGAAAAAGAATCATCAATATCATCCATGATTTTCATCTCAAACTACACCTTAAAGCTTTACTTTTCATTTTTTAGGTTGCACTGGCCGATATGGTTGTATTTGACTTATTCCTACCCCTTAAGGTTTGGCATTCTGCATTCAAACCAGTCTGGCCATTCTCTGTTGACCTCTCTCATCAACAAGGAAATCCGTCCACAGAACTGTCGCTTACTGGATGTTTTTTGTTTTTGGCACCATTCGGAGTAAATTCTAGAGACTGTTGTGCGTGAAAATTCCAGGAGATCTGCAGTTACAGAAATACTCAAACCAGCCCGTCTGGCACCATCAATCATGCCACGGTCCAAATCACAGAGATAAATCAACCCGATGATTGATGTGAACATTAAATGAAGCTCCTGACCTGTATCTGCATGATTTTATCCACTGCACACACACATGCATGTAATTGGCTAATTAGATAAACACATTGATGATTGTTGATACCAGACGGGCTGGTTTGAGTATTTCTGTAACTGCAAATCATATTATTTAATGATTGTTTGCACGAAAGTGGATTTTTAAAGTGCTAAGGTGTTTGAAGTGACCTATCAGAATCTCAGAAAACTCTCTCAATTGATTGCAAACCTGAGTCTGAGTTTTTATTCCTCAATATTCATACTGGGGACCCAAATGTTACCCCCAACAGTTTATGGTGGAGGATGTGGGCAACGTCTTTGGTGTAACCTTGATCAGTCGCCTACAGCTTGCTCACTGGGGTTATTAATACAATTATCATTTAATTATTATCTAAATTACACAATGATGATTAATCGACTTTATAGACATTACAGTTTTATCGTCTGTTAATGCTGATATTCTGTAAAGCTGCTTTGAAACGATGTGTGTTGTGAAAGGCGCTATACAAATAAAATTGAATTTAATTGATCAACCAATATTAAGGTAGGTAGACTTTTAAGATTATATGTTAGGGATTTTCTGATGGAGATATTGAGTATATATATATATATATATATATATATATATATATATAAAAATAAAAAATATTCAGATAATTAAAATGCATTACATTCCTGTAGCAGAAGAGTTAATCATTGATAAGGCCATACAAAAAGCTGCTTTAGAATACAATGTATTGTTTACTACCATATTATTGATCATAAGTCAATCATTGGCATACAGTTCACAGCAATCCATTTCACAAGTGAATTTGTCAATCAGTTCGAAATGTATTATTAGGGCTTGTTTAAGGACACGTTAATGTACACTTGTGTCAGACATGCTTGTGTAGCGTCTCGGGTGCGTTGTGTCATAAACATAAAATGTTTAGGTCACTGTGTCAAGTTAAATATAGTTTAATACTCAATCTTTAAACACATCTTGAGATCCCTTAGTTCGGATTTGCGCTACATCAAGTGTTTTGAACGCAAGAATGTAACGCGTGTGTGTTGTGCTGCCTACTGAAGTGTTTTCTTCACTGTATAAACTGTGCATTGCTTATACAGCTGAAATTTCACTTACTGCCCTCTGGAGTAAACAGGTGGTACTACAAGCTTGCATTTCTCAGGAATCTTCCTTATTATGGTCCGTGGGCATGCGATTAATTGCGTTCATAGTTTTTAACGAGTTACTTTTTGTAAAATTAAATCGCACTGAATTAACGCATTAAATCGACAGCCCTAGTTTAAACATTTACTTACTTTTCTATTAGTTTAAAAAAGTTATTTATGCTATTTTATCCAATAGAATGGAAGTTCTTTCTCCTGAGAAAGAGCAGGAAATGTTGAAAGTAGTCCTAAAAGATGAAATTGACTTAATAATAGTAATAATAATAATAAATAAAAAAGGATTAGTAATTTGTTAATAATAAGATGACAGAGTTTAAGGTTTTACAGTTGTAGATGTATGTTGTTTGAATGGTCAAAGTAGGAAATGATAGCAATGGGTCGAAAGTTCCGAAATGGAATGGACAGGCGGGCTGGTTTGAGTATTTCTGTAACTGCTGATGTCCTGGGATTTTCACACACAACAATCTCTAGAGTTTACTCAGAATGGTTCGAACTGACAAAGTCTACTGTAACTCAGATAACCGCTCTGTACAATTATGAAAGATTAGCATCTCAGAATGCTATTCTGAGATGCGGGTTGGCACTATTATGGTGGCACGACGGGGAGCTACACAATATTAGGCAGGTGGTTTTAATGTTGTGACTGATCATGTATAGAACAATAAATAAATTATTTATTTTTAAAACACTATAGAAAATGGGGAAAGTTTTTTTTTTTTTAATTCAAGACAGAGAAGAGTAGCTAGCCTTGTTCTACAGCAGTGGTTCTCAACCCGGTTTCTGAATTCCCCCAACACTGCACATTTTGTACACTGCCCTTTTCTGACACACCCAATTCAGGTCTTGGAGACTCCATTAACAAGCTGATGAGTTGAATCAGCTGTGTTTGATTAGGGAGATATCCAAAAATGTGTAGTGTTGGGGGGACTCCAGGAACAGGGTTGAGAACCACTTTTCTACAGTAAAACAGGTCTTTGCTGAGCACTCTAGTAAGCAAGATCTTCAGGGTGGTTTTTAGTTACCTCAGCATCATATTTAATGGCAGCAGACAGCAGGGAGAAAGCGTTTTCGACAGTGATGCCCCTCTTTATGATATGCTGGCACAACTTCTTTAGTCTGTTTTCACAGTATGAGGTTGCAAGATCCAGCAGTCCTGTAAGACATGACCAAATCCATTTGTCCTTAATTAAGGGTAAAATCTGTTAATTTCTGAGCTTCTAGTGGCAGCAGAATTGGAAAAATAATGAGTGTATCCAAAAAAGTTTCAACCACTACCATTGTTTGAGACAATTTGCTATGTCTGGCCCAGTTATGCTGCCGAAAGATTGCATTTATGTTTAGTGCCGGTAGAGGTACAGAAATTATACTTTAACTATTACATTTCCATCCCTGTAAAAGTATCAGCAATTTTTGTATAAAAATGTATCAATCTTTTGAAAAGAAAAGTAATATAACAAGAGTAAAAGAGTGGTGACTGGTTTCTTTTACTCATAAATTAGTTTACTGAGGTGTTTCGCAAGAGCTGCACAAGCATAAACCAGGCCACAAATGAAGCAAAACCCACCGATAGCATCCTCAGGAGGAAGATCTACACTATCAGTGTAAAGGAACTCCAAGAAAGAGCGATACACCGGAAAAGAAAACTGGTCAATCTCAATCACTTCTTTCATATCCTCATTCCAGTGTGACTGGAACATTGATCTGAAGTGCTCACACCTGAGATAAAAGAGGAGAAAATATAAGAATGTGAAATCAGCAGTAACCAAAAGAGTATCTGATTGATTGAGGTCATTAATCATGTAACTGAAACAGCATCATGTAATCTAAAAGTGATAAAACCAAAAACAAAATGCTGTGGATCATCACCTAATTTTGAGAACAGCCTTGTGGACATGGATGTATTTGCCGTCTATGCTGAATTTGAGGTCCGAGGTCTCAGGATTGTCAAACTCTTTTTTTAGGGACTCTGCTACAGTCAGGAAATCATCATGCTCTAATAACAAATACAGTAAAGTTATGTAACAGCAACAGGAATACGAGAGGCATGTTGTGTACTGTATTCAAACGTCTGTACAAGTGAATCTCAAGAAACCTCTCAAGATGTCTCATCAAATTTTAAAATCATAAAGAGAATTGTCAAAAAACAAGAAGGAAATTATATACTGCATAGATGATAATTAAGCACCTTCTCACACCCCATTCTCATAAAACATTATTAATTCAGTTTATTAAAATTACTTTGTACTTAAATTGTATAGCATTTTAAAAATCATGGTAGGATTTGTTTTGAATTTATGGAGATTTAATTAAAGAAACATTGCATAAAATCTTTTTTTAAATACTGCAAATGAGAATCAATATTTAAAATAATGGGAATTATTTCATTCAATATCTTGACGCAGTTTTATTTTCCCCACCTAATTTTGTGGTGAAATGTAACTTTTAGTGAGATTGACCTGTTCAGTAGTACATTGGTTTCTGCAAAGTTTTAACAGCATATTGATACCCACAAAAAATATTTAACATCTCTAATTTATTTAAATAAAATTAAAAAGAAGCAAAAAAAAAAAAATCACAGTTCCAGTGAGGCACTTATAATGGAAATGAATGGGGCCAATTCATAAACATTAAAATACTCAGTTTACAAAAAATTCCCACACAATGTAAACATACTGTAAGTTAACATGATTTTAGTGTGATAAAATTACTACTAACCTTATGTGCGTAAATGTACATCCAATATAACAACTTTATTGCATACACCAGTCAATCCTGTAATCTGGTAAATGTCGTTACGGTGGTAAATCCCTGATTTTATCACACTAAAATATTGTTAACATGTATAATGTTTACGCCCTGAGGCTATATATTTGAAACTGTTTGTATTTTAATGTGCATGTACTGGCTCAATTTACACTGTAACCTCGATTTTTAATTTTTTGGGGGTAATTAACGATATACCACAAATGCGGTAGACTGATATTATTTCTTATTGAACCTGGAACATTCCTTTAAAGCTCAGGACACAGAGATGAAAACACAAAACTTACCCATGGAGAGCAGTCGCCACATAACAGAAGGGGTGGCAAAGCAGGCGAAGACATCGTCCGTGCTGGTGAAGTGCGTGAGGTGTGGCAGCACGAGTGGCTGTCCGCGGCACTGCCCCCACATGTACACCTGACCGCTCTGCGTCTTTGCCGCTGATGTGTGTGTGGAATGACAGGCGGCGATCTCCACAATCCTGGTGGAGCGAGGAGAAGTTGGAGCCAAAAGACCAGGAAGGAATGGAGAAGGCCAAGGTGGAGGATAGCAGGGACATGAGGAAGGATACAGACAGAAGAGGGCACAGAATAGGAAAGGGGGAAGGGGGGGTTGGTATATTAGTTAAGAGCAAAGGCCTAAATATAAGTTCTTACACAATTCTTGTAAACCTTATGCAGAGTAAATCCATATTTTATTTTTGGAGGGAATGAAAAGGAAGCAGAGAGATAGTCTTTTCAATTAAATGCACTGTATAAAGGTCCTAGAACACATCTAATTTTTACAACAGATGTTTTCTGCCTACCTAACTTTTTTTTTATGTTTTAAGCCACTGAAAAGACTGTACTCAAAGTCCGCTTCAAGGCAAGTCATTCCAGTCGGTGGCCATCTTGGGAATGCTCCCAGGCAGCTATTTTCTATGTAAACAAGCAGCATAAAAAGTACAGCTCCTTTCTACTTGGAGAAAGACAGAAATCTCCAAAATGGTTGGTCAAGAATACAATCAAAGTAAATATTTCAAATCAGCAGTTAAATCTGAAAACACTGTTATCATAAATTGCACTTATTTAGCTCATGTCAAAATAAAAAAAGGCTATATTTCAGGCTGGTCCGGCAAATGTGCAAGAACTTGAGTTGACTGAAGGCTCTTTTACCTGTAAGGTGGAACTTACTTTTCTACATCCAACATATTGGGGCATTCCAATTTTTCCCATTTATTTTAAAGGGAGTGGTCCATATTGGAATAAACTGTTTTTGACTCTACTTCTATTCCTCACATCCTCGCTTTTGCTCCCATCAAAAATTAAATATGGTTCTTATCTCCCAACATCTGTAATTCCTGGGTTATTAGTTAACTTATACATAATTAAATTTAAACCAAACTGCAAACATGCAGAGATAACCACAGTGACCCAACAAGGAGGATACCATTGACCTACTCCTTGCTTATACACACTCAAAACAGGATGACTTACAGGAAACTCCCACCAGAACAACAGGAAATCTCTTTAGGATGACGTACAATGGCACTGACACAACGCACACATCAACATCATGGATCTTTTCTAATAAGAGCTCCATAATAAACCATAAAGAAAAAAAAAAAAAAATACAAATCACAATTACTGTGAGGCTCTTAAAAATGGAAGTGAATGGGGCCAGTCCATACGTTAAAATACACACCAGTTTCTAAAGCATAGCCACAAGACATAAACAATATATTTGTTAACATGATTAATCACTTACAAACTGTGTGAAGTTATATCCAATTTTACAACTTCTATGTAATGGTGGCAAACCCTGTAATCTGGTAAATGCCATAACACTGGTAAATGCCTGATTTTTATAACACTAATATCATGTTAACAAGTATATTGTTTACATCTTGTGGCTGAAAAAAACAGCACTGCAAAAGACGCTCCTGAAATTTGCAGATGACACCTCATCGGCATCATCAGTAATGGAGATGAGTCTGCATACAGACGGGAGGTTGATCAGCTGGCTGTCTGGTGCGGTCAAAACAACAATGAGCTGAACATGCTGAAAACAGGGGACTTCAGGAGAAATCCTCCAATCCCCCACCATCCTGAACAGCACTGTGGCAGCAGTAGAGTCATTCAGGTTCTTGGGCTCTACCATCTCTCAGGACCTGAAGTGGGACACCCATATAGACTCCATTGTGAAGAAGGCTCAGCAGAGGTTGTACTTCCTTCACCAGCAGAGAAAGTTAAATCTGCCACAGGATCTGCTGACACAGTTCTACTCAGCCGTCACTGAGTCTGTCCTGTGTACATCTATGTATATCTGTCTGGTTTGGTTCAGCAACCAAATCAGATAGAAGGAAATTACAAGGGACAGTCGGGGACTGCGGAGAGCATTATTGGTGCCCCCTGCCAACCAAGACCTATACAAGACTTATACGTCTCTAGAGTGAGGAAACATGCAGATAGTGTTACTCTGGACCCCACACACCCTGCCCACTCCCTCTTTGAACTGTTGCCCTCTGGCCAACGCTACAGAGCACTGAGCACCAGGCCATTTTCCACATGAACAATTAAACTGCCTCCACCATAGTGCAATAATGTAAATACATATCATGTACATATGGAAATTCACATATTTAATTCATAACTGTACATACCCCTCACTTGCACATACTTCATTCTTTTATTTGTCAGTCCATTTATACTCTTACCTTGTTTTATATTTTGTGTCTCACTGTAATTTTCTGTGTGCACTTGTTTCTCCTATTAGCAAAAAAAAATTCCTTGTGTAAATGAGAACACTTGGCAATAAAGCTCATTCTGATTCTATTTTTAAATTTATGGACTGGCTGCATTTACTTCCTTTACATACAGCTTAAGTGCATTGATGTAACCATGGATTTTGCCCTTATTTTAATAAACAAGTGATGAGTCTAAAATATTTTCTGTGGTAATATACATTATGCCACAAATACTGTCCATTATGCTTAAAATAATGTTCCAGGTTCAATACAATGCGCTCTTAGTACAAAGGCTGTTCAAAACGAAGGATAGAAAAATGATCCTAAGCCTCTTTCTCCATTGGTCAGAAAGATTTTGTTGCCAAACTGTGCCTTTGGCCAGGTTAAATATTTTTGGTGCTTGAATTAACTTTTAAAAAAAATGTCAGTTGGTGATGGCGTGAAAGGTAAACATTGGCGCGAGTGAACTTCGAGGATGATTGCATAATCCAGTTTTTAGAACTGCATTTTCCCCTGCTTTTTACTTAAAAAAAAAAAAAAAAAAAAGAAAAAAAAAGAAAAGAGAAGAGAAAAAGGCAAGAGGTTTACCATAATTTGCTGAGGGGTTGTGAATGCCACACAAAAACACACAGAAAAGTCAAAGTTCCTTACACTAACTAAAAAGGACCTTTACTGACAAAATGTTATACAAGTAATATAATGATATATTACAAGCGTTTTAATTAGCTAACTACAGTGGCAAGAAAAAGTATGTAAACACTTTGGAATCAGCTTGTTGTCTGCATTAATTAGTCATAAAATGTGACCTCATTTTCACCAAAGTCACAAGTATATTAATAACTGGCCGATCCTACTTTGGTAGCAATAATCTTAACTAAGCATTTCTGGTAGCTGCGGATTAGACCTGCACAATGTTCAGAAGGAATTCTGGACAATTCTTCCTTACAGAACTGCTTCAGCTCATATTCTTAAGATGTCTGATGTGAACAGCTCTCGAGTTCATTCCACAGCATCTCTTTTGGGTTAAGGTTTGGGCTCTGACTGGGCCACTCTAAAAGGTGAATTTTGTTTTTGTGAAGCCGTTCTGTATAGGATTTACTTTGAGGTTTAGGTTTATTGTCTTTCAGCATCACCCAACTTCTACTGAACTTCAGCTGGCGCACAGCTAACCTGACATTATCCTGTAGGGTTATCTTGATAAACTTTGGAATTCATTTTTCCCTTGATGATGGCTTGTTGTCCAGGCCCCAAAGCAGTAATGCAGCCCCAAATCATGAGGCTCCCTCCATTGTACTTCACTGTTGGGATGATGTTTGTAAGCAGTGCCCTTTTTACACCATACGTAGTGTTGTGTGTTCTTCTCAAACAATTCAACCTTGGTTTCATCGGTCCACAAAACAGTTTCCCAGTAGCGTTGTAGTGTCTAAATGTGGTCTCTGGCAAACTTCAAGCATGCAGCAATGTTTTTGTTGGAAAGCAGCAGCTTCCTTCGTGGTGTCCTGCCATGGACACCATACCTATTTAATATTTTTCCATATAGTATGAATGAATGACCTTGATGTTGGCAACCTGCTAATTGATTAGTCACAAAGTATTAAAGCCATTACACCAGTAAGGTTGAGCATGACCCGTGCCAAGACGGTTTGTAACCGTGCCATGCCGAACCATGCTTGAGTGGAAATGCAACTGAAATCACTCCTCACTGTGCTCAAAACAGTTAAGCCCAATGGGGGAAAAGTGACTTTAGATACCACAGTTTGGTCAAATTCTAAGGCATCATAATGTGTGTGGTTTGCAGTCACTGAGTGAGTAAAATAAGGCACAAAGAAACCAAGAAAGAAAGAAAGAATTTATTTCCAAACCCCCTCACCTTTCTTTCTCAGTCATGACCTGAACAGGGCCGAGTTGATTGCTCTTGTTGCCGGTGCCCAGCTGGCCATAAGTGTTGGCCCCCCATGCATACAGTAATCCCTCATCGGTCAAGGCCAGTGAATGAGCATAACCAGAGGCAATCTGGAACCCAGAAAACATTACACATGTCAAGTCTAATGTCAAGAGCATAGTGTAAAAACCATGGATCATAGTCATGGATCACAAAATCAATTAGTTGTAATGATATTCTATATCAGCCTATTTTTCACAGTGAATTCACAGCAACATGTCAACTTTTTTTTTTTTTTTAGAAAATGTCTAACAACTATTTTGTTCAGCATTTCCAAAAGCATTGTAAGCCGTAGGTCATAGAATCCAACAACTTAAGCTTGTGATGCTTTTGGGAAACAAAGCCCTGGTTGATAGATAGACCAACTGACCGTCAGACTGACAGATAGAAGCATAAATGTCTTTTGTATACATTAAAATGTTTTGACAGTCGGAGTTTGAAATCATAAACTTTCTTTGGACTGTTTGAACATTCCATCAATGCAAGTCAATGGGATATTTTATGATAATCAATTACAGGAAAATTGTAAGTCGGCTCAGTTAGAAAAGTCATAGCAACCGGAGTCAGAACAGGTTGAAGGTCTGTGGCAAATCAAGTGAATGTATCTTTAAAGCTTTAGGAGGAGTTGCAACTGAAAATGTGTCTTGGTTTAGGGGTTTTGGAAACTTAAAACACTGCAAATTTCAGGAGTGACAACCGCATTTAAAAGTGTGAGTGACTACAATAGCTTGACAAGTGATAACAATAGCTTGCAACAACCTTACAAAGCCCTAGTAATAACACTCATTGCATAAATATAAACAAGTATCATTAAAATGTAATATATTTTCCTTTACTTATCCATTTATTAATTGTAGTGGAGAATCCAATGGCATTTTAAACAAATAAAAGATTAAGATTCGTTTTTAACTTTTAAACAAGTCAAAAATTACCCTTGCATAACAGCAGGTTTAAAGCAACAAAGTGATGTGTTTTTTTCCACTTACTGTAGGTCAGTTTATGTAAAAATCTGAATTGTCACATGCGTCATCATTTAAAGATGAATGTATGGTTTAACAAAAAAGCTTGTATGTTGAAGAAAGTATGTTGCTTTGACACTCCATTCTTGAAGGGAATAGGCCTTCTGTTTTTGTTTTAAAAATTTATCTTTCACAGTCTAAACCAAAGCTCATTATGATATCATAATTGACCATTATTATGGCCTTCCTACACGCACAACTAACTATAATCTGCCACAGGGATCGTCCAAGTCTTACCTGCAGCACACATTGGCCTTGCAGCGCAATCAAACGACACGCTGTCAGCTGGTTCCCATTGTTGCCCAACCCCAGCTGTCCATTTCCATTGTAACCCCACCCATAAACCTGAAACACACAAACATAATTTACCACTAACAAACACGCAACACAGCTACATTGAGAAATACAGCAGGATGTGTCACACCTTCAACAATTGGTAGAGAACTACAGAATACAGGAAAGTCTACTTTAAGAAATTCAATAAAAGTCAGTACATCGACAAAGACTCTTATGCTAATAAAACCTTGAGTAGCAGGTTGGGTAGTTCAACAAACAGGAAGATATACAGATTAATTGAATCAATTACCTCGCCATTATCCGCCACAGCCATGGAGGAGGTCTGTCCACAGGCTATACTGACCATTACTTTGTTCTGGAGGCAGTTGGTCACTTTGCGGGGTGCCGGCTGGTTGGCGGTGGACCCCGAACCCACCTGACCACAGTTGTTGTAGCCCCAAGCAAATACCTAAGATGATCCACAATTAGGAACAAGATAAGGCTAAAATAAAAGTAAAGTTAGTTGGATGGATGGGCCAAAGTATGCAGTCGAGGCATTCAATGAAGCTTAAAGTGATAGTTCATCCAAAATCCCCTCAAGCTTTCAATCCCATATGACTTTCTTTCCTCCATGGAAGTTAAAGAAATGTTAGGCAAAACTTTAGCTAATGTCAACGTACAAAAGAATAAAGGCTAAAATTTTAGCCTCCGTGTTCCATGTTTGGAACATGAAAATGAGAAAATGACAATATTTTCATTTTTGAATCAACTATTCCTTTAATAAATATTAAATCGTCTATGATTCTATGCAGATGTTAAAACAAAGCTAACACAGCTTAGCTAACAAGGTCACAAGCTCCTTATTACAGCCAACACAGTGAGGCTAAGCGGCGAGAGGAAGATTTTTTTCAAACCTAAATCCACCCAATGCCCTATAATATGTAACATATATATTTAACTCACTGCTGGGGTCTTTCTTGAGAGATTATTAAATGGGAAATTAAGAGTATGCAAAGAAACAGGAAGGATTTGTCTTGGATTAAGTAATTAGTATGTGACAGGAAGCAACGTTGACATAAAAACGTATAATGTAAAACATTTTGATTAATGGTTGTCATTAGATTTGCAGTATGTCATCATTTTAACCCAAGGATATAACCACATATTTAGGATTGGGGGGCCCAAATGTAATAATTTGATAATCAACTGTGGAAAAACCACATATCAGTAGACCACTTTTATGAATATTGGGGGGACATGTCCCCCACAATGTCTATGGTGGTTACAGCCCTGTTTTAACCTAAATAAATGGACACGTCTTTGCATAGCTATGCTGATCTCCAGTTCATCTTATCTTATGAAGTGTCTCTTAAAAGAAAATTCACCCAAAAACAAATATTCTGTCATCATTTACTAATTTAAATCAACCAGGATTAGAAGAATTACAAGTTGTGTAGAAAATTTTAAATAACTCAATGTGAGAAAGGCAGCTGAATCATCTAGCTTTGAAGTGCACTAAAGCCTCCCTACCCCTCTAATACTCTGTATAATTCTGTATATGCGGTCTATAGAGACTGCATGATGTTTCTAAACCTTCACTTTATCTGATAAATCAATCTAAGTGAAGGATTCTTTTCCATGCCTCACCTCACCATCATGGGTCAGTGCTAAAGAGTGGTGAGACCCACAGGCCACCTCTGTCACTCTCTTGTTCTGCAGGTTTAAAGACACCAGGACGGGTGACACACCTTGATTGGTCGTCCCATTGCCCAACTGACTGTACCCATTATGCCCCCATGCATACAACTCCCCCTCTGCAAAGAAATAAGAGACTTAAGTTAAAAGAAAGATCTGTCATTAGTGTGCCTCAACATTTAAAAACAACTCATAACGTATTCAAAGTTATATCACCTCAAATAAGCACACAAGAAAACAATATTATTTAGCATGTGGACTCTGTATTCTCCATCCATCCATCCATCTTCAACCGCTTATCCGAAGTCGGGTCGCGGGGGCAGCTGCTCCAGCAGGGGGCCCCAAACTTCCCTATCCCGAGCCACATTAACCAACTCTGACTGGGGGACCTCGAGGCGTTCCCAGGCCAGTGTGGAGATGTAATCTCTCCACCTAGTCCCGGGTCTTCCCCGAGGCCTCCTCCCAGCTGGACGTGCCTGAAACACCTCCCTAGGGAGGCGGCCAGGGGGCATCCTTACCAGATGCCCAAACCACCTCAACTGACTCCTTTCAACGCAAAGGAGCAGCGGCTCTACTCCGAGCTCCTCACGGATGACTGAGCTCCTCACCCTAGACTCTGTATTCTGATAAATGTAATTTTTTTTTACACCATTAAACTAACATAAAACTAGTCCTAGTTTTAGTCTTTTTACATACATTTCCTTTAAAATTAGTTAATATTTTGTCATGTCATATGTCTAAAATGGCATATCAAAAATTATAATCAATCTTTTTACTGATGATAATGTGCAAAATGACAAAAAAAGTGTGGCAAACTTTAACAGACCAAACTTTAATCAAATATTCAATGTATAAACATTATAAATTAAAAAATTAATCAAACACATAGAAGATGCATACAAAATACTGTACAACTGTCCTTGTTGTGAAAACCTGAGCTCATAAAATAATAAAAGCATATATATATATATATATATATATATATATATATATATATATATATATATATATATATATACATACATACACACACTCACCTAAAGGATTATTAGGAACACCATACTAATACTGTGTTTGACCCCTTTCAGCCTTCAGAACTGCCTTTAATTCTATGTGGCATTGATTCAACAAGGTGCTGAAAGCATTCTTTAGAAATGTTGGCCCATATTGATAGGATAGCATCTTGCAGTTGATGGAGATTTGTGGGATGCACATCCAGGGCGCAAGCTCCCGTTCCACCACATCCCAAAGATGCTCTATTGGGTTGAGATCTGGTGACTGTGGGGGCCATTTTAGTACAGTGAACTCATTGTCATGTTCAAGAAACCAATTTGAAATGATTCGAGCTTTGTGACATGGTGCATTATCCTGCTGGAAGTTGCCATCAGAGGATGGGTACATGGTGGCCATAAAGGGATGGACATGGTCAGAAACAATGCTCAGGTAGGCCGTGGCATTTAAACGATGCCCAATTGGCACTAAGGGGCCTAAAGTGTGCCAAGAAAACATCCCCACACCATTACACCACCACCACCACCAGCCTGCACAGTGGTAACAAGGCATGATGGATCCATGTTCTCATTCTGTTTACGCCAAATTCTGACTCTACCATCTGAATGTCTCAACAGAAATCGAGACTCATCAGACCAGGCAACATTTTTCCAGTCTTCAACTGTCCAATTTTGGTGAGCTCTTGCAAATGGTAGCCTCTTTTTCCTATTTGTAGTGGAGATGAGTGGTACCCGGTGGGGTCTTCTGCTGTTGTAGCCCATCCGCCTCAAGGTTGTGCGTGTTGTGGCTTCACAAATGCTTTGCTGCATACCTCGGTTGTAGCAGTGGTTATTTCAGGCAAAGTTGCTCTTCTATCAGCTTGAATCAGTCGGCCCATTCTCCTCTGACCTCTAGCATCAACAAGGCATTTTAGCCCACAGGACTGCCGCATACTGGATGTTTGTCAATGAGAAGGATATAGCTGAAGACAGAGCTCCAGAAAGGGGAAGGAGCTCCAAACCGCCAGCAAAGATATAGGGAGCTTCTAACCGTGTGTAGAAGTGACAGCCTCTTCTGGAGCTGCCGCAACCCATTTTGGAGTAACCCTGCCCCTTTCTGGAGTAAACCCACCCCCTTTGAGTTTTCGATTAAGGTCAAGTAGGTGTAGCTGCAGGCCAGAAGTCTCCAAATGGGGACAGAGTCTTCAAAATAGGGTGGGGAAAGAAGGGGTTTCTTATTCTTTCCTATTTCCTAATTCAAAAGGGAGCAGCACTTCCACCCACTGTTAGGATGAGGCCCAAAGTATACTTCTGATAGACGCGAACACTAAGCATCTGCGTACAGAATCTGTGATGTAAATGTAGTCATCAGAAGATTGCTTAAGCACTGAACGCGTGCGAGACGATTTTTCTAACCATTCATACTCTGAACGCGCAGTATGCACATACACCTTGAGTTTTTTGCACTAATTAGTGGGTGCACAAGTTGGCAACACCCACAGTTGATCCATCGCTGTCATGAAGTACTAGAAGATGTAATCGCTGCTAAACAACAGGAGAGGAATGTGGAAATAACAAAAGTGGACATAGATGCACATGATAACTCGATTCTGAAGGACTATAAAGACAACTTTATAGGTCTAAACTCCTAAGGAGAAATAGCTCAGTATCTCATAGCAGTCTTAGCACATGCGCTAACTGCCCGTGTATGTGTGCACAGTCAAATGAACTATACGTTGAAACTGCATTCGCATCAAAATCAGAGTATGCTTTGTTCTTTAGGGTAAGGTTACGTGCTCTGTATGTCTTTGCAGCCTTTTTTTTTTCACAGCCTGCAGCAATAACCTTCTTCGTTTTTCAGCCATCTTGGCCCCAGAAGTATTTTTACTGTTCTTAGTTTTCATAGGGACTTCAAACAATGCTTCATAAGAGGTCTAAGCCATGAACCACACTAAACAGCTCTGAAGTAAATTACATTACAAATTTTGATTTGAAGCAAAAAGTATTTGAAAAATTCTCACCTTCTGTGGCAAGCAGAACATGAGGCCCACTGCCATAGCTTAAACGGACCACCTTCTTCCCACTCAGAGAGTCCAGTTTTTTAGGGACAATGGTGCTCTGACTGTCTCCAGTGCCCAGACAATTACTGCAGTTCAGACCTAACACATACACCTGTGTAGGGGTACAAAAAAAAAATAAAACAATACAGTTTCTCATCATTTTGCCTGTGAGCATCAACTAATATAGCTCATCTATAACAAACTCAAAACCACTTATGACAGATACTGTTGGCTGCTTACTTCATCATCATGGGTGATGTAGATGGCCTCATTAGCATATGCTCCGAAAATGCATGCCTGTCTTATGGAGGCGAGCTCCTGAGCACTCAAGAGTGTGAAGAGAGGCCACTTAGTGACATCCACCATGGCAATTCTCTTGTGGTGAGGGGGTGGGGTTAGAGAAGAGAGCTGAAGACACCCGTGCTGTTGCTTGTGCCTTTGAAAAGTAATACATTTAATGTCATATCATATATATATATATATATATATATATATATATATATATATAGACAGATTTGCTTGCCTCTTGAGAGCTAATGGAACGTATTGAATTGATTCAATGATGTGAAGTGATTAAATATAAAGCAATAAATCACGGAAACACTAGAGTACTGTGCTTTATAATGCAACAACTGCCACAACACCATAATAGTAACAACTTCATCTCATATAAGCAGTATATTCCTGTGTCACTTTTAGAAACCTAAAACAGACATTATACTAAAAACAAACATCCCACAGCGCTGTATGGCAGTGTGTAAAGTGAAAGAAAACGCGACATTTTAAACGTATTTTCTAGCAGACACGCGTTAGTTACTAAACACTCAGTTAGCATGACTGCTACAGCATAGATACACCATAGACTTACACTACAAACAATCTGACAACACTTTACCCAAAACAACGCCAAAAAAACCTACCTAGAGCCTACAAGAAGTTAAACGCATATATTCAGCACTGATGTTTGCTTTCTCCAGTGTTTTCAGTTTGCCGAAGCGCGTTCACGTCAACGAGGAAATAAACGCGTTTCCTGATCAGTTGCTACGGCTACATGAACGTCTTCTCGATTGTCCAATCACAGACTGGTAATGAGTGTCTCCTACATCACTGATTGGCTAAAACGAGGAGCTGGCCCAGGAGGCGGGATTTATCGTCGGCAAAATAAAACAAAAAACGAACGAACGCAAGGAAACAGGAGCGTCCCGAAAACAACTAACATTTATTTTAATAAAAGTTAAAGGAATATTCAGGGTTCAATAAACTCAACCAACATCATTTGTGGCATAATGTTGATTGCCACTAAAATTTATTTTTGATTTGTCTCTCCATTTCTTGGAAAAAAAAGCAAACATTTGGATTGCATGAAGCACTTACAATGGAAGTGAATGGGGCCAATCTGTAAACGTTAAAATACTCACTTTCAGACAGTTAAAAAATATAGCCACAAGAAATAAACAATATGTGTGTAACACAATTTTAGTGTGATAAAATCACTTATCGACCTTTTCTGTGTTAAGTTATAGGCTAATCAATTTCGCAACTTCCATGCTTGACGATATAGGCCTACTGTCAACCAACCCTAAAACGACTGTAAAATAGCAATGTAAACAACTTTACAGCTCATAAAATACACAAGTTTTAACATAAGAATTAATGCAAGTGCTTTTATAAAATTATAATCTTCACATTTCTGCCTATAAACCCTCAAAAAGTTGTCCCCATTCACTTCCATTGTAAGTGCCTGACTGTAGTAATCTACATTGTGTCACAAAAGCTGTCGATTGAGTTTAACTTGTATTAAACCAAGTATATTCCTTTCAATTATGTTTAAACTTCACATTGACAGAGTGTGAATTTTGAAAACAAAAAAGCAAGGAAAACACTTGTTTGTTAAGCTTATTTCAAGATTTTCAGTTATAGATATTTATGATTCATTACAATTTGTTGTTTTTATTTAATCTTTATATATATACATTTCTAGTTTTCATATAGTTTTTTTTTTCATAATGTATTTATTCATTTGTTGTTACACTATATAGTAATTATATTTTTTGTTAAATAAAAAAAATATTCAAATTTGCTTCTACTAACTTCCAATAACAAGTTAATAATGATGATGATGTATTATTATTGCTATTGAAAATAATAAAAATTATTATGTATAAAATGATTATGTAGCTACTCAATTTTCGGTTTCGAGATATTTGGATGCACTGGGCGGAACTAATATGAATATTCACGAGTTTGCTCAATATGTGTGTGAAACCGAAAATGTCAGTCCACGGTCTTCAAAACTCAACATGAACGCCTTTTAATAGATTATTTTGAAACGTGTTTTTGATCAGATCTGATTAAGAGGCGTTCCGATGCGTTAGGAGACAGCAGAGCAAACTTTAGAACATCTGATAGTCTACAGATATTAAAGTTATTCTTCGTTGTGCTCTAATTACTTTGTGAGGGTCTCTTTTTTAGTTGTCATCAGTGCCTTTACAGCACTACAGACTGAAATCAATATGCACAAATGTATTGTTTTATCTTATTAAGATTGTCATTTAGCAAGTATGATCAAATCACCCATAATACAAACCATACCAGTATGTTATATAAAATAAAAATGTTGTGAAATAAAATGTTACCATAAAAATAGAGGAAGCTCAAATTGAGAGGACAAGGAAAGCTCCAAAGCAACATGTGAAAAAAACCCCACAAGATTAGGTGATTATTACTGATAAAAGTCAAAACAGGGCTATTGTAAACATCTTTACAACTAAAGGTAGGCCTACATTTGCAAACAAAAATTCCCATAAGGTGTTAAGACTTGTTTTCAGAGGATGTAATTTTATTAATTGTATCTATATAGCACTTTTTAGCATGCTTCACAAAACATAAAATCATAAAAACACACAGTAAAACCCAACATATTCACATAGTAATAAAAGTAACACATGCCCGCTAATTCAGAGTCTGGGGATGGAGCTTTAACTTCTATCAGAGATTATGGGAGAAAGATTTACACTTGGTATTGGAGGGGGGAGAATGGTCTCTTCTAAAAATACATCAAGTCTGCTTCTAGAGATGCAAGGGTTTGCCTTATGCAATTCAAGATTTTACATAGATTCTATTGATTCTATTGGCTTGGTGCTCAGGATAAGACACACTTGTGTTTAGGGCTGGTGTTTCCACCCGGTGCATATAAGGCCACCGCAGCCTTCGCACTTCAGTGGGTCATAACAATATGTCCTGACGCATTTGAGATAACTTCAAACTGTCCAAGAGGGCATAGTACAATTTCTGTATCATCTGATTTATTGAAGTAATTTTCCATCTGCTGGATCTCACTGCATCATATGTGTTTTTATTTTCTTTGTTTAATATATGATTCAATAAAAAAAAATTTAGTCTGGAAAAAAAAGCAACACATGCAATAAAAAAAAGTACATGCACATAGTAATAACAGCAAGTTTAAACAAATTAGTTTTTAAACGAGACATAAAAACAGACACAGATTCAGCAGATGTAATATACCAGAGAAGGCTGCTCCATAATCATGGGACCTTCACTACAAACACTTTCAACTTTTGTTTTGCATCTGGATCTGGGAACCGCCAACAGTTCATGACAAGAAGATCTAAGAGGTCTAACTGTTTCATAAGGTCTTACTATTTCTGCTATATATTCAGGTGCCAACCCCTGTACTGCTTTATATGTAATGAATAAAATCTTAAAATCAACCATAAAATGAATTGTTAACCAATGCAAAGAAGCTAAAACTGGAGTAATATGATAAAAACCTTAGTTCTTGCTACCACCTGCTGAATATTTGGGACCGCCTGATTCAGTGCTGACTCAATCTGATTTTATTTTTAAATCATGGCCGATTATTACAACCTCTGTTTTATCAGTATTTAACTGAAGGAAATTACATGGGATCCATTTTTTATATCTATTATACATGCTTGAAGAACATTGAAATTATTCAGCAACAAATACAGTTGCAGGTCATCTGCATATGCAGCGGTAGCCAGCTGGTAGGTAGCTGTGCAGTGTGTAAAACTCACTCCCCTGGTTTAAAGGCGCACTAGCGACTGACACTAGGGGCTGTATAGCCTTTAGCCTCCTTGTCAGCACGCCGCTGTGTAGTGTGTAAACCTCACTCCCCTGGCCACAAGAGGAGCACTAACGACTTATGCTAGGGGCTGTAGCTTTTAGCCTCCTCGTTAGTGCGGCCGCCTCCCATGCTGGTTCGAATCCCGCTCTAGTAGTACTGGTTACAATGGTGCCGTAAACCGGATGGGAGTGAGGTTTAGGAGGGTGAGTGTAATGGTAGCCAGCTGGTAGGTAGCTGTGCAGTGTGTAAACCTCACTACCCTGGCCTCAAGAGGCACACTTGCGACTGAAGCTAGAGGCTGTAACCTTTAGCCTCCTTGTCAGCACGCCCGCCTACAATGCTGGAGACTCCGCTTCGAATTCTGAGTGGATCTACCAGGACAAATTACACATAATAATTACAATACATTTGTTATTTTCAGAACCAAGTGGTAACATATATAGTGAAAAAAATATTGGCCCTAACAGGTATACTTGCGGAATACCAAAATTCATTTTTGAAGAGGAAAATTAATCTCATCTCTAACAGACACATAAAATGTCCTATTCGTCAAGTAGGCAACAAACCAGTCTAAAGCTACCTCAGATATTCCCACCCATCTCTTCAATGTGTCAATTTAAACTGAACGATCAACTGTATTAAATACTGCCGTTAAATCAAGCAACACTAAAATGGAGCACTCTCCAGTGTCCTCCACCATTAATAAATCATTGGTCACCCTAAGAAGGGCAGTTTCTGTACTGTGATTTCCTCTAAAATCCTGACTGAAATTTCTCAAAACTATTGTTATTCTGATGTATATTGAGAGTGTATGTAACAGGAATTGTTGCAGTATCTACATGTGTTGCCCATTACACATTTGCTGTTAATAAAACTTTTTTTTAGAAAAATATTACACGAATTACGAAATATTGCAATAATTACCGAACAAGATACAACAGAAGAGCACAATGAGGAACAGAAACAGCTATAGTTTAGTTGTTTTTTTTCATAATCCCACTAACATGGCTGTAATTATTAAGGCAAAGCTGCTCAAAACGTACAGACTTATCAAAACTACATAATTACAACCTATAAACTGTTGCAAAAGTTAGAATAATTATAGTTAAGTTATAGTTTCAAAATGATCTATTTTAGAGGTGTTCATGTTGAAATTTGAGGCGCGTGGACAGACATTTTCAGTTCCACGCGCACGTTGAAGAAACGTATGAATATTCATGTCAGTCCCGGCCATTGCAACCACATTTCTCGGAATCTGAAAATGTTGTAACACCGGAAGAAATGACAGTCCAGTTTCAAGGATCTTCAAAGCAGCGTAGAAGGATATAAAAGCAGGCCGAGCTCTAAAAAGGGGCAGGAGCTTTAAACCACCAGCAAAGACAGACAGAGCCCCTATCCTAACCCTCATCTGTGTGAAAATGTCGCCCCATTTTGGAGTTGGCACAACTCGAATAACTCCGCCCCTTCTGAAGATATCCCGCCCTCTTTTTAAGTTCCCGCCCCCGTTTGGAAATCTCTGTGCTGTAGCAATACATTCTTGAAAGTAGCAGCAGGGCAGGGCATCCCGCATGTTAAGCTGACACACCTGTTTAACAATGTGGACTAACTCGTCAAGCTGTATCACACGGTCAGTCTTAAGATAGTGTACTCTCCGTTGCACCTAGCAACTCGCATTGGTTATAGTGTGTCGCATTGTGTCACTTCAGCGTTACATTCTATTTCCCACGAAAACAGAAGTAGAAGAGTGTAATCAAGGATTTGGTTGCCAGATGCCATTTCAAACCTGACGAGATACAGACAAGTGTTGAGAACTTAAAACCAGACAACGGGATTTGTCAAACCAGGATGGGAATCTTTCAATCTAAAAAGTTTCACAAGTCTCCACAGGTTGTCCTCATGGGCCTGGATTCAGCTGGAAAATCCACTTTATTGTTTAAACAGCAGCGAGGTGTTGTGATGGAGACATCCCCAACTGTTGGCTTCAACGTTGCAACTGTAGAGCTGGACAAGAAAACCTCACTGACCATATGGGATGTTGGGGGTCAGGGGACAATGAGGCCCAACTGGAGATACTACCTAGAAGGATGCAAGGTACTGGTGTTTGTGGTGGACAGCAGTGACAGTGCCAGGATGGGAGAAGCCCAGAAAGCCTTGAAGAAGGTTTTGAGTGATGAGAACTTAAAAGGAGTTCCTCTGATGGTGCTGGCCAACAAAAAGGATCTGCCAAACTCGATGACTATCAGAGAGGTGTCTACATTGTTGGAGTTGGACAAATACACAGATCGGGTGTGGGAGATCCAAGCCTGCAGTGCCATTAAGGGACTGGGTCTCCAACAAGCTTTCACCTCAATAGCTAAACTATTAAAGTAATGAGGAACTGATGCCAGAGGCATTTACAGAACATTATTTGACAGGGAAAACAAATAAATACAGTTCAAACATATTGTATGTGGACTGCTTACTTTTATTTGATTGCAACCAGAATCAAAGGAATATTTGATCATGTTGTCATTTTAAACTGGACCGAAAAAAAAGATTAGACAGGAAGAGGGTGCACTGATCTCACTGAAACGGAAAGCCAAAGAGCTGTGATATAACTACTGTAATTGTGCTGTTTTGTTTATGCTGTACATAATGTAATATTTATATGCCTTCATGTTATACACCATCGTGTGGTTTGAAAATAAAGCCTATATTTATGATCTTATAGTTTTTGTTGCATTATAATATTAATGTTGTTTACATATAGAGGCACAGGGAGCCAAAAGTTTGGAATAATGTATAGATTTAGCTCTCGTGGAAAGAAATTTGTATTTTTATTCACTAAAGTGGCATTCAATGTGAATAATTACTATTCCAATTTGAAAAACAAACAAACAAAAAATTCAGAACTTCTTAAACTACAAGAGATTTCTCATCAAAAAAAATCCTCCACGTGCAGCAATGACAGCTTATCCAAAGCGACCCACAGTGCACTTATTACAGGTAGCAACCTGGAGTTAAGTGCCTTGCTCAAGGACACAATGGTGGTGGCAGTGGGGATCGAACCAGCGACCTTCTGATTAGCAGTTCCGTGCTTTAGCCCACCAGGCCGCCACCACTCTACCACTTGCCATAGATGTGTCTTGTCGGGCACTTCTCATGTACATCCCACAAAAGCTCAATGGGGTTAAGATCCATAACACTCTTTTCCAATTATCTGTTGTCCAATGTCTGTGTTTCTTTGACCACTCTAACCTTTTCTTTTTCTTTTTCTGTTTCAAAAGTGGCTTTTTCTTTGCAATTCTTCCCATAAGGACTGCACCTGAGTCTTCTCTTTACTGTTGTACATGAAACTGCTGTTGAGCAGGTAGAATTCAATGAAGCTGTCAGCGGAGGACATGTGAGGTGTCTATTTCTCAAACTAGAGACTCTGATGTACTTATCCTCTTGTGTAGTTGTACATCTGGCCTTCCACATCTCTTTCTGTCCTTATTAGAGCCACTTGTCCTTTGTCTTTGAAGACTGTAGTGACACCTTTGCATGAAATCTTTCAAATTTCAAGTATTGTATAGCCTTCATTCCTCAAAACATTGATTGTCTGAATATTTTCTAGAGATCACGGTTTCTTTTTTTTGTGCCATTTTTGGCGTAACATTGACTTTAAGACATGTCAGTCTTTTTCATACTGTGGCAACTCAAAAACAAAGACAATATTAAGTTTCATTTAATGAACCAAATAGATTTCAACTGTGTTTGATATAATGGCAAGTAATTTTCTTTTACCAAATTAGCAATGTAGCATGATTACTCAAGGATAAGTGTTGGAGTGATGGCTGCTGGAAATGGGGCCTGTCTGCCTAAAAAAGACTTTTTTCAAATAGTGATGGTGCTGTTTTTTACATCAGTATGTCTTGACTATACTTTGTGATCAGTTAAATGCCACTTTGGTGAATTAAAAATACCAATTTCCTTCCGAAACAGCAAAATCTGTTCATTATGTCAAACTTTTTGGCACCAGTGTGTATATAATGTATATGTATATATATATATACACACACTGATCAGCCACAACATTAAAACCACCTGCCTAATATTGTGTAGGTCCCCCTCGTGCCACCAAAAGAGCGCCAACCCTTATCTCATTTTGAGATGCTATTCTTCTCATCGCAATTGTACAGAACGATTATCTGAGTTCCCGTAGACTTTGTCAGTTCGAACCAGTCCGGCCATTCTCTGTTGACCTCTCTCATCAGGCTTTTCCGTCCACAGAGCTGCCGCTCACTGGATGTTTTTGGCACCATACTGGGTAAATTCTAGAGAATGTTGTGCGTGAAAATCCCAGGTGATCAGCAGTTACAGAAATACTCATACCAGGCACCAATCATGCCATGTTCCAAATCACTGAGATCAAATTTTTTCCCCATTCTGATTGTTGATGTGAACTTTAACTGAAGCTCCTGACCCATAGCTGCATGATTTTTTGTGCTGCTGCCACCCGATTGGCTGATTAGATAATCAGCTAATTCTGTCTGCCAATTTCTCACTGGCCTTTTCTGAAGTTCAGAGGTAACCGAGGCCTTCAAGAAAGTCCCCTAGTGTCACTTCATTCGACAAAACGTCAAGTGAGCGACAGACGGGGAACTTTTACAATCGATAAAAGTGGACAGAAATGCCTTGTTGATGAGAGAGGTCAACAGAGAATGGCCAGACTGGTTTGAACTGACAAAGTCTATGGTAACTCAGATAACCACTCTGTACAATTGTGGTGAGAAGAATAGCATCTGAGAATGCTATTCTGAGATGCAGGTTTGTGCTGTTGTGGCAGCATGAGGGAGAGCTACACAATAGGCAGGTGGTTTAAATGTTGTGGCTGATCGGTGTGTGTATATATATATAAACATATTATATATACACTGAAAAGATGATTTTGTGGAAAAAATTGTGTACCTTCTACTTTCAGTTAGCTAGTTTTAATGTAAACTTAAAATAGTAAGTAAATTCTACATTTGTACTCAATTCGAAAATGTTAAAATGAATGCACTAGCTTGAACAAATTATTTTATTGTTTGTTACGTTTCAATCCTAAAGTAGAAAACCTTGTCATATTTATTTGCTAATTTGAGTAAATAGTCCTTAACTTTTCAAAGCTGGTGTTTCTAGCATGTGCTGAGCTTAAATAATTAATGAGTTGCATGTCCATTGTTTGCAAGATAATTTACACAATTTTTATTGGTGATTTTGATTTTAGTTTTTTTTCACATGGTAACTTTTTTTTACATGAAATTACCCATTCATGATCAAAAAAGTTATTGATTCTATCGCCATTAAAGCAAGGTGATGATGTATTAGGAAACAAAATTACAAAAATAATTTCTATCAACTCTCAGTTCTCCCAGTTGTTTATTCTAAATTTTTAGAGTAAGTGCAACAAATAATAACACAAAATGACAATTAAATTAAAATTTTGGCATTTCAAAAATATTCAGTGACCAATAAAGCCACCCTTCTTTTCAATAACTGCCATGAACATTCCATCCATGGAGTCTGTCAGTTTCTTGATCTGTTCATGTTCCACTTTGGGTGAAGCAGCAACCACAGCCTCCCAAATGCTGTACAAAGAGGTGTATTGTTATCCCTCACTGTAAATCTCTCATTTGAGAAGGGCCCACAAGTTCTCAATAGGATTTAAGCCAGGATAGGAAGGGGGCCCAAGTCATAATTTGGGCATCTTTGAGGCTCTTGCTGGCTAGCCAAGAAGTGGAGTACTTGGATGCATGTGATGGAGTATCGTCCTGCATAAAGATTGTGGCCTTCTTGAATGCTGAGGATTGCGTCCTGTACAACTGCTTGAAGAAAGCACTTTCCAGAAACTCTCGGAGGCTTAATTTGCCTGATAAGGGACCGGGTGTGTATGATCACGACCCGGCCCCACCCTGCCACACTCATCCTTAATGATAGCAGCCCATACCAGTACCCCTCCTCCATCTTGCTGGCACCTGACTTGAAAGTGGTGCTGTGTCCATTAGTGATCCAGCCACGGGCCCATCCATCTGGTCCATCAAGAATCATCTCATTTAATCGGTCCATAAAACCTTTGATAAATCTGTCTTATGGTATTTCTTTGCACAATCTTGATGCTTCAACTTGTGAATATATTCAGTGGTGGTCGTGTTTCAGCCTTCTTGACCTTGGCCATGTCTATGAGCACTTGACACCTTGTACTTCTGGACACTCCAAGTAGGTTACAGTTCTGGAATATGGTGGTACTGGAGGATAATGGGTTCCTGGTATCTTCACGTTTAATTCTTCTCCACATGTTTTTTGCGCCAGTTGACTATTCGCAACAAAACATTTGATTATCCGGTGGTAACGCCTCAATAGTTTAGGTATTTTAAGAGTGTTGCATCAGTCTGAAAGGCATTTTACAATATTTGACTTTTCAGTGCCAGTTAAATCTCTTTATTGGCCCATTTTACCTGAGGTAATGAAGCTGAATAATAATTATGCACACCTTGATATAAGGCATTAGTCACTTTCGCCACATCCTCCCTCATTACACAAATACATACCACCTGAAAATGATTGAATCAAATAAGCATTCAAGTTTATATGGTTTGGAGTTGGAAAATGTGCATGGAAATAATGATAAGATCAGAATACTCACTTGTCTAATAACTGGGCACGCAGTGTATATGTATAAATGTATATGTATAGTATACACACACACACATATATATATATATATATATATATATAAATAGTACAGTATCCAGAGATCATGCCATTATTTGTTGCACTGCCTTTATTTTGGCACATTCTGGTTAGGTACCAAATACATAGTGGAAAAAACTAAAAATGTATTCGGACATTGAGAATCTTGTGATACATAAATTGTTATGTGGAAACTTTTTTAAATGATGTTATAAAAAATGTATTCAGCAAGAGGCAAACACCGGGATGCCGTTTAATCATTCATTTTTTGTTAATTATTTACACATGGAACTGTAGTGGAATGGCAACAAAAGGCAAGCATGTAACATTAATTAAGAGCAGCACCAGGGTGTTTTGATACATGAATTGACAACTTTTGAAAGTCAATTGTGATCAGCTTGTGGTTTCTATCATTCTGGATGAGATAGTATGGATTTATTAGTAGGGAAACGGTTCCTAGAGCTGTGTAAAAGATATCTGACAAAAGGGATACATTGTTTGGTGTTATATGACAGGAATGTAAATAGGACAAGGAAATAAATGTTGCTATGAGTCATTGGTTTGGTGTAATCTTCCATTGTGTCAAGTTATCTCCACCACCGCAATTATGCAAAGGAACACCTTACAGCTTTTCCTCTATTACTCAATGTCTGGAATAAATGCATATAATGTATCAACTGCAGTACAACAGATCTCTCTTTCTATCTCTACATCCAAGTCAATTCACTTTGAATGGCTAATTGTAATTACCTAAATTATATCGGACTACTTCCAATTCTATCTATCCTTCTTTGGATACCGATGCATTCTTCTTAAATCTTTCCATGATTGCCAGAGGAGGAGTCCAGGTACCACCACCCAGATCCCATTAAAGAACACCAGGTAGACCCACAGGTACAGCCAGTTGCTCGTGTTGAGGTTAGGGCTTCCGATTAGCCAGTCTGGACAGAAGGTCATCCAACCCCCGTACAACTCGCACACACATAGCGTGATCTGAATAAAGTGCCTGGTTCAGAGAGAAATTTACACAGTTCATGAAAGTGCATGAGGCGGCGTTAAATGGATGCTTCACCCAAAAAAAAATTTATTCTCTCTCTCTCATGATTTACTCACCCTCCTGCCATCACAAATTTGTATGACTTTCTTTCCTCTGCTGAACACAAAGATTTTCATTAAGCCAGAACTTTGAAGTTCCAAAATCACATAAGGGCAGCATAAAAGTAATACATAAGACTCCAGTGGTTTAATCCATGTCTTCTGAAGTGATATGATAGGTGTGGGGAAGAAACCAATCAATATTTAAGTCCTTTTTATTTTATTTTTTATATAAATCTCCACTTTCATATTCTTTTGTTTTGGCAATTCACATTCTTCGTGCTTATCGCCACCTACAGGGCCGGGAGAAAAAATTATGGTAAAAAGGGACTTAGTGATTTATGTCTCATATCACTTCTGAAGATATGGATTGAACCACTGGAGTCTGGATTACTTTGACTTTATATGCCTTTGAAACAAAACAAAAAAAAAAGTTCTTGCCACCATTCACTTGCATTGCATGGACCTACAGAGCGGAGATATTCTTCTAAAAATCGTTGTGTTCAGCAGAATAAAGTCATACACATCTGGGATGGCACAAAAGCGAGTAAATAATGAGAGAATCATCTCAAGCAATACATTCCCAGAATTTCACCTGTAGTGTTTGTCCTTAATGATGGCGTAGACTAGAAGCAGGGCCAGTGAGCCGTCCAAAATCACAGTCAGAAGCTCTAAAGATACTATAGTTGGGTCTGAGTACAACCAGCGTTCATCTGCCTTGCCATATTCCTTCCCTGAGGAGTATTTTAATTACTAACATGCATATGAAAAAGCAGCAAAAGAACTGTTCAAATAAATGAAGGAAAATGGAAAAAGCTTAACTAGAGAAAGTTCTGCTTAGAAAAGATGAAAAGATAAGGTTGGTAATGGGATTACGCTCTCATCTTGCATGAGATGAGGATGGCAATGTAGCAGCACATTTTTTTGGGGTGAGCTATTCCTTTATCATTGGTTTGCATGCACTGCACATGTATATTGCACAGTACCATGAATCACCACTAGAGGTCGCCCTACGCCTCAGTAAAACTTTTCTTACGCCTGACCAAATAAAAAGCTGTATAGTGCACGACACGTGCAACACAGAACAAATGTTACTTATGTGCATGTAGTAACACAGCATACTTACACAGCTCTGCAAACAGATTGTCAGAGGTTGCAACATTTCCAACGAGTGACATATAGACAAAGGGTCCCTCCTATACGATGAAACGGAGGCAAAGGTAAGCAGGGATTTATCAGCTACATGCAATAATCGTATTAGCAACATTTTCGTATGCACTTTCGCACTTACCAGCGTGAAATGAACTATTGCGTCGTAAAACAACCAAACAAGGACCCACCGATCAACAGTGGAACACTTGTTCCCCCATTTTAGCGCGAAAGCATATCCGACAGCAAACTGTGCAGCACAGGCGACAAGGGAATAAACGGTTACTTTAGTGAAAAGTGCAGGTTCTTGCAGCACACCGGCTTCTGCCATCATGCCCAATGAGACTCAAGAACATTCATTCAATACCTCTAAATCTCAATAGTTGAATAAATGACACCTCCAGGCCCCGCCCATCGTTCTAACGTTGGAACTATGCACCCATAGGTTTGCCAGAACTCTCTCCACTTGCAGTTCTGACACGTCATACAACAGAGATTACGTTTAGGCGCCAGATTACAGTTTATTTTTCATCAAATAATTTTTTTTTTAAAGATTGTGAGATTTTTATATATTTAGATATTTTTACGTAACCCATACAAAACATTCCACAAAAATTCACCTAAAAAGTACACTACCGGTCAATAGTTGGACAAACCTACTTCCATCAAAACTATGACGCAAAAGAAATGGGAGTAAGGAAATAATCCATGAAAATCCAGAAAATGTTTTAATCAATATTTAGATTTTAGCTGCTTCAAAATAGCCACACTTTGCATAAATTACACCTGTAATGATGTATCCACCGGAGATGATAATAAAATAAAATAAATTGATGATAATTATTAAACTATAATAATAAATTTGTTTGCATGTATGTTAGACAACTGTTGTTGCTTTTCCTTCACTACATGGCCAAACATTATAAACATTTTTTACATGCAAAACATTTTCAACCATAAACCTTTTATATCATGTGGCATTCAGTGAACTCCAAACTTCTGCCTGGTTGTGCACATCACTTTAAATTACCAGTTGTTGTCTGCATTTCATCTAAAGGCGAGCATTAAACCAGTTTCACTGGTTTCAACAGTTTAACAGAATTTCATCAATATAAAAATGGATATGACCATCACCTAAAGTTATATCCTTATAATTATCCATATCCATGATCATAAACACTCACTGAACACTTTATTAGGAACACCTGTACACATATTTATTCAAGCGATTATCCAGTCAGCCAGTCATATGGCAGCATTGCAATGCATAAAATCAAGCAGATATGGATCAGGAGCTTCAGTTAATGTTCACATCAACCATCAGAATGGGGATTTTTTATTTATTTAGACCACTGCATGATTGTTGGTGCCAGATGAGCTGGTTTGAGTATTTCTGTAACTGCTGATCTTCTGTAATTTTCACACAACAGTCTCTAGAGTTTACTCAGAATGGTGCCAAAAAAAAAAAATAAAATGCATATGGAAAAGTGTTGTTGATGAGAGAGGTCAATGGAGAATGGCCAGACTGGTTCGAACTTACAGAAAGGCTACGGTAACTCAGATAACCGCTCTGTACAATTGTACATGTCAAACATTGAGGCAGATGGGCTACAACAGCAGAAAACCACATCGAGTACTATATTAAAACCATAGTGTTCCTAATAAAGTGCACAGTGTATATAAATATCGCATCTTTTGGTACAGGTATAGGACTATACAATATGTAAATACAGGTTACTTTTGTGGCGACTGCCGTTAAGTGTCATTTAACACCAATCTGTCTTTAGACAAACTTAACACAACATGAGAAAACTATTGCACACATCAAAGAGAGAGAAGGTGAATTCAGAATAGAAAAGGCCGAGTTAAAAAGAGAGAAAGGGTAGTAGGAGAAAAGGCTAACAGATAAAAGAGAGAAAAAGAGAAAAGTATCAGCGGGTCAATCATAAGAGAGCAATAAAAAAGGATGGCTAACAGCAAGTTTATTTTGGTTAGGTTCATTGATACATAAAGCACGTCCTGAGGGAGTGGAAAGATGTGTTCCCATAGAAAGGTACGAAGGAGGACATTGGGTGGGTTGAGAATTATGGTCAATTGTGATCCATATGCAAAGAATGTGAAGGGTGCAGAATGGAAGTTAAGGGATCAACAACAAGTCAGCCAGCAGACTAGAGGAGAATTTAAGTAGAACTCCAGAGTACGTCTCATCATAAAGTCCAGAGATAGGCAGACATAACACCCAAAAGACCCCATATTATAAGCAGCTCCAATGCAACGTGGTAGGTATTCTGAACCTTTCTTTTGTTGCTTTGAAATTAAAAACAAAAGGCACAATTAATTTCAACTCATTCTTTATCTTTAATATGCACAAGAGTTGAAAAAAATACTGATGAGCCACCTTAAAGAGAAATTCAGTTCTAAAATTTATAAAAACATACAAACAATCAGGCCAAAATGCGATCTGTCGCTGATTTTTAGATTGTTTTTTTCTTCAGCAAGTAAAAATCTTGCAACAAGCAATAAGCTTGTATCCATTTCCGATACAAGACAAAGCTTCTTTAAAGTCTTTAAAGTGGCTCGTTTTTCTAGTCGTCTAGATAAGTTTATGAATTTCAAACTTGTTTTCTTCCTCTCTTTTTGTTCAACAACAAATGGCTAATTCAAAAATCATCAGGGCTGCTTGTAGCTTCCTTACCGTCTTTTTCAGCAGTTTGTGGCCCAAACACAACTACTTAAGTCCAAATGCATTTTCCCCCATACAACCCTTTACAAGTTAATGCACGGCGGAAAACCCAAAAAAAAAAAAAACATTGTCCAGTCACAACTGTAAGATAGCCCATTTTCCAAATGATGGCAATCGTTTGCCATTACAAAACAAAGGTTAAAACAAAAAGAGCAAAGAAAAAAATACCCCTATTGGCTTTAAATCGCCAATCACAATGTTATTATTGTTCTGTAGCGTCCCAACAATGCCTAGTGGATCTAAGTGTAGTAGCTTCTTATTATATACCTACACAAGAAATTAATTTTTAGTTGTAGCAAGATTAAAAAAAAAAAAAACAAGGAACAACAACGTCATGGATTTCCTTTTCCCATTGCTTGTATAGTCAAAATAAAGCGAACATCGCTCTCCACAAACAATAAGCAATAAAACAGGAAAACCCAAAAGTGTGCGAGTAAGACTGAAAAAACTGCCAAAGCAGAAGCTTCACCGATCAAAATGAAAAAAAAAAAAAAAAAAAAAAGAATTCACAATCAAATCACTGTTGCAAAGTTTCTTGGTTTTTGACTAGAGTGCTGAAATGTTCTGATTTTGTGAAAATATCTTCTGACTGGTTACAATTGGGGTTATCATCTCGATGAACTTATTACTATGGTTACAGACAGGTTGTAGCAAAGATGAACCCAGAGCATTGAGCGCTTCCAGAGCACCCTTCTTGAGCAGAAAGACATGTTAGATTATCTCAATGGACTTCCAAAGGTTGGGGTGGCCCTTTAAAAGTCCTGGCCAAATTGACGATTACCATATCACATAGGTTCATCATTTGAAATGTCCGATATTCCCTTTGCAAACCAAAAAGATCGGCACAATGAATGTCCACTACACAATTGCTGCAAAACTTTTAAAATAAGGGTGCTTGACTGTGTCAGATTAGATTTTCTTTGTTCAAACTTTCAGTAAAAGTTTTCCGTGTAATCTGTTGACGTGATTTTTTTTTCTTCATTTTCTTCAGTGTTTTGTACATATACATAATTTCAGGACTTAATGAGAAGAAAAAAGCAAGAATGCAGTTCTGTTTGCACACCACATACTTTAGAGACACCCCTCCCCCATTTAAAAAATATTCCATGGAATAACCCATTATAGGCTCGATCATAGATTTAAGAGGAATGGGGGAGGGGGTCTGATGGCTTAACACAGTAGAAGCTGGATGTCTTGAGTTGGGTGTCTGTCTAAAACTCTTAAGATCATCACCAGAAGCACAATGTTTTGAGTGAAGGACATTTTCTGGAAAGCAAAAGAAAATTCCCTGCCTTTGAATTTCAGGATTCTCTTTCTTCTTCCTTGGCTGATATGATGGCTGGTACATCAAAAATAAGTTCCTATTACTGTTCATGCTCACCTATGAGTGTGAGTGAAAGAAAGAGCAAAATATTTCCTTTTTTTTTGCTGTTGTTTTGGCAACTTCTGTATAATGAACAAGTCATGTTCTTTTTCTTTTTCTATTCCATGTCTTTAGGTCATTGAGATCCATCCATTTCTTGAGTGGCATTTGAGACAGGTACTCAGATACTTCAGTGCCATTTTCTCCTGTGTGAGTGTAGTTTCAGAGCATGGTGAATGGTTGGTTGGTATATCTTGTTAGTGAGTGGCTGGTAGATGATGGGTCAGTAGGTGGCGGAGGGTTGAGGAGTAGCTGGGAAACCCACCTTCCCAAGTTCAAAGTTCTGGTTGTCTAGAACTTGAACTCCTTGGTTTGTAGGTTGGAGGCTGGATCGAAGTTAAATGTGCCTCCTTGGGTGGTCTCAGGAATCAGACTGGGGTCCTCATCAATCTACAAGATTTAAGAGAGAAAAAGAAGAAAGGTAGATTTAGGCAGAATTACTGATAATAATATCCAGAACAGAATCCACAAATTACTAAAACAACAAAAAGCGCCATGCAAAGGACCAAACACCTGAAATAACAAAAACTATAGTACAGACAAAATATACTCACATCATCTCCTGAAAAGTACTGATCAATGATTTCAAATGCAAGTTTATATATGTCCTCATTTTCATGCTGCTGTAGGTTTTCAATTTTTTCCAATCCTGAAAGAGAGATTCAAGATAGTTAGTACTGCTACTATAAAATTGATGTTTTGTTTTCTTAATAGGGGTTATATTGTATGTAAATATGGTGATCCTAGACACGTTGAATTATTTGGCATGCGACATCTGGTTATTTATCAGTACACAACCCAAGAGACTTTATTCAGGACCAAATGTATTAAATATCATTTTTAATATAATCCATGAAAATGTACTATTTCTGACAATCTCAAAAATATATTTGTATTACAGCAACATTACCTCCACACTCTTCAATGATCTCAGCAATTGTGCTGGCTTCTTCTCCAGCCATGATGAGGACGTTTTTCAATCCATCAAGAACCACTTGGACCACCTGAGAGTCTTTCACTGACAGCAGGTTACAGAAAGGCGGGATCACGTTTTGTTGCACCAGGTACTCCACCTGCCAATCACAGCAAAGTAACCAATGAAAAAGAAGGGAAAAGGAAGTGACCCAGAATCAGAGATTTGTCTTCGTCTTTAACGGTTCACACCTGATCCTTTCTTCCACTTATTGTCAAGTTACTGATGGCCCACGCAGCTTCCTTCTGTGTTCCAAAATCACCCTGTTTGGACAGATAAAGATGCCCTTTAGTACACAAGTTTCCAAAGACGACAAGCCCTGGGTCTAGATACAGGCTTTTAATTTAACTCAGAATAACTTCTAAAGATGCCCACACAACATTTTTTTTTTTTTCTGAAATAGTTTTGCGTGCCCCTCGCAATAAGCTTTCCATGGTTTTTACTCAAGTAACCATATTTGAACCTTGATATTCCTAGCAAAACCATAGTAATAAAACAGGAAAATGAAAATGGTTACATAACGTTTCACAGTTACTATAATATTACTATAGTAAAACCATGGTTTCTGCCATGGTTAGTAGGGCTGGGTATATTGATTCTTAAATCCCAAGATTGATCTTTTACTCCGAGGCAACCCTCTATAATGCAAGTACATCACTCACATGTGTAACCAAATCTCACGCTATGCGAATAAAAATGTATATGATAAGCCACTGGCTGGACAACATACAGATTTCACTCACCAGGTATTTAGTATAGTGAAGTTATTAGCACATGAAGTAAATTCTGTGAGTTGAGAGAATAATTTTGGTTTAACTCGTTCTGAGTCCAAAGACGAGCACCACGGATTCATATGGTATTGAAAAATGCCTCTTAATTTCCTTTTCCATTTAATTCTACTCACACATGGATGCCCTAAAGAAGCCATGCATGTCTTCTCATTATATGCATTTACTGGATGATGCCAGAGAAAGCAGTTTAACACACCAAGGTTTCTCCCAGAGAAAGCTGCTTAAGTGGTCATGTAAACGCATAGAAGGGTGTTCTAACAGGTTTGAGTGCACATGTGCGTGGAACAGACTGAATAACAAACGTCATAGGATGGAGCCCAACAATACATTTCACACAAGTCAACAAAACATTTCTGGGAGAGGCAGTACTTTTACAGTGGGAAAAGCACATATACTACAAACTATTCCCATTTATAAACACCACTGTAAAATGTTGACGGTCCCGCACATTTGTAAACATAAGTAAATTTAAATACTTATGAAAGTATTTTGAAATAAATTATGAAAGTAAACAATAAAATGTAACAAAAAAAATACGCAACATAATATTTGCAATTTCAAGACATTAATTGATGGAACAGGCTGAATTTGAAACATTTTCAAAAGCTAAAATGTGACCAATTTGATGGAAAAAAAAAATAACAAAAATAAAAAAATAATGATACAATTTCATTTGAAAAATGTATATTTTTGAATTGTACCAAAAGGGTTGCCTAGAAGGTTCCTTTATAATTAAGAGCATTAGCTGAGAGACAATTTATTTTATATGTAAGCAAAATGGACATTGTAACACAAATGTACCCATATGATTCAATATCAAATCAGAATCAGAATTGAAAGCTTGTGAATCAGAATCCAATTGGGAAATCTGCATCAATACCCAGCCCTAATGGTTAGCCTACATCATGGTTTCTACAATCTTACTAAAGAAAAATCATTTCCACCAAAAACTATGGATACTACAGTCTACAGTATTACTATAATAAAACCATATTTTAAGTATTTGTATAGCAAAACCATAATAACCACAAAATTATGATGAGTTTTCATTTTCCTGTATTATCACTAAGGGTAATAGTGACAAACTAGTAATACTAGTTTTTTTTTTTTTTTTTTAAAGAAACCTACTGATGATAATTAGTTGTATTTAAAATAAATAGCGCAAGAACAAACTTAAACAGCACATAGACTAGAAATGATCCAATAACTTTTATACAATGTCCTACTGAATCTTATCAAATATACTGAAATCTACTCTAACATCTCTAGGGTCATTCTGATGCAAAGTAAGGATTAACTAAACAGTTTAATCCCCATCCATAATCAGCATCTTTATATAAGGGTCTGCCATTTCAGCTGCTATTAATTCTAAAATGATCCAGGAGGAAAAAAAAATGAACGTACTGAAAATGGTACATAGCTAATGTCTTACCTTGGCGAGCTGGTGAATGATCATGGGGATGAGACCAGCATCTATTACTGCCTGCACCTGCTGCTGGTTACCTGCTGTTATATTGGACAGGAACCATACTGCCTCCTACAGGGAACAGCAGAGCTAAACATGAGCCATGAAGCTGGGTAGCTTTTTGACAAGTACACTTACATGCACCATTACAATTGAGCTACAGCAGGTTTTTGCATACCATTTCATTATGTAGGTTTGTCTGTCCTACTGTTACATTAAATACAAATATTTGTCTGACTTCAAAGTGCATGTAAACCTTCTCATTTTTGACCTTCACCATCTTGATTCCATAGCACACAAATATTAGATGTGGTGTGTGTTAGTGTGTATGTGGTTATCACCTTGTTAATCTTCTCTTTAGGGTGTGTGAGCAAACTGGGAAAGTGAGAGAGGACGTCACAGTTGAGCACCACCTGAGTCTGCTCATCCGTCCCTGTTACAATGTTCCCCACTGCTCTCAGTGCCGCAGTCTGAAGAAACCACACACACAGATGCTATCAAATACAGACTTTGTTCCATAGTAAACTACTATCTGACTACAGATTTGCAAAGTATTTACCTGAACTTTGACCTCTTGGTGGCTGAGCAGTGGGACGAGGAATGGGACGACACCTGAGTCTATAACCATCTGAATCTGCTCGTTACCTCCATCTGTCAGATACGACAGAGCCCACACCGTGTCTACCAGAATCTAGAGAAAATAGAGAAGATTTTAGTAAGCTGAATCAAAGTACAGAGTTAATTATGTAGCAGGAAGAATTTCATGAAGAAATGTCTGTCCCACATTTAAAGTAATAGTTGATCCAAAAATGAAAATTCTCTCATCATTTACTCACCCTCATGCCATCCCAAATGTGTGTGACTTACTTTCTTATGCTGAACACAAATAAATATTTTTAGAAGAATATCTCAGCTCTTTAGGTCCATACAATGCAAGTGAATGGTGGCCAGAACCTTTATGCTGCCTTTATGGAGCTTCAAAGTAATCCATATCTTCAGAAGAAACACGATAGGTGTGGGTGAGAAACAGATAAATAGTCCTTTTACTATAAATCTCCACCTCTGACCAACCCACCAGTAGGTGGCTGAATGTGAAAGTGGAGATTTAGAGTAAAAAATCTAAGTAAGAATGTATCCGTTTCTCACCCACACCTATTATATAGCTTCAGACTGGAGTCTAACGATTACTTTTATTCTGCCTTTATATCCTTTTTGGACCTTTCTGGTCACCATTCACTTACATTGTATGGACCTTCAGAGCTGAGCTGTTCTTCTAAAAATCTTAATTTGTGTTCTGCAGAAGAAAGAATGTCATACACATCTGGGATGGCACGAGGGTGAGTAAATGAGAGCATTTTCACTTTTAGGTGATTTATCACTTGAACTCTAAAATAAATTAAAAAAAGTACAGACCCACATAATATTAGGTGGCCTTAACTACTATGTATACAGTGTACTTATTATGTGCATACATGTTGTTGCATTGTAATTACATTTAAAGTACCTGCATTAATTACATTTGTAGTTACACAGTTAACTTTACCCATACCTCAACCTCAGTAGCAGAAAATATGGATATTTTACAGAACGACATGTAGTTATACAGTAAATACATAGTCTTGTATGTATTTAATATTAGTGCATAGTAGTTAAGGCCAACTAATATAAAGTGTGACCAAAAGTACAGATTTTAGTATCAAGAAATATTTACAATATATAAAATATTTTTTAAGCAAGCATAAATCATAGGCAATACAACACCTAAAATGATGTAAACATGGTTAATAATTTAAATGCCATTTTTTACATTAATGATAGTGAGATCTTTTTATTATTATTGCAAGTATGTATGTGCCTACTGGTAAGGAAAATAATGTCAAAATGTTATTATTTTGGGGCTTCTATCTTTTAGATTTAAGGTAATCTACATGCTAGAAAAAACAAAACAATATTGATAAATACTCTTGCACTACAATTTTTTGTCCAATCAGGTGCTCTCTAAATGAGAATGTCCCTCCCCCAATTACACAAAGCATTAAGTAGCAAATTGTGGTTCATGGCTATGACATAAAAGCAAATTAGCTATATAAAAATAAAAGGCAGGCTCTTTTGTAAACGTGCATAGAAAATAATTTTAGTGTACTTACATTAATATCTGTATGATATATGAGTACACAAAGGGCAGGAAGAATCTGAGGGAAGGGGAGAGAGACATAGACTTCAGGAACTGACATGCTTCAGTTGAAACAACAAATTATATACATCATGTGAACACGAAATCAGCTGCAAGACAAAATATTCATTAGACCAGCCATCGATGAAACAGTTGTTTGTACAGACCACACAAACACATACACACACTGTGAGCACACTAATGATTTCATAGCAGCAGGAGGTACAATATGTTCCTTTCAGCTCAAAGTTAGACCTCCACATCACAGACCGGAGGAGAAAAATAAGCAAAACCAAGTTGTATTGGCATTTCCATTACACAGCACAATATCTGCACCTTACAGACAGACTGAACAGAGACTAAATAGAGAAGAGTTTAATGACACGTCATTTCATTCAGAGAGGGCGGATGACTTACAAGGCAAGAAAAATATCCATGAAACATTATAACATTTTTAACACCAAGACATTTTAGTGGTGTTTCAGTGGATTTAAATGAAAGTTTATAAAGTGCTTCTTACAATATCAATCAGTCAAACAGCCAGCAACATAAGTGGATCAATTTAACCAATTAAATTGCAGTACTTCCATGCACACTTCAGCAGGTCACTGCCTTTCTGATGTGTACTGCAGCAAATAAAGTGTGATATGGTACACACTAAAACCAAATAATTTTTTTTTTAAATGACTTGGCTCGATACATGGATGGGTGAATGTCACAACCCCTGTAAAGAAAATGTCCTGGTCTCATTTTACTCCAAAATCAAAAGAAACATAAGAAATTATATTTTACATAGAGAAAACTAAGCTTATTTTTAGGGCCATTAAGATTTTTTACATTGTGGTCTTACATTCATGACAGTTCACACATTGTATCCCCCAATTTTCATTACTGCAATGCAAAGAAAGATGGCCATTATGATATTCTCATTATTGCAATGTAAAAAAATTATTTTGTACTGCCTTTTATTTTTAAGTCAATGCATAAATTGAAATGGTCTTAAAAGTAGCCGTTATTTCCTTTATGCAAAACATAATTGTTTCTTCACAGCGATCTGGGGTTAAATATTACCAGGATGTTTTCTTTACAGGTTTCATTAGAATCACGCAAGGCAAGTTTATTTATATAGAGCATTTCATACACAATAGCAATTTAAAGTGATTTACATAAAAATTATCTATCCATCTATATCTATCTATACATCTATCTCTATATATATAGATAGATAGATCTATCTATACATCTATATACACTCACCTAAAGGATTATTAGGAACACCTGTTCAATTTCTCATTAATGCAATTATCTAATCAACCAATCACATGGCAGTTGCTTCAATGCATTTAGGGGTGTGGTCCTGGTCAAGACAATCTCCTGAACTCCAAACTGAATGTCAGAATGGGAAAGAAAGGTGATTTAAGCAATTTTGAGCGTGGCATGGTTGTTGGTGCCAGACGGGCCGGTCTGAGTATTTCACAATCTGCTCAGTTACTGGGATTTTCACGCACAACCATTTCTAGGGTTTACAAAGAATGGTGTGAAAAGGGAAAAACATCCAGTATGCAGCAGTCCTGTGGGCGAAAATGCCTTGTTGATGCTAGAGGTCAGAGGAGAATGGGCCGACTGATTCAAGCTGATAGAAGAGCAACTTTGCCTGAAATAACCACTCGTTACAACCGAGGTATGCAGCAAAGCATTTGTGAAGCCACAACACGCACAACCTTGAGGCGGATGGGCTACAACAGCAGAAGACCCCACCGGGTACCACTCAACTCCACTACAAATAGGTAAAAGAGGCTACAATTTGCAAGAGCTCACCAAAATTGGACAGGTGAAGACTGGAAAAATGTTGCCTGGTCTGAGGAGTCTCGATTTCTGTTGAGACATTCAGATGGTAGAGTCAGAATTTGGCATAAACAGAATGAGAACATGGATCCATCATGCCTTGTTACCACTGTGCAGGCTGGTGGTGGTGGTGTAATGGTGTGGGAGATGTTTTCTTGGCACACTTTAGGCCCCTTAGTGCCAATTGGGCATCGTTTAAATGCCACGGCCTACCTGAGCATTGTTTCTGACCATGTCCATCCCTTTATGGCCACCATGTACCCATCCTCTGATGGCTACTTCCAGCAGGATAATGCACCATGTCACAAAGCTCGAATCATTTCAAATTGGTTTCTTGAACATGACAATGAGTTCACTGTACTAAAATGGCCCCCACAGTCACCAGATCTCAACCCAATAGAGTATCTTTGGGATGTGGTGGAACGGGAGCTTCGCGCCCTGGATGTGCATCCCACAAATCTCCATCAACTGCAAGATGCTATCCTATCAATATGGTCCAACATTTCTAAAGAATGTTTTCAACACCTTGTTGAATCAATGCCACGTAGAATTAAGGCAGTTCTGAAGGCGAAAGGGGGGGTCAAACACAGTATTAGTATGGTGTTCCTAATTATACTTTAGGTGAGTGTATGTATGTATGTATATATATATATATATATATATACACACATACACATAGAGAGAGAGAGAGAGGTAGATATATATATCTTATTTTTAACCCTGCTATTGCATTCAGATAATTTTTGACCCAGGAGAGGTAGATAATTTTACAATACCACATTGTTTTTTGTATGGGAACCAAACTTTGGGATGTTGTCAAGACTACCAAAATACACACAATATATTTTAGTTTTTTATTTCATCCCATTTTATCCCTAATTTGGCATGCCCAATTGCCAATGCGTTCTGATTCCTCGTGGTTGCGTAGTGCCTCGATTTGGTAGGCGGAGGACGAATCTCAGTTGCCTCCGCTTGTGAGACAGTCAACCCGTGAATCTTATCACATGGATCCTGAGCGCATTAGCAGAGACCTAGTGCGTGTGGAGGCTCATTCACTACGGCATCCATGCACAACTTACTATGCACCCCAAAGAGACTGGCTGAAGTCACTCAGTACTCCCTGGATTCGAAATCACGATTACAGGGGTGATAGTCAGCATCTTTGCTTTTCCCCATCTTTTGCGTTCGCCGGTGAATTTTGACCCGGGCATCAATTGTTGCTTTACACATGATATTATGTAGATTTTTTACTTATAAACACTTAACTTACATTTTGCCTCTTTCCCATACTCTCTCACACTTTGCGTACAATTTGGATTTAAAAATGTATTTATTTTATATAAAGAAATGCTGTCCATATTGCTGTTGTCATAACATCACAATAGCATTTCAGAGAACAACTTTAGATTTTCAGCTAAAGTTATTATGGAAATGAGAAGAAGTGACAGTGAGGATGTCATTTCTCTAATTAAATACAGAACATGTTCCTTTCTGCTGTACTGTCAAAGATGCACAATTCACCTCACATTACTGGCTATTCCTGCTTCCGTGAAACAAATTGAAAGGTTCTCGGACGGCAACACTATCATGAAACACTTATAACCAAATTTAGCCATCCTAGCTAATGTGATATTTGTGTGGGTACTTCAAATGTTTCTTTAAATGATATATAAGTTCATTAGAAAATGACAGCATCTTCACAGATGGAAGGCATACATTGCACTGAACTGTAATTTTTTTCTGTTTTCTCCTTTGAAGAGACAATAATGTTGAAATTTCCATGAAAATCTATAATTTTCTTCAGTGGCCATTGCGATGAAAAAGCCCTTTTAATGTTTTACCTCGTTTGCCCCGAGAGCACAGCGGTGATGCGAGACAGTTGTTATTTGCGCATGCAACAGTTAGTGGCACTTCGAGTCACGAGAGAGAACCAAAGATGTCAAGCGGGCATCCGATCATATCTGTACCACTCCAAAGCAAGCGTGGATCTTTTGTTATAAATAAAAAATGTTAATCCTGTTACTAATCTAAACATTTACGAAAATGTAACTAATCTGATTAAGTCTGATTAAACTTGTAACTGAGCACAGTTAAAAAAATAAATAATATAAAATACAATCATAACTAAATTTATCCGGTCTCATTTGCACATACACACTCCTCACCTCTTGTACTGTTTCCATGGGTGGGGGTGGGTCTTTGTTCCGGCACAGGTTGACAATGACCCAGGTAACGTTTCTCAGGAAGGTTATGGGGATGGAAGGATTAATAAATGACAAGAGAGGTTTGACCACGCCAAGTGAGATGACGTAATCTCGACACTGAGGTCCATCACCTGCACAGGGCACATAAAACACAGATGACTTAAAATGGTTTTTACAACTTACCACAAATTATCTATGGATAATTCTTTAGGTGTAAATTATCAATGTCTTACTGAAGAGGTAGCAGCAACAGTATGAAAACATGTTATAGTTATTTATCCAATTCAGAGGGAGTACCAGTAATACTTTGAGGATTTTACAGTTAAGGCCTATGCAATATAGGTCGACCAATATCTAAGTTTTGCTGATTAATCTGCACCGATAACCGATTTCTGGAACAGAAATGTCATATCATTCTAAAATAATTTGTTGACTAGATGCTGCATTAGTACAGAACAGCAGTATGATGCCAACAAGGCTGAGAGGATGCTAACATTAAAGCTAACCCACAAGTGGTTAGAACAATGTGACTATAATACAGGCAAGTGTACCCAAATAATACCCAAATGTTTAAATGTCACGATGGTTACAATCTATTAACATCTATTTGCATTAGTCTATATCCAGCTTGTCATGTTTATGCATTCGTTAGCCAGCTAAGTTGCATATTTAAAGCTAGTGTCATGAGAAAGTAAATGAATCTCTTCATGCAGCTTAGAGAAACGTATGTACAAATAAGAAACGCATCTAATTTCAATAAATTGTTTCATACCGATCACATTCTTGTGCTAAAAAAGGCTAGACACAGCACAACAAATACAATTTAACAGAAAGTAGGTGCCTCAATATGCTTTTAAAGTTCTTTTTAATTAGACACATCTAAAAAACAGCACTACTGCACGAGACGCTGAAGATACAAAAACAAAGAACAGCCCCTTACACTCAGTGGAGGTTTTTGACCATTGCATCTTGCTCTCTTATAAGCATTTCTCAGATTAAGCAATCAGTTGTTTAAATGCTTTGTCAGGAAAGACGTGTCTCAAGATCCTTTAGTTCGGTTCCAGTCTGTTGTGTTCCATCTGTTTGAACAACCCCTGGCCTGGGCTCATAATCTGAGCCGCTTCACCACAGAGTTCAGCCGAATACCACTGCTATCTGTGCATATTGCTACTCAACATACAACTGTACTGATTAAAAAACATTTTTGTATTTCGTTGTTATTATGAAGCTTGAGTCTGGAGCAGTAGGAATCAGTGCAAGTGTAACACCACGCGAACTGTATATTGAAGCTTTTCCCCCCTCATTTTACTTTTGATATAACATACAAGTATATGGACCGACTAAAACTTTATTTCATGCACATTAGTTGAAAATGGAATGCTCTTTTTTTTTTTAACAGCCAGGATATGAATGTTCTATGCAATAATTTAACGGTGCGGAATGGTTTATATATTTATTGCGCCCTCTTGTGGACTAAGGAATCAACGTCAATTTAAAACTCAGCTGACTTTAAAATAGAATACTAGTTAATATATATATTAATATTTATTTCATTTAAAAAAATGAAGGCCCCGCCCTCCGCACTGCCACTATTTAACGGTGTTATTTTTTCATTCAGTATCAATTTTTAAAACTAGCGGTTGATCAATCGGTTATCGGCAGGTACTGCCCGACTTATTTACCCATAAAAATCCACTATCGGTCGACCTCTACTATGCAGGCATAGAGCAAAACAGAAAAGTGAAGCAAATGTCAAAAAGCAAACCTATTCACGAGTGGAACACAAATATTAATCTGGCTCATAGAGAACATTTACTTTACTATAAGTGGCAAAATGCACCTTTCAACTTAAAGCCAAACACTACTTAAAATTTTGAAAATAGTGATAGAAAAAAAGCACGAAAGACAAGCAAGTAAATCTCTACCTAAAGCCCACAATATACTTCAGTTCTGCCATAAAAGCTCAGCTTTTCAAAGTATACTTCATTTGACACGTGGTTGGGCACATGTGCGCTACAACTGCTGCTACTGGGCAATTTCTCTTCAGGAGTTTAGACCATTAAAGATGTCTTTATATTCCTTCAGATTTGAGTTATACAAACGTTCACACAGGCACACTTTAACACTTTTTTCCCCATTCCAAACAAGGGGAGATAAACTTTATATGACAACAAATATTCTTTCGGTGTGAAAAAGAACATAGCAAAGCTATGATTTAATGTCTTGTTTACAGTGAATATTCACTCTTTTTGTGAGCAGTCTTCAAATTAAGAGGAAAAAACAGTAACAACTAAGGATGTTAGTTACTTGTGACATCATTTAACAGTTACTCACCGATGATGTTGCCCAGTGCCCACACGGCCTGCTCGCACACATTCTGATGTGGTGACTGAAGTAGTCTCAAAAACAAAGGGACAGCATCTACAGAGAGGAAAATGAGAACAGACAATTCAACTTCATACAGAACTGACAAAGTCACCACAACTTCACACCACAACAGTCCAAAAGACTTACTTGATTTGACCACTGCCTGTGTCTGTGCAGACGTCCCTGATGCAATGTTAGTAAGAGCCCAGGCAGCTTCAAACTGCAATGAAGGACTGATAGAGAAAGATGTTTTGTAAGTAATGAGCCTGGTATAACATTTTACTCATGAACCATTTTGACCCCCTCTGAATCGAGAATGATCTTCTGTGTCGCTCTGAATTGGGCTGAATTGTGATGTTTCCCACAGAGTTCTGCGTTTGCTGTCAGATCTGCCCTTTCTGGCATTTTAAACACCGCTTTTAAACAAAAAGTAGTACACAAACTCAAACTTTTCTCAACTTATTTCAGTTTAGTATGCAAATCAGTTGTTAAACATGCTATCAGTTTAACATGTGTTGACATGCTTAGTTTACTTGTCAAAAATTCTCAACAAGGGCAGTTAATCTATTAAAATTTGTAATCTAATTAAATCGCATACATATGTAATTGCCGAGAAAGGCCCTCAAATAGTTATAATTTAATATATATTGATAAAATATTTATAGTATATTTAAATAATTATAAAAATAACACAGTATAAATATAATAATTCAGAAAATTGAAATTAATTACATTATTGTGGTAGATGAGTAAAGCATTGATAAGACAATACAAAAAGTGGCTTTTGAAGTCAATATAATTTTATCATATTAAATTTATATTTCAAATATAATTGGCCTACAGTCACCAGCAATAAATTTTTCAACTGAATTCATCAATCTGTCCAAGATATATTTATTTTAAGGGCTTTTCTAAGTACACATCAATGTACACGTGTCAGACGGACACTTGGTGCATCTCGCTTTGGTTGCGTCATATCATAAACATGGGGTTTTTAATTCGGCGTGTCAAGTTAAACCCCTGTATTCAGAATTGCGCATCATCCAGCTGTGTTTGAACGAAAGAACCCATTTTAATCTTACGCTATCAATAGCGTCAAGAAAGCCTGAGTGTAGTTTTGCTGTCTGTACAGCTGGAGTTTCGCTTACTTGCCCCCTGATGAAAACAGGTGCGACTTCAAGCTTGAATTGCTCTGATTATTCCTTATTACGGTCCTAGTACCAGGTTTATTATCGTTAACAAAAACAAAAAATAATTAAAAAAAAACATTTTGTTAACCAAAATAATATAAGATATGAATATTAGATGGCAAACTCAAACAAACAAAAAATCTTGCCTTGTCTACTAAAAATAAATTTAAAAAACAAACTACATTTAGTTACTTTTTGTATTTTTTGTTTGTTTTATTTTTCAAATAATTATGAAACATCAAATATTCTACTCATCTGCAATTTTGAACGGTCCGATCTAGCACCACAACAATAGGTGGAGGTGTTCACCGCCACACCTACTCTGTCTTCAAAACAAGCGAGCTGTGTTTAACAGATTATACTGTTGGCAGAAAGCAGATGAGTGCTATGTGTGAGTACATTCAATAAGACACAGTGCCTCTTAAAAGCAAATGGATCGTTGAGTCACAATACTGTGGCGCTGAAATTAATTAAAATAAAAAACACTCAAAAGTACAAGTAGAGATCGAGGACCATTATTGGTAATTTTTGTTTTGTTTTTCTCCCCATTTGTTTTCAACTGCCATGCAGTTAAGTTAACAATGTTATTTTTGTTTCTAGCTTGGAAGAAAATTTATCTCACACTGCTTCTGTATACAATCAATAATATTATGGTTAAATATGTATATTTGCATAATTATTACACTATCTCTGTTGAAGATAACTATTTTAGTAAGTTTAACAGTACCACTGGACCTTAAGTGTGCCATAAATGAAGTTTTATTCCATTTTCACTCAGTCACCAGAAGTATTCCATACATTACTCAAAACCTAAAACTAAAATTACTCCAAAAAAAACAACAACGTTGTTGCGTTTTTGTTACATTTAACAATGCCCTTCTCGTCATATTCAATTCAAGCTTCAATCTCACAGTTTTTGCAGTATCAAAAATGTTATGCCACTAGTAAATAACATTGAAGGAACCACTAGGACTCTGTATTATCCGAGCAGTTGAGTCTGATTCAAGTCTAATACTTGGGTGGTCCTAAAGTATCACAACCAAACACACCCTGAATCCTTACTGTGCCTACAACCAGCCTAAACAGATCGCAGATGACAGGATTTCTGTCAATTGGAAATGTATATGTCCTTCTGTCAGCTGGAAATGTTTATGTCCATAAATACCATGAGCCACCATTCTTCTTTCCCTCTTCTCTCAGATTAATTTTTTTCTCGATCTTTCAAGATGTAACGACAACTTCCTTAACTCTAAAGCACGCTTGTACATACTAATTGCACACACTCAATTGAAGCTTCTTAAATTATTTGTTTATTTGCACACACACACACTAAAATCATTTGACTCTTTCTCATTGGAGTCTAAAAACACTCACTTGTCATCCCTCTCCAGGCATTTAACTAAGATTGGAAGGATTCCACATTTTATCAAGTCGTCTATGGGGGGGTTTCTGTCACTTGAGAGTAATTTTCTGCAAGAACAGAAAAAAAAAAAAGAAAATCAGTCCTTTACTCCATCCATCATCTGGCGGCACTCCAAACACATACCAGCAGTAAACGAACAGCTGTTAATGCAATTAATCTCAAAGAAAGAAATGCAGCAAAACATGCTTAATTGCACTTAATAACATGCTTAATTCACAGAGTATGTTAATGTTCTGCTTGTGTAATGCTCTCGATTTAATATTAAATCAAACACATTTTCAGTTTTACAGGAACACGAAAACGGCATTCGCAACCCACTTCTGCAATGTGTCAATTTCAGAAAGAAACCGAATGGAAATCTTTGTATCGCAACACTTTACCTGGCTGCTTGCACAGCACTGAGCTGCACAACTGCATCATCACTGGTAGCGTTCTGTAGAGAAAGAGAGGACGTGGGGGGAGATATGAAGAATGACAGGAGGAAGGGGCCGCTCACACCCACACACACACACACTGTGAAGTGGATTACTGCGTGTGGATTGACCCTCTAAACAAACTATTTATCAGAGTTATTGCTTGCCACCATATAACAAGCACACACATTATAGTCTCACCTGTAAGATGGCATCTAGCGTTAAATTTTGCTGAGGAGAAAACAGAATAAAATACATTTAGACAAAATAAGGAGAAGGGCAGAGAAAAGTGGAAGGATGTTGCATAAGAAAAAAGGATTAATAAGATGGAACGTCTCATACCCCTTTGAAGTCCGAGTCCACATCCGAGTCTTCCAGACTCTCTTCCTGTGGAACATTTCGTTTCTTCAGGAGATGCTCGTCTCTTTTGTTCTATACAGATTGACAAGTCACATAAATATGAGAACAATACATGCCTTGCAAGATTACAAAAGCCTAAATGGTTATGAACTGACTTTGACCTCATAAAGATACAACAAATCTAAACTTTATTATTATTTTTTTTAAAACTTTGTGCATTTGAGGACAATTAAAAATCCAGCTGGCACTTAAATGTTGATTAAAAAACAGGAATACAAACCTCTGCAAAACATGTCTCTAACATTAAAGGGATAGCTCACCCAAAAATGAACTTCCGTGGAACACAAAATGAGGTGTTGAAGAGAATGTTAGCCTCAGTCCCCATTCTCTTCCATTGCATATTTTTTCTCATAAAGTGAATGGCGATTTAGGCTAACATTCTGCCCAACATCTCTTTTTGTGTTCTACAGAGAAAAGTCGGTCATATGGGTTTGGAACAACTTGTTTAAAAGATTAAACATTTAGTTGATTGTTCATTTTAGCCCTTCCTTGGTCTTGCGGGTCATTTTGACCCATTTTTAAATGTTCTGCAAGGGCGAAGAAGGGTTAATGTCAACTGATTATGAAAATATCCTGAAAATTGACATCCCTTGTAATAGTGTTGTGATTCATCTCAAAATTGTCTGGTTTGCTTCAATGCCTACACTCTTTACTGAAGAATGCCAATGGAGAAAATGAATTTGAAAAATACTTTAGAACCAAAGCCACATTAAAGTGTGCGGCCATTGTTGCATTCTATATCAAACCCTTAAAAGTATCAAATAACTGACAACAGCAGCCCGAATGCACACTCAAAATCTTATTAGGACAGATAAGCCCTGAGTTTGAGTTAAGTGCACCAAAAAAAAACCTGGCATGACCACATACTTCAACACACTTAGTTTGTAATCCACACAAAAAGTCCATTCTTGTTCTTGGATGTGTGAGAAAGTAATGTGAGCATGAGCAGTCTGTGACTCTAATGGAAGTCCAAACAGGAATGCAAAGAGGAATGTCTCACACACACAAACATTCTGTCTGATTTCTCTGGGCTGACTGTGTCGCCCCCTAATATGGACAGGGCCTGCTGTCACCTAATCCAGCACAAAATGCATCAACATCATCAAGGCTGTGGGACTCAACTTTTGCTCAACATCATATCTAGCCCAACACAAGCAGGGGCATTTATTATACATAGTGTCTATTTATAACCAGGTGTAAATAGCACCTGCCTCACAGTGTGGCTATTTGCACTCTAAGGTTAGGTTTAGGAGTAAGGGTTGATGTGGTGTGTCTGTGGGATCCCAACCAATAAAAACGTTGCAGTAATGCCCCTATGCTGCATGTTGGCATTTAATTAGGGATGCAAATAATATCGACCATTATTTGTACCAGGGATGGGTGGCAAGTAATATTTCCGAAATACAAATTGAATGTGCATATTCAATTGGATAGCAATCTGATGGATCCAAACACAAAGTGACTGTGTAAATACTAATACTGGGAAATTTTAAATTTCAGCAATTAATAGTTGACTGTTTAATGAGCTAAAAAAAAAAAAAAATTACGCAATTAATGCAGTATCTGACATATATACTGGCAGCAAAAAGTTTGGAATATTGTTTCGGAAGGAAATTGTTACTTTAGTTACAACTTCTGCTAATGCACCTGAATAGATCTGTAGATGGATACACTCCGCCTGTGTTTCACGTGGGTCAACTTGATGACATCACTGTTCTACAAGGGTTGTGTGTAGTTGAAAATGGCAAGTGGAGAAAGAAAGCCGATGATAGAGAAGCCCCTGTTTTATTTAGGACTCCTGTCTGGAAAGGTTTTCTTTTTTCAGTCAGTTACAATAGGCAGACATCGCTCGCAGACATCGCTCTGCAAAAGCGCCGTATACTGGTAATACATTGACGATCACCAGGGAAATATAACATGTGGCGTGCACTGAGCCACAGATGAGCTGAATCTCCAAACACACCCTTTTCTTTAAGCACTCAGTGATTATTCGGACAGGCATAAAACAATAACTAAAGCGATTGGGGTGTTCATTGCCAACGATATGTTTCCCTACTCTGCTGACGAAGATGTGTGATTTCTACATATGATTAAAACACTCGAGCCGCACCACAACATCCCTCGTATCTATTTTAATAGCAAAGTTCCTTCTATAGTGATACTTCAATAGTGTTGTACAGCTTCCAATATTGAATATATGTGCAGTAGAGTTTGAAATGCATTTTATGTCTATTCATGTAGCATAATAGTGCATGCATCAACTTAAAATGTTGATTTACTAATTAGAGAAAAGTGTTTAGTTAAAGACCCAGCGAAAATCAACCATGGTTTTACTTTAGTAATATTGATGTAACAATGACTGCCGTCAACATGGTTTTATTTGCTGAAATCATGGTTTTGATACAACCATGGTAATAGTGTAGTTTCTATATAGTCGCCATGATTACACCCCTAGATGTATGGTGTCTAATAATGCATTAGAAATGTAGATTTAAGTTTATTTTGCCAATAAAGCTTGATATGAATTGAATCTGCCCATTTTATCTTATTATTCAAAAAGTCCACTGAAAAACAGCAGATGATTTTGCCGAACATTTAATTATATCATGTCAACTGTTTTTTATGGCATGTATACATATATTTGTATCAAAGATGAATACCTGCTAAAGTGTGTCTTATAAACTATCCACAAAAAAATAAATACAATTTTAACATGTACATTAAATAGTTAAATTAAATGACTTTGAAGTTCTTTGAGAAAACCTATAAAAAGTAAATGTATTCGATTTGATTTTAATGTTTGTTGTAATGTACCATGATTAATCGTGCTTAACCACAGAAAACTGTTCAATTAATTAGTTACTTTTTTTTTTTATCAAGTCACAGCCCTAGTAAATGTCCCAAAAGCAGATGATTTCCACCCACTCACAAATTATGCATGCTGGAATCCATTTGTCCTGATTGTCACAGACTTTGCGCTTGTTGCAGCAGCTTTGCATCTGGTGACGACGTGCTGCTTTATCAAGCAGGGACATAGGAATTCATTACTGGTTTTCAAATAGATGTAGAACCCCATAAAAATGCCAATTGTTCCAGTAAGGTATGGCGATCCTGGCCAGCATGCCAATGGGGGAGAGAGGAGGGGAGAGATTATTGACAAGGGAAGCCCCTCATGACAAAACTTCTTGGGATGTTGCCAACCAGGGGCCCAGTGGCCATGGAAGGCATGACCCAAATACTGCAAGCGCGAACCAGATCTCCACCAGAAATGTCTCAACAGCAGAGAGGAGATCAAGCCAAGGTTCACTTATAAATGTCACTCAAGGTTTTCTTGTGTCAAAAATAGGGATAGCACGAGTGAGTACTCAGAAGTGACAGCAATGATCAATCATGAAAACGATGATCGAAAATTAAAATGTTTGATGTGACTTTTCAGTGTACTAGAAATTTAGTGACATCAACCTGACAGCTATACACTACGTATTAAAGAGGAAGCTGCAAGTTTGCTGTTGGGTCCTACATAACTTGCGCTGCCTCATCACTTAATAACAGCCTCTTTTTCCAAAGCCTACATTGCATTACATTGTGACAGGTTCACAAAACAAAAATGGAAATGTTCTGCTAATTTTTAAGGTCAGATTGAAGTTAGGCCAATCGTATCAAATGTTGGGATCATTCAGAAGGATAAGCAGAGCGGCAGACACCACACACACAGCCAGGAATAGCACAAGGTTTTGCATTGTAGTGCACTAAGGTTTACAACATTGGTAACCTTATCGGAGCTGTCACTATTCATCATGTGATATGTCTTGTTTCCAAAGCATCACACAGAGTACATGCACACATTTTACCTGAAACACAGAAAATAAAAATCCTGAGGCAGTAGTAAAGCATCTGTGTATGCTTTACACACAATCTTTCATCACCTGCTTAAGTCTACTGTAATAAATGTAGAGACTCCAGAGAGATTGTCAACCATATTTACTGACCATTGTGACTCTCAAATGGCCATGTTCAAACTACAGCATAAAGAATCAGCTTGAATAATGTCAGTATGAATGCATAACTGAAGTCAAGCCCCTTTTCTATTCTTGCAATAGCCATGAATACAATATCTCTAACCATATTTACAGTGATTTAAGTAAATGTCAAAGATCATGACTTACATAATCCAATGGAGGTGGGAGTTCATCGGTCAAATCACATTTTGCTGCTGTGTAAACATTGCCAATGGTATCTCCCAAATGAAAACGAGAAACTATGGACCTTGTTCACTGAATAATGCCAGCTTACATTTTTAACAGGGATGACAACAAGGCTGTGAGGCATAGACTTACAGTCTCTTCAAAATTTTGATTAGTTCCATTGATAAAATACTGACACAAAACTTATATACAAAAAACATCTGTAGACACAAACTCCAGAAAACATGAGTTCTGTTAAATTAGGTTTGATCTAGGAGATTTATAGAGCTTAGAGTGCATACCATTAAAGATACTGCAAGTATATCCCTCACAGCCTTGTTTTCATTCACATCACAAATCAAATATAGCACAACTGTGAATAAGGTCTCTTCAAACCTCTGACATGGAGCACTAAATTGAAACCTTGAGAGCACACTGAGTTACTTGTAATCGGTTTGAAACACCTAACAACGATGCCCTTCAGATAATGTTGCTGCTACAACTATGCACAAGTTCATTTTAGAATGTATTTTTTTTAATATTATTATATTATTCATTTTATCCCCTTTTCTCCTAATTTGGAATGCCCAATTCCCACTACTTAGTAGGCCCTCGTGGTGGCGCGGTTACTCACCTCAATCCGAGGGCGGAGGACAAGTCTCAGTTGCCTCCACTTCTGAGACCTTCAATCCACGCATCTCATCACGTGGCTCGTTATGCATGACACCACGGGGAATCCCAGAATAGGGAGGCTCATGCTACTCTCCACGATCCACGCACAACTTACCACGTGCCCCATCGAGAGTGAGAACCACTAATCGTGACCACAAGGTGGTTGCCCCATGTGACTCTACCCTCCCTAGCAACTGGGCCAATTTGTTTGCTTAGAGACCTGACTGGAGTAACTCAGCACACCCTGGATTCAAACTCGTGACTCCAAGGGTGGTAGTCAACGTCAATACTCGATGAGCTACCCAGGACCACCATTTATTTTGGAATAAAAAAAAAAACCCATAGAGAATCAGAATTGAAATAGTGGTTAATCTGTCTCAGAGTCACATGTTTTGCAACATAATGGAATGTGCAGTAGCCCATTTCAGCTTTAAATAGCGTTCACCCAGCAAAAAATAACTGCCACGAAGTAGCTTTCTAGACCTCTAGTTTTTAAATCACTTACCTTCCTCAGTTCTACCGTCACTTCATTACGATGTCTTCGCATCGTCTGAAAAAAAAAAAGAGAAAGAGAAACTGTTTGGTTAATATTTACCGACATGAACAGTAGAACATAGCTGAGTGCACAACATGCAGCTATAATGCTAGAATGTTGTAAGAGATTGCCAAAGTGTTGCTTTGCAATTTAGGGTTGCATATGATACGTATTTTCCGATTTGATTAAGATTCATAATGTCCATTTTGCTTAAATATGAAAGAAATTCTCAGCTAATGCTGTTATTTATACAAATTTTACTTAGTGGCAAGAAAAAGTATGAGAACCTTTTGGAATTACCTGCATGTGTATAAATTTGTCTTAAAATCTGGTTTGACCATCTATGTTACAATCATGACCACAATTTGTTTAACTAATAACACACAAATTATTGTATTGTTCTTGTAAATATTAAACAAATCATTAAACATTCACAGTGTCGGTTGGAAAAAGTAGGTGAACCCCCAGGCTAATGACGTCAACAAAAGCTAATTGGAATCAGTTGTTGTCAAACCTGGAATCCAATTAATGAAACAAGATTGGATGTGTGGGTTAGAGCTACTCTGACTAATAAAAAAAAAAAAAAAAAAAGACATTTTGAGATTGCTATTCACAAGAAGCATCTGCTGACATGGACCATGCCTTTCAAAAAACAAAGTGATCTCAGAAGACCTACAATCAAGAATTCTTGCTTTGCATAAATCTGGAAAGAGTTACAAAGATATCTTGAAGAGCTTAGATATTCATCTATACACATTTAGACAAACTGTCTATAAATGGAGATGATTTTGTACTCAGACTATTCTCCCTAAAAGTGGACCTGCAGCCAAGATGACTCAAAGGGCACTCCACAGAATACAATGAGAAATATAAATAAAAATAAAAACCTAGAGTGACCGCTAAATATTTGAAGGAATCACTGGAACTGGTTAAAATCTCTGTTACTGAGTCTACTATAAGGAAAACATTAAACAGGCATGATGTCCATGGCTGGATACCAAAAAGGAAGCCGCTGATGGACTGATGAAACCAAGATTAAATTGTTTGGAAAAAACACGCAGCACTATGTATGGTGTAAAAAGGGCACCAAATACCAATATGAAAACATCATCCCAATGGTGAATGTGGAGAGAGCATCATGATTTGGGGCTGCTTTGGGGCATGAACCGCTTGCCATCATCGAGGGAATAAAGGATTCCCAAGTTTATCAAGATATCCTACATGATAAAGTCAGGGTGGCTGTGCGCCAGCTGATGCAACAGGACACAATGATCCTAAACATCAAAGTAGATCCACTAAAGAATGGCTTCAATTTTTTTTTACTTAAACCAATAGACACTGTGAAAAGACCTCAAGAGAGATGTTCAAACCAGGCATCCTAAGAATATGGCTGAGCTGAAGCAGTTCTGTGCATGTTTAATCCACAGCTATTGGAAACACTTGGTTGAGTTTATTGCTGCCAAAAGGAGGATCGACCAGTTATTAAATCCAAGGGTTCACTTTTTCCACAGCACTGCAAATGTTTAATGGGATGTGTTCAATGAAGACATTAAAAAGCCCATATTATGTTAATTAACAGGTTCGTGATTTTATTTTGGGGGTCTACTAGAATAGGTTTACATGCTCTAATAAACATTATTTTTCTGCTAAACCTATTTTTATCCTCTGGCTCAAATGCTCTGAATTAGCTCCTGTCTCTTTAAAGCCCCCCTTTCCGAAAAGCCCAGCATGATCTGATTGGTCAGCTGGCCTAGTCTGTTTAGATTGGTCAGTGTAGAGCGTGTTGGAAAAGTAACGCCCCTTACCATAACAGAGTTTTAGGATTCCTTAACAGCTGTAAACAATATTGTAACTACGGTAACAGTGGAGTCAGTTTTTGCTGTACCAGTTTCAGTCAGATAATGAAAGTTTGGAAAAACAAGCTGATCGACCCAAACCACAATTGCAAGCATGACGTTTCTCAGTGGTAAGTTTTACTTCTGTAGCTTTCTTACAAGTACACTGTTGATTATTGTGAACCTAACCAAGCTTCAAGTAAAAAACATGTAGAGCATCCAAGTTAGTCATCTTTTGCTGGAATAGCTGTAGCCAAACTTTTTTCTCCTGAGCTATGAACGGTGAAAAGAGGCTTACTCCTAGTTAGTGAGCAAGTTAGCCGTGGACTACCATGGATAGCAGTTGTAATATTACAGCTTTTAATTATATAATTAAATAAGACTCTTGAGATCGACCATTTTATTACAGTTTTAGGTAAAATTCGGCCCACAGCTAAATAGTAAACCCCTACCAAAACAATAACATTACATAGCAAGTTAGCCGAGCACTACCGTGGATTGCAGACTTAAAAAAACCATTGGTAAAAAATAAATCTATCTCCACACTTGATCACTCTTCATGATAGTGAGAACAAACAATCTGCATAATTCTACACAATTGTAGGTAAAAGTGGGCCTGTTGCTGATTAGAAAATCTATTTCAACACAATAACATTTGCTAGCAGGTTAGCAGAGGCCAACAGCTGTGCACTGGGTGTACACTGTAGCTACTAGTGTTGTCAAAAATACCGGTACCAAGTCGGTACTCAAACAAAAAATGATTTACCGAGTATCGGGTCTACCCGGTACCCATGCAGAGTCGGGAACTTTCGAACGCTCACAACAAGCAAAGGATGACGACAAGCAAAGCTGCTGCGGAGCCTGAATCATGTCGAAACGAAAAGTGGAAAAAGCCAGATAATTTGAGGCTGATGAAAAGGGAAACATCACAGATCAGCAAAAACCTATTTGTAAACACTGCTTTCGCAATGTTCTGACGATAGGAGGGAACACTTCAAACTTAAGACAGACAGACACCCGGATTTATTCAAGCAAATAAAGCAGGTGAGTTTAAAAGCATATTATCATTTGCATTAGGGCTGAAACATTTAGTCGACATTATCGACATCGTCGAAAATACAAAATTGATGAGAAAAATGTTCGTTGTCGAATAGCCGTTTGATCTAATTTAACGTAACATGAAATCACATTAAACAGATCAGTCCAGATGCACTCGAAACTTTCACAGTTTATTTTATTTAGATCCCAAAGTATTAGGGAATGATAAAAAAAAAAAGTACATTCAGAAGCATGTACCATTGTGGAATAAGCGGAGGCGGAGCTCTTTAAAGGAAACATCCCAGCGTAACATCTTAAATGCAGTAAAATTGCTTTAATAAAGTTAAAATAATACAGAAGCAGGTCATGTTAATAACTATAAACTCAGAAACTGGCATATCTCTGTGTGGTCGGTGCCTCTTCTATGAGTTGCACGAATGTCCCGATCTAAAGGGGAGATATTGATACTGTACCCAGCTGAGAGAGACTCTGCCTCGGTCACTCCTACCTCGAGCACACACGCTAAATGCAGCTAGATTAGAATGCGGTTGCTCGCGACTTAATCATAATATCTATCTATCTAACTATATATGTCACTATGCATTTCTTATCATGAAGAAAATTGGCAATATGCAGCTTTATTAATAAGAGAGCACTTATTGCACATTAGTTTGTAAATAGTTTATTAATTCTATTGTATGCCTGTTTATTTAGGCTTTTTTTTTGTACTTGGTAAAAACTTAAATTAAAAGTTGAAAAAGTTGAAGCAAATCTTATATAAGATGGCATTGGTTGTGGTTGTACTGCGGAGGAATAGGATTAGAAAAATCCTTAAAACAGGATACTTTTACTTGAGAAGTAACATATAATAAATTTAGACATGCTTTAAGAGAATTTATCTTCAATAACTGTATTTTGATGTATATTTTTTCACTTGTTCATACTTCTGCCAGTGCAATAAAGACAAAATATACTCATATTCAAGATATTTGCTCTAAAAGCAAATTTTAATGTAAGTTTTAGTGATGCACCGATACCACTTTTTCTCTTCCGTTCTGATTCCGATATCGGAAAAATCAGTATCGGCCGATACATATCCCGATGTGATACCAGTGTTGTTTTTTTGCATAATCAGTTTAGAATATCTTTACATTATTGTATGGAACTAATTGGGTGTGCTCTATAATATGTAAAGAAAAGCAAACCTCTACACATTATTTCAATATAAATGTATAGCTTATTAAGAAAAACTTTGTTAACTAGTATACTAGATAATGTAGCAGCTAAATGAACAGTAATTCCAGTATAAGTCATCGGTAGAAAAGATAACGTTTTTTTTTTTGCAAATTTTATCAACTTGTATCTGGACTTTAAAAGATTCAGATCTCCTTTTTGTTCAGATTAGTTGTAAGAGATCAGCTATCGACCCAGAGGTTCAAGCATTACTGGCTACTCAGAGCAAGAGTTCAAGCATACAGCACTTCGGGAAGGGAGGATAGGAGTGATTCGACATGCTTTAAATAACAACTAATTCAGATAGATGCTGTGGCAGGGAGGAAGGTGGGGCCGGGTTGTGATTCCACACACCAGGCCCCTAATTAGGCTGATGAAGCCTAAGAGGGATAAGAGTGACCGGAGATGGCAGTGTGACAGAGAGTGTGTTACGGACAGCTGTTCGACACTGGTGTTCTCATTAAAATATTATTTATATTGTTAAGCCGGTTCTCGCATCCTCCTTACCATTGAACTTTGTTACACTGGTGCCGCAACCCGGGTAGGAGGAGGGATGCGCCATAGAGTCGAGACTGCCTCCGATCCACCCGGGGAGGCGCGACTGTCATCCGCTAGAGCAGGGGTGCCCAATGCGTCGATCGCAATCTACCAGTCGATCGCAAAGGCAATACAGGTAGATCGCGCGCAATTTAAATGTGCTTTCGTTAAATTTTTATAAAAATAAATATAATGTCTTTCCTTCTTTTAGTTTCTGTCTGACTTGAACTTGATGAGTAAATTTTGACCAGGCGAGATTTTTGTTTATTCAGTTGCCATGACAAATAGGTTCAGGCCTTCCAAGGGCTTCTGAAAACAGAGCACGAAATTGCAAAGCTAGCAGTGTTTGAGACTAGCTACCAGCAGCTACTGAACAGATTATGCAAAACTGTCCGATTCCATTCAGTGCAAGTCATCAGAATAAGGTAAATGCCCTGTCTATTGTAATCTATTGTGCTGTAGGTGTTTTGGGTTTAGTGTTAAAACTGGATGATATCAACATTAAACATTATTTTATTTTTTTCAATTAATTTGAAGATGAATTCCATGTAGGGATACATGCAGTAGTCCCAACAAGCATTTCTTTTTTTTAAATGAAGTTTTTTTTAGTTGGTAGATCTTATTGAGTTGGTCATTTAAAAGTAGATCGCTAGAGGGTGGAGTGGCTGAGGACCAGGCTACGGCGTATCTGAGAGCAAGTTATTTTTATTTCTCTCTCTCCTGCTGCCGCTCCATGTTTGTCTTTCCCTCTCTTTTAAATATTACGGTGTACTTTTTTTGGTATGATCCCTGTTACAGGGTGTAGGTACTGCATTTTTTTGTTATTATTGTTTCCCTGCCCTTGTCCCCTCCCTGATCCAGGTAGACAGAGATGACCAGCCAGCAGACCGAAGGCACGCTCCCCCATGGAAAGACCCCACATGAGAGAACGAGGGAGGATTATGGCAGGGCGGAGACATGATTCCGCACACCCTCACCCGGCTGATTATTTTGATAATTCGCCAATTATTGCAAAGATTAAACAGTTCTTAATTGATTATTCAGCTTGTGGCCCGACTTAAAAGGTTGGATTACACGTGCTTAATAACAATAAAGGACAAAATCATCTTTTAAAAATACCTCTAAAAGACATTTCCCTGAATTAACGGGAAAAAATACTTTATTACGTTTAATTCAATAAAGAAATTAATTGCAAAAAATCCTATTGTCATCAAGCCTTTTCCATTAAAAATAGTCAAAGAAAAAAACATTTACTTGAGAAGCAACATATATGATATTTAGAATTGCTTAAGAGAATGTATCTTAAATATAAGTGTATTTTGTATACAAGTGTTTTTTTCCCCTTGGTTATAATTCTGTGAGTGTGGTAAAGACAAAATATACTTGTATTCAAGATCAATTCTCTAAAAGCAAATTTAAATATCATATATGTTGCTTCTCATGTAAATGCATCTTTTTTTAAAGGATTTGTAGATATTTTTATATATATCATACATTTTTACATTATATTCAACATTCTCCAGAAAACAAATTTTTCTTCTGCAGTATAGCTGCTAAAGAAAATGTACATTGTTTTAATTTTTTTTTTAGATATTTCTATTGGAAAACAAGCCAAAATAAAATCTAATCAAAAACATATTTTGTTGGCAGTGTATAATGAGGCGAAGTCTACCCTCTCTCACCTTTCTCTTCAATCCATCTTTAACTCACTAAATGACAAACGCCCTCTTATTAATAAAGCTGTGTATTGCCAATTTTCTTCACAATTAGAAATGCACAGTGACACATATATTATGATTCAATAAGTCGGGAGTCATCACATAATAGACTAGCTGCCTTAAGCGTGTGAGCTTGAGGGATGAGCGTCCCCGCGACCCAGTGTGCATAAGCCGCGTGCAGTTTCAATCTCTCCTCCTTAGATCGGGACATTCGCGCAACTCATAGAAGATCCCATGTTACATTAAATGAGATAAAACGACTATGCAACAACGAAAATATTTGTAGACAACTTTTTGTCGACATTGTTGATAATGCCGTCTAATCGTTTCAGCCGTATTAAATGAATAAACAGGTATCGGACTCTGTATCGGCGAGTACCAAAAAGTACAGTACCTTAACTCGTATTGGGACATCCCTAGTAATAAAAATATCAGATCTTCAGGAATACCATTTGAAGTGCCTGATAACAACACTGTTCAACAAAATCTGATCAACAAAATTAAATCGCGAAAATTCTTTTTTTTTTGTTGCCAAAAATAACGAAGGCAAGACGAAAAGGATAGTGTACACTACACGACTCAAGCTCATCTCCGTTGATGTGTTGGCGACTGGTCTTCGACAAGAAGCCTCAGATCTCAAGACTTGTAGTGTGGGCACTCCTGCGACAAGTCGCAGACTCTACAACAGGTTTCAAACCAAATTGATATCTAGACATCTTGTCATCCGGTGTGCGCACTGTCCTGATACGTGAGATCAACAATGAGCCACAGAGGGCAAGGTATTAGGAAGCAGGAGACAAAAACTATTATAAAATAAGAGCAAACTTCTCCCACATCTCCCTGCCCACATAAACCATTTGTATTTTTAGCTCCCCCCACCCCCCTTTTGCAAATAAGCGCATGAGCCATTTTTTTCATGTTTGTTGACATTGTTATCCTAAATAAACTGTGTGAGTTTGTGAATGAATTTCGATATATCAATTTTAAAATACCTTTTGTGTGATCTGTTTGAAACATGGGATTTTTTTGTCAGTTGCGTGCGGATTTAAAGGGAATTGGAAATTCATAAAAAGTGAATACACAAACATGCACAATAACTTCAAGAAATTCTTCAGTGTGTCATCTTCAGTATTTAGAAAAGTAGCTAATACTACAGTTCATTCATTTAAAGCTCTTCAGTAGCTTTTAACAAGGACAGTTATATTTTGTTGTACCTTTTATATTTTCATTGACTAAAATATGCCATTTTACAGTATAACTGACTAAAATGAATATGACAAATTATTGACAAAATAAAAGGGACATTTTCATCAAACGACAAACTATCACCAAAACAAAAAAACCTGGATAACAGAAAGCCATTTTCCCCTACATTAAACAGATATTTGAATTTAGATTAAACCAGCATTTATATTTTAGCACTGTATGTGTATAAAATACATGAGATGTGTGAGTAACAGCACAATGACAGGAAGGCTGAGCCAATGGGAAGCGCTCCAGAATTTAGCGATTCTTAGCCTGTGACATGACAGCTTGGCACTCTTGAGACCAACATAATGACACAGTGTGTGTGTGTATGTGCTTGTCTCATTGCCAGAGTGGTCTGAAGACATGCTGTCTCACTCTTCTTAGGTCCACAACAAGCTAATAAATAGGCTGATCACATTTAACTCCCACAAATATCCAGCAGTACCAGAAATACGGCTTGAATCATTCAAAGGCAAATTTGATCTTAATAAAGAACAAAAGACCATTACTAATACAGGGAGTTCTTGTTGCTCAACTGGTAGAGCACAGTGCTCATGAACCAAGGTTATGGGTTCGATCACCAAGGAGCATATATACAGTGCATTCAGAAAGTATTCAGACCCCTTCTTTTCTCACATTTTGTTATGTTGCAGCTTTATACTAAAATGCGTTAAATTATTTTTTTTTCCCACATCAATCTACACTCCATATCCCATAACGACAAAGCAAAAACCAGATTGACAATCAGTTTTTGGTCACCTCTCTTACCAAGGCCCTTCGCCATGATTGCTCAGTTTCCAACTTCTTCCAGTTAAGAATTATGGAGGCCACTGCACTATTGGGAACCTTCAATGCAGCCAAAAACAATTGTAGCCTTCCCCAGATCTGTGCCTCGACACAATCCTGTCTCTGAGCTCTACAGGCCTCATGGCTTGGTTTTTGATCTGATATGCATTTTTAGCTGTGTGACCTTATACAGACAGGTGTTTCCCTTTCCAAATCAAGTCCAATCAATTGAATTTTCCACAGATATACTCCAATCAAAGTGTAGAAACATCTCAAAGATGATCCAGAGAAATAGCATGCACCAGAGCTACATTTTAAGTGTCATAGCAAATGGTCTGAATACTTATGTCAATGTGATATTTCAGATTTGTCATTTTAATAAATTTGCAAAGTTATTAAAAATCAGACTTTGGGGTATGGAATGTAGATTGATGTGAAACAAAAAAATATGTTAAGCATTTTAGCATAAGGCATAATAAAATGTGAAAAAAATGAAGTGGTCTGAATACTTTCTGAATGCACTGTATAGGCCTATTGATAACAAGCATACCTTGACTTTACCTGTTAAAGTCGCTTTGGATAACATTTCTGCAAATGTAAAAACAATACTAAAAAGTGGGTAACTTTTTAAAAGGCATATTCCGGGTTCAATACATGTTATGCTTAATGGGCAGCATGCATGTTTATGTTGATTACAACAACATTTATTTTAGACTCATCCCTACTTTAAAATAAAATGCTAAATTCTGGGTTACAGTCAGGCACTTAAATGGAAGTGATTGGGGCCAATCAGTAAATAATAAAATACTCACTGTTTCAAAAGCATAGCGACAAAACAAACAACATGCATGTTAACATGATTTTAGTGTTACTAAATGCTTACGAGCCTTTTCTGTGTTGAGTTCTATCCAATTTTACAACTTCATTGCCATGATGTTTTTTTAAGAAATGAGGGACGAGTTGAAATTATTTTTGTGCTAATCAACATTATGCCACAAATGTGGTCCATTGAGCTTAACTTGTATTGAACCCAGAATATTCCTTTAATATGGTTTTTAAATTTAGCAGACACAAAATGTAATGAATTGCATGCTTAACTAAAACTACTTTCACGTGCAAAACACCAGGATGTTTTTTAAATTGCATGTGCAAATATGTTTACATGAACTCTTTGACCTGTCCTGTGACGTAGAATGTATCAAGACAGCATGTAATATGGTAGACTTTGTTAAAACAGACTAATCAGATGGCTGCATGTTAAAATAATTCCTCCAAAGCATTTAGCTAAACACTAAATTATTTGTCACTTCATATGTTAGCAACGATTACACCCTTGTATTTGGGCCAAATCCACCAGCTGATGAGGCGGTGCATCCACAGATCCATAGTCCGTTGCTGGCCACATCATATACGGAGTACACGGCTCGACTGTGAATGTGCTCGTGGGGACACAAGATGAGAAATCTGCATCTGCTTTGCAAATTCCCGGAATAGCTGCAGAATGGCGACAGCTTTGCTGGCTTAATTTGAAGCCATGTGTATCTGACGGCTGAGTCACACCAGAACACTGCAATCCCAGTCACTTCACACCATTAATCTTGAAGAAGGCCTCAGGAGTTACTCCAATTTGTCCACGGCAGAACATAATAACGTCTAATAGTAACAGGGGGCGAATTCCAATTGAAAGTTATCATCACCATGCCCTACTCCCTTCGAAGGACAGATCTCTTGACGTGGGCACCGTAAAGGAGCATGAAAGTACGGAGTGAATGTACCCTTCACTAATAGTCTTTGTAAAAGTGCACTTTGTGAAAAAAAAAAGTCTCTTTTGTTTGGAGCAAATTTTCTAGTGGCATTTGGAAAACACCAAGTGTATTGCACGTGTGATCACTGCACCTTGTTCTTTGCTAAAATTATTAATTAAGGGATGAAAGTATGCATGTGTAATGGTAGCCAGCTGGTAGTTAGCAAGAGGCGCACTAGCGACTGACGCTAGGAACTGTAGCCTTTAGCCTCCTCGTTAGCACGCCCGCCTCCCATGCACAGAGATGCCAGTAAGAATCTCGTTCAGAGCGGGTCGAGCAGGACTGGTTACAGAGGTGCCGTGACCCAGATGGGAGTGAGGTTTAGGGAGGTGAGTGTAACAGTGGCCAACTGATAGGAAGCTGTGCAGTGTGTAAACCTCAAACGGCGCACTAGCGACTGATGCTAGGGGCTGTAGCCTTTAACCTCCCATGCTGGAGATGCTGGTTCGAATCTCACTCTTGAGAGGGTTGAGCAGGACCAGGACACATGCTCTTTATGGTAATCCATCTTAAATCGCCAGGATGAAACAGATACCATGTCAAATGGTAGATGTCCAGTCTTGTGGCATTTGTATAAAATCCATCATCTTGGTTTACTAGAAGTTCTAGGTCGCTATTATGAAGCCTACATTAGGGTAAGCTTTCAAGAACACAAACGTTGCGAGGTTTTCACTGAAGATTTGAAGATCTGAAGGTCATAAATTGAGGTGATGTTTAGATTTTAAACGCACTCATTTCAAAATGACATTTGATAAGCTTTATGAAACACCATAACCAACTCTGATCCGTGAAGAGGTCCATTAGGGTCAAACACACCAGTTTGTGCTAACGTGGTGCAACTAAACAAGCGATAAATAAGTCAAATGTTTAGGTAGTTCAGTTCTGGCCAGCTAGCTAATACATCGGTCTCTGTCGTATAGATCAAGTTTCACATGTTATATTTCAGGCTCTTTGGCGATTACAAGGCACTTATCTTACACACATTAATGTCAAAAGTAAACTTTAGGAGAAAAGACCATAAATGGTAGAGACGGTAGAGATCAGTCGCCTGCTAATCAGTTAACAACTAGCACGCAGGCTAACACGATAAATATGCATGTTTTTTGGACCAGCAAGATTTAAAGAGGAAAATAAACAGAAACAAGATAACAATTGACCACTAAATAATAATATTCCAGTCCTAATTCATCAGTTATAACGGCTCACATTCGTGTATAATGCTCGAAGCCGCGGTGAATATTGAAGGGATATGTTTGTGTAAAGAGGCCTGCATGTAGGCCGCGCCCGCTCCGCATGATGCTGCTGTTGCTGGATCCACAAACACCATAAACCCATCAGAACCACTAAACCCAGGTTGACGAAACCCCTTTAAATAAAATGCACATAGTCCAAAGTCTCCGGCAGACCTACCTCCACATCTCGCCCCTTGTTTTTAAAGCTCTTAATGCGATGGTTTTCCAAGCCGGCGTTTTCGGCCATGGCTCTGTGGGTATGTGTGTGTCTGTAGTCCCGACCGACAAGCAGAGCTCCGCTCCGCTTTGGAAGAGGGAGTACACTGTGTGTGTGTGTGTGTGTGTGTACCGGGGCGGCGCGGAGCCGACAAGACGGGAGGAGGAGCTACACTCAGACCTTATGTAATAAAACGTTGATTTTTGAAAATAATAATAATAATAATAACAGGTTTTAAGGATGCATTCTACAGTTTAATACCACTTCATGGAGGGGTTAGTAATTAAAGGTATTTAAATTATGCAGTGGGGGTGTAGAGGTTTGCATCAGTTTGCATGGAGCTTGGGCAGTTTTGCTCAGCTGACCTTCCTATATAAGCTTTACGCCAAAAACGTGGAGATACGTTAAAACGCTGTATAGACATGACAGCAGTGTTGTGTGTATTGCATTACTAAGTAATTAATTACTGTACTTAAATAACTTTTTCATTGAAGAAAGTAAAGTAAGGGATTACTCCTAATTTTCAGTAATTTAATTAGTTACTTCTTATGTAATTGTGTTAAATACTGTATAAACTATAGAAAAATATATATATAAAACAACAGTGAATTTAAAATCGAAATGTAACATCTAATGGTAAAAGGTATATTTTCTAATTTAATGCAGCCCCCATAAATTCTTTGGCCAGTTCATGAATAATTTATTTGATTTTATATGATTTATTTGAAAGAATTAAAAGAACAGTTGGATACCTATCCTTGTATTTTTCATCTGGTCGAGGTTGATAAGCGATTTTAGAAAGTAATTAGAAATAAGTAATGCAATTACTTTTCAGACAGAGTAATTAGTACAGTAATCTAATTACACTGTAGAAGATGTAATTAGTAGTTAGTAATTAATTATTTTTTTTAGAGTAACTTACCCAACACTGCATGCCATTACGCTTGTTGAACATGTGAGATATTCCGGGTTCAATAAAAGTTAAGCTCAGTCGACAGTATTGGTGACATAAAGTTGCTTACCACAAACATTTATTTTTCGACTCGTATCAGTGCAGCTTTAAACTCTCAAAAAGTTGGCCGTACTCATTTCCTTAATAAGTGCCTCAATATAACCTCGAATTTAGCTTTTTTAAAACAAAAGGAGGGACGAGTCAAAATAATTTTTTGTGGTAATCAACATTGTCAAAAATGCTGTTGATTGAACTTAAATTGAATTGAAAGCGGACTATTCCTTTAAGCAGAAAAAACACTAGGTAAAAAGAAAGCACAAATGAAAAAACATTTTTATTACTGAAAGACAAAACAAGACACAAAAAGACCCGTTAGATTAGTACATGAAAATGTTGACATGATATACTTGTGAAAATGTTCGGTGGTGTGACCTGCTAAAGGCCTATGCTCCCCCTAAGTATTTTCCACAGCATTTTGCTAAATGTTTTATAATTATTAAATTTTTTTACACATGCAGCTTTTATGACCAGAGACACATGGTATATTTTTGCTTTTAAAAATGAATTTGTCACCACAGGACCATTGAAAATTAACTAGTGAAGGCAAAGCTGTTCAGAATGGTGAAAAACATAGAAATGCACTTGCTGTTATATATTCAAATACATTTTATCCTAAAATATTGATGCTGATTTAAAAATTCCATGGACAGTTATGCGTCAAAAATCCATATACAAAAATAATATCAATATTATTGGAATTTAAAATTTTTATTATATATATTTTTTTTTTATCACAAATAAGATCACTTATCATTCAACCCCAAGAAAAAAACATTCAATATTTAAGGTAAACAACCTTTCCATTTCAATATGTCTCAAATCACACAGAATGTTGTGCACACATTGTTATCTTGATATAAGACGTAATGTACTGTACATAACAAGCAATGTAATATAGAAAGGTAGTGAAATCTATGTGCATTTCCTCAAAAACTTTATCATGTATTCTGAGTGTGGGCAGGAGTGCAGTTAAACATTTGGCATTTTAAATACATCAACATCATCAGACAGACAATACAAATGACAGTTTATGACAGAATTTTTAGTTCAGTTTAGTTTTAGACACTTTGTTCATCTGAAAAGCAGAAAACATTAAATCTCAAGTCAGTTGTAATTTGCCCAATTATTCAATATTAATTAAAAAAAGAATATTAAAAAGCATAAAAACGCATATTTGTTCACATTGGTACACTATTAATAAAACACACAATGTACAGTGTTTGAAGCAAAAATAACTGATGTCTGATTTAACATTTTTAGATCAAAGTGCACAGACCTGGAAAACTAGATGACTTTTTTTAAATGAGTACTGCTAGTGGCCAGCAAGGTATTCGTAAATTTCACATGAGTCTTTCAATTGGCCACAAAAGCCACACAATAGGTGGATGTCAGTCATAAACATAGCACTTCAAATCCCGGCCGTGGGGTCTACATCTTTAGTGTATATACAGCACGTCCTGAACTTCAAAGGATCTGCTGCTCAAAAAGAATCTTCTGGAAGCCTTGTGGAGGAGGATGGTAGAAATCACTGAACTGGCAATCCAGAATTGCACTATCGTCCACTGTGAGGAGACACAAGTTATTTAAAAGCTAATTTTGTGAGATACTGTGCATGGTACATTAAAACAAACATTAAAATATTTTTACAGGTAGAAATCTATGATGCAAGTATAAGTATGTATGCCATAAAATTGGTGGACATGCAAGTTGGGCAAAATCTTCAGGTGTTTTCCAGTAGACTTTTTTTAATAATAGTATCAAAAGGGCAGATTTAATTTATATCAAGATTCATTGGCAAGATTAACTTCAATGCATTTCCAATGCATTATTAGACACTAGATACTCAGAGCATTTTATTAGGAACACCTTTACACCTACTTATTCATGTGATTATCTGATCAGCCAATTGTGAGGCAGCAGCGCAATGCATAAGCTGTGTCTCATATTAAAGGTTGCGTGCTAGGTAGGATGCCTCCTTTGAAGAATACCGAGTATCCTCCTTTAAAGCCTCATTTAAACGAGACGGCCTTTGTAGGACAAACGGAACATAACATGGTTGCTATGACAGCAATCCACTCTTTAACAAGTGCAAACGCTTTGAGTGAGAAGGGAACAAATTCCCTTTAGAAGGGAATGTATGAGGTACATTGTAGGAATTATAATGGTTTAAAGAGAAAAGAAAATAGATTTTACAGGTATACTTTTAGTCTAATACTTTATTTGAATTATATATTAATATAATTATACATATTATATACTCTGCACCCATCTACTGAGGTACTTCAACTTGGGAATTAACATTACTTGTGTTTGAACTAGAGGTCGACCGATATTGTTTTTTTTCAGGCCGATGCCGATCTTTTGAAATCCGGGTCGGCCGATGGCCGATTAATGCTGCCGATTTATTTTGGCCGATATGTGCTTGTTTTTAACCTCTTATTTGAACCTTTTATTTGAAAGATAAAATGTAACACAAATAATTACTTAAGATAAACAACATTTCTCAACAAATACATTTATTGAACACTTGACCAATCTGCACTTGTACACTTAAAATTAAAAATGTATAATGTAAAAACATATTGTATAAATAATGTATAACAAATATATTAAATAAACAAAGCAGGTGTTACTGAACTGCTTCGAGACACGAAGGTTGAGATCCAAATGCAGCTTTAATTAAGGGGCAATCCAGACACGTAATCCAATATTCAGAGCATCCAAGAGAAGCACAGGCATAACTAGGGATGGGTATCTTTAAGGTTTTAATGGTATTACTATCTTACCGATACTGCTTATCGATCCGGTACTTTAACGGTATTCTTAACGGTTCTTTTGTTATATATATATATATATATATATATATTTTATTTCAGGAAGGTCACTAACATTACTGTTCAGGTGTGGTCTAAAAAGAAATCTAATAAAGTAATCAATTGTAAAATAACACTGCATAGTTTATCTTAGATAGATTAATGCTTATTAATGCAGAAGTTATTCATTCAAGAGCTGTAAGTGATTTTCTCTTTGCCTTTTGTTGTTTGATTCGCAGTAATGGCTCAATCGTCACGTTTAATAGACAGCTTCCCCTTTAAGACCGAGTTCAGATCTAATAGGCTCCTGATGCAGCATATTTTCTCCCCAACTATTTCCATAACTACGTCCATTTTAGACATAATCTGTGTTTAAGTGAATCTCCAAGCCTGTCGTTTTGACATATTTTTGTGTATATTTGATCGTTTAGATGCATGAAACCCAAAGTAGTCTATACTTTGCTCGTCTCTTTGCGGTGTGTTTCGGAGCGCGCGCCGCCTTGGGAACAGTATCTCTTGCACTCTTTTTATTATTAAACGCGTCCCGCAATTTAGCAACAGTAGCGTTTTACAACAATCACCGATCGTTCTGATTCTGACGTTAAGTTTGAGTTTTAGGGAGAAATGTCAGTGCACCGCTGTGAAGGGAAGGAAGTTGTGCTAGACAGAATGCGGCTTATGTATAAATATTCTTTTTGTAATCTTTGGAAGGCGAAATCTAAAATAAAATCAGACAAATTATCACAGATCTAAACCAGGCTATGTTTGAATGTTTAGTTCTGTCACTCATTTAGCAGGGCTCGTGTTTTGCTCGCTGTGGCACCGCTGTGAGCTCGTAGCTCTCTCTCTCTCTCTCTCTCTCTCTCTCTGACTGCGAATAGCTAAATTGCATCACAGACAAATGGTTTCATATTATTATACATAGAAATGGCTGGCGAGATAAAATAACTTTCTCTTTATAGCAATAAAGAATGTATTTTCTTTAATTAACGTTATCGGTTCTGCTGTCGGTACTGGTAATTTCTCCAGTACCGACAGCAGAACCGATAACGTCCGTGCTTACCAAAGCCAGTCCTTCAATAGCCTATACTGCGTTGGTATATTTTTATTACTTATTTATCTGCATTGAGTGACAACCCTCTCAAATATAAGACACACAAACAGAACAAACAGAAGTCTCAGATTCACTGTCTGTAATTGCAAAATTCTTGCTTCCTTATTGTGACATGATAGCAACCCTTCTGCTGTGATAATGCAACTTCAACTACGCTATCAATATCCAAAGTAGCCGAACGTCATGTCAACTATCGCGTTTGTCACGTTTTTTTCTTGAAGTTGGCAGTAACATATCAAAAGTTTTTAATTAAATCTAAAGCAGTTATACAAATTTAACCCTTACTGTTTTCTCCAAGGAACTTAGCTCCTTCCTTAGGCACTGGATGAGGTCAGCTCACTCTGCTGGAAAATGACTCTAGGGGCAGCGTGAGTCGAACACGTGTTCCACAACAACACTAGGCTGCCCACAGATGCGCCTGCCTAATAATCGGCTTGATATGCTTGGATATTGGCCGATGCCGATTATGTAAAGAATTTTAAAAAATCGGCTGATTAATCGGTCGACCTCTAGTTTGAACATCAATCATATTTACAGGCAAATTGGCGTCATTTTTTTAGACATTTCTGTTGAAGCAAAGAATTGTGGGTTGTAAGTGCCCACGGATTATACACCTCATGCATCCTCCGAATTCCCATGAAAGAAGGTCGCATTCAAAGGCTACATTCGAAGTGTCCTACTCGCTTTTCTGAAACGAGACAGCCTCGATGACGTATGTGGCCATCAAATGCGACCTCAGGAGGACGCAGCCTTCCAAATGAGATTCAGTCAAAAATCATGCAGATATGGGTCAGGAGCTTCTGTTCATATTTACATCAACCATCAGAATGGGGAAAAAATATGATCTCAGTGATTTGACCGTGGCACGATTGTTGGTGCCAGACAGATCAAAAAGAAACAAGAAAACCAATTTAACCTAGTGCATCAGTTTTGACCTCACTATCTCGCTCACTCTATCGCTGTGGGTTTGTCCCCTGTTTATTGCCTGGTATTAAGCGATCCAATCCCAACTAGACAGGTGTTATCACCATACTCTATGTAATACGAGTCTCTTTAAACAAATTGTGTCTGCATTACACCAGTGTGTAACGGCATGAACAAAAAGAAAGAATTGGCATATTGTTGGTGAATGGCATAGCGCAAACACTAATTTTCAGTTATTTTAGTGGCGTACCTGTAACTGAGCTCTAGATGTGTGGTTCTCTCATCTGTGAAACTTTATGTGGCCCACGTAAAAAGTTCAGTGAACTTGTACAATTTTTTTGCATGTAACCAGTAAAGTTTCAAAATCTTGTTTTACCTTTATTATGGATGTTATGCCCCTGTATGTAGCCCTAGCACTTATGAAATTAAAAATAGACCATGATGGAATTTTATAAATCAAAGATCTTTTTCTTGTGCAACCTCTGGCTGGGACACTCATTGGCAGAATTGGTCTCTATAGGAACCATAGAAGAAGAGTGTAATCTCTACAACACTCACCATAAACTACAGGATATACAGTTCCTCTAATGCCTGATGCCGGACAGTTCATATTGTTCCCATTCAGGTACAAATTCAGCTCCACATGGTCATACGTAACACCCTATGCACACACAAACATGGGAGAAACCAGAAAATTAGATAAATGTTTTACTCAAAATGAATCATCAGCTAAGGTATTATGTGTCCTTAACATGGCATAGATGTCAATCAAGAAAACCTTCACAGCTGTTGCCATTATTAATGAAACATTAGTGCTCTCATATAACAGATCATTTTCTAAACTGTGTACACCAATATCAGTTGATGTGACAATGTGATTTTGAAGTTTTAATTTCATTAAAAAAAAATTGCCAATACTATGCCAAGCCCACAATACAGCGCCGGCCTCAGCAAGTCTCTAAATACAGTTACACAACTTTATTATTATAGTCAACAAATCCCAAACTGACTCAGAATCCAGAATAAAATGCTCCTCTTTTTACAAAACACATTTATTATTTTGGAAATCCATTTTGCTTACGTAGATAATCCAGATATTTTATCACAATACATTTTTATGTGAAACTCACCACAATGTCTCCTTCCTGTGGTAAGCTGTTAGCAGGTAATCGGTTCTTTTCTTCATTGTTGTGGTACACAGTGCCATCCTGTCTAAGCACAAGGCTGTGCGTGTCTCTGCCCAAAGGGACCTGGTTTAAATTTGCTTTCCGAGTTGCCACTCCTATTCCCCAGACACCTGCAAGGAGTCAAAGTTCACTGTAGCCACACTTCATGATATTGACTAACTATTGATTGATTGATTGATTTAATCTCAGTTACAATAAATGCCCTCCACGTACGCTGTGCTTGCTTAAAGTGTTAATTTTGCCAAAAATGTAAATTCTGTCATCATTTACTCATCCTCATGATATCCCAGATGCGTATGGCTTTCTTTCTTCTGCTGAACACAAAGATTCTTAGCGTTGTAGATTCAAACAATGCATGTGAATGTGGCTAGAACTTTAAGCTCCAAAAAGCACAAAGGCAGCATAAAAGTAATACATAATACTCCAGTAGTTTAACCCATGTCTTCTGAAGAGATATGATAGGTGTGGGTGAGAAACAGATACACATTTAAGTCCTTTTTTACTACAAATCTCTGCTTTCAAACAGCCCTCTTAATGATGCGTTCCAGAAAACTCTGAATTTTCCCAAGTCCGACTATAATAATAATGACTGGACATCCGACATGCAAACTCGATTTCAGTGAGTAGCGTCACTTGACGTCATTTCCAAGATGTTGCAACCTCCGAATATAAACCAGAGCTAGGTTTTGTGAAGCATAAAAACAAACTTTTACATATTCTCCCTGCAGGAAATGTCTGTATATGCAATATACAATAAATGTACAAAAGGATGTTAAGAATATTTTTTTTTTTAATCAATCAATGCCTACGTTTTCACCTATTTTGCTCATGAAATAGCAACTAGATCGCCAGCTAGCAAGCATCTGGAAAACTGTGCATGTGTTTATGTAACCTTGACATGTGATTGACTAGAATGCATTGAGAAATTTCAACTCGGATTTTCCCAACTTCGACTTCGTCTGGAATACAGCAGAAGCACTTTTTTTTTCTCCAAAGAGGAGTTGTTCTTTTGTTTTTGGCTATTCTGATTCTTTTTGCATATCGCCGCCATCTAGGCAGGCAGCAGAATTTATAGTAAAAAAGGACAGAAATATTGATCTGTTTCTCACCCACACCTATCATATCACTTCTGAAGACATGGATTTAACCACTGGAGTTGTATGGATTACATTTATGCTGCCTTTGTATGCTTTTTGCACTTCAAAGTACAGAGCTGAGATACTCTTCTAAATAACTTAATTTGTGTTCAGCAGTAAAAAGTCATACACATGAGGTTGATTAAATGATGAGAGAATTTTCATTTTAGGGTGAATTATCCCCTTTAATTATGACACCTCTTACCTGTGGACTGAATCTTAAATTCAAAATAGCTCTTGTTTTGATGTAGAGGAGCATTTGAAATGCAGCCACCAGTTCCACAAATGCGTCTTCCACTCTTTACAATGACAACATCAGTACCTGAAATATCATTCAAAAGTCAGGCAATGAGTCCCTGTCTCAATAAATACAAAGCATACATAGCAGTTCAATTAGGCCAAAGCTGTTTGGTACCACAAAGTTTTTGTGTACTTGACCAGTGCCCTAATAAAATACACTGATATATTCTGATACTGCAGTTAATTCAACACAAATTATTTTCAAATGTGATACATTAATATTCGCCCTGTATTTCTCCACAGCACCTGCGCTTTATTCCACTGAATTACTTGACTATTATCTTTCCATATGTCAAACCACATGGTAACAGGTTGGCGTACATCTGTCTGTCATGTATTTAAATCGATCATAACATTTCGTTGTATGGAGACGAAACATGATTTCCGATATTGTATATCACTTACCCATGTGATGAGTGTCCAGCTGAACCGTGGGCATTTCCTTCAGTGTTACGTGGCCACTGTTACCGTCTCCACAACAGTCGAAACAACATGAAAACAAAGCCGCCATGATGGTGTCTCTATGACAATAATATCATAAAAGACAAACGGTGTAGTTATGCGCTATTTATTTGCTCTATGAGATTATTTGTGCTCCAATTCACCGGAGGTCATTTTCATTGTCTGTTCAGGGAACCGGATATGACGTGAAACAGTCTTCCGTGGTGGGAGGTTTTCTATAATTTTCAAGAAAGCTCAACAGCGAGATCTAGTGACCAGGATGCACTATTAAAGGAATATTCCGGCCTTAATATAAATTAAGCTCAATCGACAGCATTTGTGGCATAATATTAATTACCAAAAAATAAACAAGTAAATAAATAATAATAATTTTGAATTGCCCTTCCTTCTCTTTTAAACAGGCAAAAATCTGGGTTCCAGTGAGGCACTTACAATAGAAGTGAATGGGGGCCAATTCATAAACATTAAAATACTCACTATTTTAAATATATAGCCACAAGACGAAAACAATATGTGTTAACATGATTTTATTGTGCTAAAAACACTTACTAACCTATTATTTGTACAGTTAAAGTCAATTTTACAACTTTGTTGCAATGATGATGTAATGTCAACAAACCCTAATAACAACAGTAAAAAATTACGATTTAAACAACTTTAGAGCCCCTCCAAAAATGGACCCCATTCACTTCCATTGTAAGTCCCTCACTGCAACCTCAATGTTTTTTAAAGAAAAGGAGGGACGAGTCAAAATTATTTTTGGCGTAATGAACATGATGTAACAAACGCTGTCGATTGAGCTTAACTTGTATTGAACCCAGAATATACCTTTAAGAGAACAACTTAAACCACTATGACTGGAAAGCGGATATATTAACACGCCAAAATACTGTCACTTAATTGTGACTTCATGTGGTCTCTTTTGACCATGTAATACAATTTGTTTTCTGTCGTTGGCCAGTGTGCGTTTGAGAAAGTTAAGCTGAGAGATGTGACGGTTGTGACCTTAACAGCTTTTATCCTGCTCTCTGCCACTCAGTTACAACTGTGTAGTTTTGCATAGCAACAACTTCGCCGCTCGAAATGTTAGGGAGCCTCTACATCTGACCAACTGCTGACAAAAACGAAAAATATTCGTCTCTGTCCGTATTACTATATTTTTTACCTTCACCCCAAAGACTCGTTTAACTTAAATGTTTGGATAATTTGTGTGTGTTACTTTCAGTCATATTTGACATGGTTATTAACTTTAGTTTGTTGGGTTTTTTTTTTATTTATTTCGGTTGTGTTGAAATCTGCACAGCAACAAGCGCCATGATTGCGCTTGCGGAGCTCCCTGGTAACTGGCGCGCGCGGTTTCTATCCAATAAAAGAGCGCGTGATGTGTTCGCACTTATGCGGTGGAACTGCTTTGCCCAACATGCATAGTTTTTATGGGATTACTGCATTATTGTAGGAACTATTTATTCTGACTAACATCACGTCCACGTCCTTTGGGTAATTCATAAGCAGATGTCGAGGTAAAGGGACCGAAAGAAGGTAAAGTGGGCACAATATTTCATTATGGTCTCCCTGACGACCTTTCTTTCCATTTCTGATTTCGGTTCAGATAAGATTAATTATGAATATGTAAATACCATCTTGTCATCACGAGAGAACAGTTTAATTAATTATATTTTGTAGAGGGCGCAGACTTCAAATAACTTTACCCGCTTTCCCATATAGTGGTTTTGAGATGCAGGTGATGACATAGACGAAGTGACGTCATATTGTGAAATATAGTCGCTTTTCAGTTAACCTAAGGCAATATACTAGTTAAAAACAGCAATGTGGCGTTGAACGTGAGCGCGCGTGCCTCTGATCTTTTGAATGATAACAGAACCGTTATTTTCAGAATTGTCCAATCAGATTTCTCGTGTAGGTCAGCTGTAACACACTAAATTATGTTTCTGTGGAAATTACCGGGTACGACCTCGCCTCACCTGCCAAGAATAGCTCATTCACAAAGAAAAGAAAAAAGTTATGCAGCCCTTTTGGGTGCACTATAAATTTCCGTTCTAGAGTGTTCAGTGCGTATCCTGAAGTACAGTATTTAGCAGTCTTTCCGCCTGGGGAAAGAATAACCTACTGCTGAGACTCAACAACATGAGAGAGGTGTGACGTAAGAGCTGAAGAAAGTGACGTGGTTTCTGCCTTGTTTTCTCTCATGCTGATTTCTGCGTGGATACAATCATGCTTATCATTCTACAATTTTGTAATATTGTAATGCAAGTACCTGCTAATATAATAGAGGTGATGTCAAAAGCCTGTCAAGGCTATGTCAAATAAGGGGTCTTTTCTTGCTTTCATGTTCTATTGAATACATTTTAATCCAACTGTTGTAGAAGAGAAAACAATTTCAGATACCATAAAGTACCAGTAGGCCTACCAATGGAGCCATTTTTTCCCCTAGGCCTTTTTCCATTATTCACCCATGAAACTAACTGCTTACATAATCATTATTGACCATTGTCCAATCAAAATAACATGGAATAAAATGACTATAGATATTGATCTTTTATCAGCGTGGACTGACAGGAACTTCATGCCTGTAATCTTTACGCTTTTCATGCAAAGTTCCTCTTCATTAACCTTTTTTTCTCTCTCTCAGTACAGATTTTCGAAAGAACCCAACAGACAGCTTCATTGATTTTACGAACAAAATGACTTGTTTGGCAACCTACAGTTGGGGAAGTTTAAAAATGTGTATATACGTTCAAACTCATATACCCGTTAAGAAAAAATGGCGCATTTGTTAAAGAGCCGTTTTACCATCCAATCAAATGTCCAGTAGGCCAAGTGAGATTAGGAGAATGAGTAAATAAAATAATAATAGGAGGTCAGTGTTTAAACTATTTCTATGTTGGAGAATGAATCACCACTCAAGTGTCAACACGATGGAGATATCCAACTCAAGTGAAGCACAAATTCTGGACACTTCAAACGCAATTTTTTTTATCTTTTTAATGGCCATCCTGCTGGAAAATCCATCTTTAGTTGGTGGCTGTGTTTTGGAACATGGTAGCTGGTTTCTAGCTAGTCATGAGCTGATCTTTAGATGGTCCAAGCTGGGAGACCAGCTTGTCATACCAACTCAAGGTGGTCAAGCTGGTTTTTGGAACATAGTAGCTGGTCGACCAGCTAAGGACATATTTGGACCAGCTTGTACCAGCTACTATGCTCCAAAGCACAGCTACCAGCTTGAGCTGGATTTTCCAGCAGGGCAGGTGTTCATTGAAAGGGATTGGGCATTTTATTTATTCTTACCTGAGAAGTGGACAAATTACTTGTTCAGCATGAAAAGACTGTTGCGTGAGATTGAATTCAACTACATTTTGTTTTTTGAGTAGGAACAACTGCCATAAGCTATGTGAGGTCCTGGAGTTGCACTTCACTGTCCAAGATAATCAGAGTTTCTTCAAAGTCTTCTCATCCAACAGCTTAACTTTAGAAGGACTGGAGGCAAGAAGTTTTTTACATAACGACCAAAAATAAGATTCATCGCCACCGACCCTCGCCATCCATCCTTGAGATGAATGGCAGAAATCTGCCCTGTTGGTTCGGGCTCAGGTGCATTGAAACAAGCGGGTCTTTGTGTGGCCATATATTTGGGTTGACAATGTTCTGAAGTCAATTCTAAATGCGTTTTTAATTTGGACTAAAAACGTATTCAGGACAGATGCAATTCTGTGATTTTTGGCCATGCAGATGTCTGGGCAATGCCAGTTGAAGTACCCTCAAAAGTTTGATTTCCCCAATACATTGGCATCAACTATGACGGAAACCATCCTTCAGATCGCTGTGCAATTGATCCAGATAAAACTAATGTGAATGTTCTTGGCCTGTTGGGGGACATAGCTCTGAAGGATGGTTTCCGTCATAGTTTCGCCCGAGGGTAACGAGTGTTACGGAGAGGGAGTTTAAATATACTTTATATTAATGACCCTTACCGAGAAGAAACGCGGGAATCAAAACAAACAGCGCAAAGTACCAAAAGGGGCCGATCCACGAAGTGATTCTGTCAGCACCCCTCCCCTAAATCCGAACTTAAAAGAAGAAAAGGAGGCGATGTTAAAACCTCAAGCTATTCAAGGTTTCCCAGAAGATGGCGATGCTGCGTTGTTCAAAGTGCAACGTGTGAAAATAAAGATGGAAAGTATATTATTGATGTCAGTAAGTATTGATGCCCAACACTGGAATATGACATTTTAGAACTGCTTGAACGGTTTAGTTTCGTCCAGGACAGTTAAAGGAATGTTTCGGGTTCAATACAAGTTCAGCTCAATCGAAAGCTTTTGTGGCACAGTGTTGATAACCACAAAAATAATTTCGTGTTCCTCATTTTCTTAAAAAAAATAATAAAAAAGCAAAACTCGCTTACAGTTAGGCACTTACAATGGAAGTAAACGGGGGTCAATTCTTAATGTTAAAATACGATTTTTTTCAAATGTGCACAAGACAACGGATGTGAATGTTAATATGATTTTAGTGTGAAAAAAAAATCTCTTAAAAACCTTTTCTGTGTAAAGTTATAGCCAATTTTACAATTTCGGTTCTATGGCGATGTAATGTAAACAAACCTTAAAATGACTGTAAAAATGACGCTTTAAACAACTTTGCAGCTCAAATAATAGGCTACACAAGTTCTAACAGAATTAATGTAAGTGCTTTTATAAAATTATAAGCTTCACATTTCTGCGTTTAAACCCTCAAAAAATCGGCCTCGTTCACTCGCATTGGGTGTGCTTAACTATAACTTCCGAGTGGAAATTAACGAATGGTAATCAACATTATGCCACAAATGCTGTCGATTTAGCTTGTTGAACCAGGAACATTAATCATTAAAGTGCTCGTTATTATAAGTTGTATATACATGTGTGTTGAGGATCATATTAAAAAATGGCTCATTATCAATATAGGCCTAATGTGAATGCAGATATGGGCCTATTGAGGTTGCTAAATATTACCAATCGTCACCTTCCTAAAATAATTGCCTAAGTCATTTTTTCACTTTTCTCAGAAAACACAAAACACTGAACCAATAATTGAATATATGATATTTATTGATAATGTCACTCAAAAAGGTTATGGCATAAGATGACTATTGACATACTAATAACAATGCATGTCAATTATGTAACGTAACGGGAATAAATGACTTAGGCAGATTTTTGAACATGCCTTTGTTACTTAGGCAATTTTAAATTGACAACTCTGTCAACAATAAAACACTAACAAACAAACTAAACATCATTCTGAGGAGGCATGAGTAGCTTTTCCATCTTCTTGATGCACCTGCCATCTTAAAAAACTTGTAAAATTGCCTTTTGACTTAGGCAAAATAAAACGGCCTAAGTCACACACTTGACATAGGCCATTATACTATAGAGGTACAATTGCATGATCTGTTCAACTGAGGATGTGGGCGATTTTACCAAAGGTGGCCAGCATCATGAGGAGATGACTTATGCAAAAAAATCATTTTTGTCAAAAAATGACTTAGGCAATTATTTTAGGAAGGTGACGCAATTTGAGTTTAACCGACATGACAACTGTGGTAGCTTCGTTTATTTGAGAGGATCAGCAGATACGTACGTAACTATTAACTAATTAATTAGGCTTGCTACAATTTTTCACATTGTAATGTTTTCCTTTATTGCATTGTTCATGTACATACAATTATCAACAATGAAATCACGACACAAATATTAATATATCTATAAATTAATAATTAACAGATGGATTTTACCTAAAGCATTAAAATGTGTTTATGTTATGTAATAATTTTTAATATCAAACTTGGTATTCAAACTAATGTCATAGGTTCACAGTATATAATAGCATAACAAATCAATACAAACCACTTGCATTTACATACATCGTTAATTAATCGTACATCTCGTGCTTTCCTGAAGAGATGAAGGACCCCGGAGGACGGTAAACGGCCCGCCTAACTCCAGCAGCACGGTCAATACTGGAGGATTCGCTAGTGCTTTGACTCCAATATTTACGTGCTGCTACAGCCAGGCAGCCAGTCAGTCACACGGCCAAGTTCAGGAGACTTCACAGTCTCACATACACGCGTAGTCTTGCTGCTGCTTTTGTCTACTTTTCCCTTCCTCTCTCTCTTTCTTTCACCCGTTTGAATGTGAAGTGAGCGTCTGTCCTGTCGCTCTTGCCGCAGCACAGTACGGCCTGCACCTCCGTTATAACTCACAAACCATTCTGTGCTGCTACAGTACCGACAGGTCCCGCACAGAACGCGCGCGCGCGCGCCCACTCACGCGAGGCGCGCGTCCACACAACCGCACATTCACGGTCCGCGTTTCTCAACCTGAAAATAAGATACAAAAGAAAACCAATGAGTTCTAAATACCAATATGGCCATGTATTGTAGTTAAATGCTGCCATAATGACAATAAGGTTTAAGAAAAAGATATGCGCTTGCTTACAACAGTGGAGCTGCAAAAATAGGAATACAATAACTGACAGCTGTTTTGATTATAACACGAGATATCCTCAAGACTCTGTGGGCTGTTCTGTTTGAATCTGCAATGCAAATGCAGCAGGACATGGATCAGTAATCTTACCACGTATTAAAAAGTACAAGTGAAATTTGTTTTTAAATATTTTAGGATCCATATGAAGACTGTTCTTCCTTGTAGTCTGAAATTGGACCCTGAAAGAGCTGACTGCTGGCCTATCTGCAATCTCAAGGTCAAATGTATAATTTTCTTGCCCTGTTGTTTTCCAAGTTTGACAGTTACATCATGAAATGCTCAGTTTGAAAAAAAAAATTTAACCTTTAATTTTTGACAACACATTTCTACTCTACAGAGATGGTTTGATGTTCATGGAAAAGTACATCCTACACAAAATCTACATACATAGTCTTAAGTCTCTGGCAGATTGTGGTAACAGGGTACCTGTTCTGTGTGTAAGGTGAGAAACAAAATATATTCACATTCTTACACAGCCTACATGCCTGCTTGTCTCCAGGTAAATCATTAAGAGGTAAGTGCACACCTACATAAAAAATAAAAAAAGGTCACTTTATACAAACCGTTTGTTTGGGTATTTTTCACAAATGGTGATAACTTCAGAAAGCCTGTGACTGTTCAAACTGTTCGGCAAAAAATTTTTTTAGCTATCTGACTGAATTTGAATTGGCTATAAAATGATTTTCATATTCAATATAAGATCTGCAAGTAAATTCAGAGACATGAGTCAGGACATACATTTTTGAAGAACCATATGAGTAAGCTCAACAACACAGTTTCATTCCGTTTTGTCCAAATCTATCTTTGAAATTACTCTTATGCGGTGAGGGTGACCGCAATAATTTTAAATAACTTAAATTGCAAAATAAGTGAGCTATTAATAATGCAAAAATTTGAAGCATGGCTAACATGCAATATTTACCCTGTTCTATTTCTGAAGATAGCTGTTTTTGTGAAACACCCAGGTTTCTGTTACATTCAGTGTACACTCGTGTGCTTTTGTACCAGGTGAACCAGTACTGACAATAAACTTTTTGTGTAGGACAGTGAAGCATCTGCTGTCTATCAGGGTAAAATTACAGGTTATGAAAAGGGCCCCATGGAGTGTTCACTGACAAAAGACTGCAACCTACCACATTATAATATTTACTTATGCTGTTTGTTCCATCTGAATGCCGTACTCTTTATCTTAGTTTCTTTCTTTGTATATAAAAATCTTGTATTTTTGTTTGAACTGCTATTTTCTTTTACACATTTGAGAAAATTTATCCAAAGCTATTTTTTTTTTTTTTATTCAGGTGAATTTTCAATTGGCAAATAAAAATACCTTTTAATCAGAAGTGTACTTACAGTTACTTGACTTTATCACAGCTTGTTTTCATGATGCATGCATTATAAGGACTCCTCTCCTAAGAGAAAAGAAAAATAAATTTAAGAAGCACATATTTTGACTTCTAGGTTCCTAAACTTATTACAGGCATAACTACAAAAATTTTTGTGGTTGTATATTATGCAAATTATTGAAATGATTGTGGTAGATTTTGGTTTGAAGAAATGTTCTTAAATGACAGGGTGTGTGGCTTCACATTTGCGTGTGTGTGTGTGTAAAAAGGAAACCAATCTCCATTAAATTACATCAGAAATGTGGCATAGCTACGAAGATTTATACAAATTACAAAATATATATATTTTAAAAACATTATAAAAAGACATAAAAAAAGTTAAAGAAACCACATGTCCATTAGATACTAAGGTTAAGAAATGTAAACCTCAAGCACACGCATATGACATTTTATGTGAAAATGTTTCATAATGCAGATAATAATCAAATAAATTCAACTTTTTAAATTGCCCACATGGAGCTGGAGCTGAAAATATAGTTTAAGCATAGTAATAAAAAAATGATGAGTCATCATTTTGGTCTAACTACTGAGCAACATCAAACTAGAAATTCATTTTATACCAACCATTTACATTAATTTTGAACTAATAAAACCCTTTTAATTTTTTAGGAGACAAGATTGGGTTCTTTTACAAACAGCCAATAAATTTAAGCATAAAAGGCTCATAGATGATGTGGTGCAGGCAGAAATGACTCGCAGCAATGAACATTTCAAAAAGAAGAAAAAAGGAAAGAAACAAAAAGTGTCCAAATATTATGGGGAATTACATTTAGAGAGTGGACTGATATTTCACCAGCTTAGAAGATCATTAAACTAAATAAGATGTATTGGTACACTGAAGTACTGTGCATTACAGTGCAATGTACAATTTGAACCAAGATAAAACAGAATATACTCCAAAAAATAAAATACTTGATTTGCTAACCAAATGTATAGCAAGGTTACATAACAAGATTACTCTGATTAGTATATTTTTACGAGACTAGCTAGATGTGTTGTTCCCTATAATTTTGTGTGCCAGAAGTTAGCAGAGAAACCTTCACTTCCTACCACAGAAAGGGGAAGCTGCTCCCATCATTTCACTGCTTTTACACAAGTTCCGAACGAAGGGGGTACAACAACACAAGAGTGTTTAAAGCACACATATAAACACAAGATCTGTCAGTGGGATGCAATCAATAAATCCTAAACCTAAAGACAACAAATCTGATGATACATACCATTGACAAAATTTCATTGACAAGAGTATTTTTTTAAATATATTTCTGCTACACTACCATGCATAATAGAAGACCCAATGCAAATGACTTCAAATTTAAGTACGAGTAGTGCATATTGTTTGTAATTATTTTTCAAAGTTGTGGGACGATGTTACCAATACAAATGATGTAAACAACTAAAAGATAAAGAATGGGGTATGCTACATATGTGAGCTGAATATTTTTATTTTGCAATAATTTCACATATTTCTTTTATTAGTCTTTAACACAGTACATTCCTGATCCTTAATTGGCACTAAATATGGCACTTGGTAGCTCTGTATAATTTATTTAAAAAGCTTGATTTTTTAAATTTCTTTAGAAAGTGTGGTAGGCCAGCATAAAAATTATATTACCCTTTTGTAGTTTATGGACCAATGTCATAAAACATATCAAATACTTGAAATGCATAAAAAACAAAACAACAGTACCAGTCCACATAACAAGTGCATTTGCTTTTGTATTTTTCAGATGGGGCAACCCCTGGCATCACTCTGGTGTTTGACATCAGGAGCTCGACTGGCACTGTGTTTTTCCAAGCAAATAGCTTTGTAACTGACACTCAGATCGAGATTTTCATTTCTGTGTTTCACATCTAATTTGTCATTTACAATGGACACACAGATACACACGCCCTTTCACACTGCTTCTGATCCTGCTGGGCAAACAAACACACACACACACACAAACAGAGGTCTGATTTAGGCCCAAAAATCCTGTTTTGTACTGATCGGTTTCCAAACAACTTATTTAATCTAAAGCCCTCACACTGACCTTCAAGTTTCACGATAATACAGAATGCAAGCAAATCTTTCTAATTTCTCTAATTTTACTACAGACAACATCAACCAACCTCCTTGAATCTTGGAGGCCCCTCTATAACTAAGTGGCTAACTGGGCTAACACAAAGGGAGAGAAAAACAACAGAAACCTCAAACTCATTTTGTGACCATTCTGCAATCTTCAAATAGTCACTTTACGATGTTTACTGGCATTTTTAGAGCAAAAAGATGACAATATAACAATTAGATAGAACAGTGTAGGCCTGTTACATTATCTGCAGAAGCTACTGACACAAAAAATATGAAAATGTGATCTCCCTTTGAAGTCAATATGGCACTATAAAACAAGCACAGCCCCACATCCCAAACCAAAGCATTACCCAATGTAAAACTCTTTAAAAAAAAACCTGTAAAAACAATATGGATATCACCAGTGATGAAGACTGAGAAAATTAATCTGTAGTACAAAACCACAAAAATGGAAAGACTATCTTTAAACATGGACTAAATGCTATTTACAATTTATAGCTTTATAGTTGTTGTGAGAACAACATAAGACCCAACCTTAATAAGTATTTTGGCTCATCTGAAATCCTACAACTTCAGAAAATTGGGGGTAAAATATTTACCTCCATTTTGGAGGAAATTAGTAGAATTAAATATGTTTTGAGGCATTCAAAAATAACAATTAGAGCAAACCAGGAAGCACTTCTCAGGCTCTGCACATAAACAGACTTATCATATAGTGTGGGATGGGTCTGAGTCAAATGCAATATTACATAACCATTAACGCAAGGCAGTAACAGGAAATAAAGCTATCACAGGGAACAACAGGATCAGCTGTCTTAGTTGTACGTGACATGCAGTGCTACTATCAAATAGACATAAGGGTTTCCATTTGAACTGGGGCCAAGAGGTTACAAGTCTACAATCCTTTTATATTTGATGGGAAACACATGCAGTGTATTTCTGTGTGATACCAGTCATAATGATCTACTACAAGTCATAATGAACTATCATGATTGTGACTAATATGTCACGGAGGCACAACGAGAAAGGACAAGCACACCAAAAATGATCAAAGGTTATCAGGCCAAAATTCTGTGAATTTGTTCTTGGGAACAAAATTGTTGCAACTGGGTTAAAATACAGCAACTGGAGCTTGAAGGGGGCAGATTAATGTTATACAAAATAAATACACTGTTAATAAAACATAACAACCTGCCCCCGGCCCAAATATAATGACTCGTGGCCTTGAGTGATAATATCAAACATTATCTCTGACCTTGAGGATTCCCCCCAATAACAATAATAATAAAAAAATGATTAAAAATAAAAAAACTTGGAGTCGCATTTTCTAAAAAGTTACTGAATACATTATATTCTAGTGTCAAGCACTTACGTATGTGCAATAACATATACCACTATCCTAAACTTAATAAAATACAAATAAATACACCACTATTTCAAATTAAGTGGGCTTGAAATGCAAATTAATCTAGGTATTGTTGGTATGCTTTTGGGATTATCCTTATTTTAACACATACCATCAAACATCTTCAGGCTGTCTGATATCACAAAAACACATGCCCTTTATAATGTTGTAACCTTTAGCCCAAACTTGAAGACAAACTAATATAAAGTGGGTCATCATTCTCGTGTCCAGCCTCTGCTCGTCTACAATGTTTTTTTTGTTGTCACACCAACCATAGATGCTACTAGTGTGACCTGAAATGTCTGGAAAATTAACAAGTTCTTGGACTATTATTATTATCATCTAAAACAATTACTTTTTATTTATATATTTGTGTTTAGAGAAGTTTGTTTGGAATGTGAATGAGGAGGCCTGGAGGAGACATACTCAGCATTCAGTGGTTAAAGTATAGGTATCGTTGTAGTGACTGGACAAGCAGTAACTGAAGCTCATCACCAATTCTTATTGTAGTTGACTGGAAGCCATACTACAACTTAAATATATGCAACATTATATAAAAAAAGTGTATGTATATATAAGTATATTTATTATATATAAATTATGTTTAACTGTAATAATCTATTTAAAGTGCCTCTTTTCAGTTTGAATTAAATTAAAGTTATGGTTTTTCATGAATGCACATACAGAATGTGTTTTAAATTGGCAAGTAGTCCACTGGCTATAATTTTTTACAATAAATCACTTTAATACACGGCAATTACAAAGTTCTGACTTTGTAATTATATAATTATGTACAGATACAGACAGATATAAAAGATTCCCAAGAGATATCTGTCTAAATTTAAATTTTTTTGGCAAAAATATCATTTACAAGTCAACGGTGACTGAGCTCTACACAGCAGCAGTAATGCCTACATTAAAATCATGGATAGTTTGAATTTGCAGTACAACTACCAACAGAACACCATGAATTATAGATGCTCAAGTGATTAAAGATTCTCCTTGAAACTCTTACAACTATTAAAGCTTTTCAGTGGCTTATTTGGACTACAATACAATGTGCAGTGAGTGCAGAAAAGTCCACAGACCCGCTAGGCAACAATATCGTCAATTTGACATTGTAGAGAGAGATAACCAAAGATATAGCAATTTCAACTCTGATTAAAATCACACTTGGCCTCAAAAATATTGTTGCAGAGTGAGTGGACAACACACACAGCAAAAAGGTCCTGTGTGAAAAAATACAACTGAAGAAGGCTTTTGGAAATGGAACAAACAAGTCTTAAATAGAATATTTTGAATATGTTCATGCAGGCGGTTTAAAGAGTACAGGGGGGAATAATGGCAACTGTAAAGTTTTTTTCTAAAGTTGTTCATCGAATGCAGAGTGACATTTGAGGTATAATCCATTTTAAAACAGCTGGATACCTTATTTGTTAGTCTGTTGGTTTCATTGCCTATAGCTTTAAATTAATATATATATAACAAATTATCAATATTATAAAAATCAAGCCTCATTTGAATCTTCAGGTGTGGCTCACCCTCCCAGAGACATCCAATACAGGCTGAATGTGAGTAGAGAAACACAGAACTCAGCAAATCTACAACAGACATGGGCCTACATTTTCAGTTTCACCCCCACAGAAGTTTAAGGCTTACTTTTCCATCCAGTTCAGTACAAAAAAATTGACAAAAAGTTGCTTTTTGTTTCAGGAATGGAAACCTTGCTTCTGACACTCATTAAAATGGTTAGTAGTGCAGCTGAAAACTTACAATAAACTTTGAAAATAAGTAAAAAAAATATATATATATATATATATATATACTGTATGTTGTAGGTTATTTTGTGAAAATATAAAAAATAAAATAGGCCTATAATCAAAACGGAGACACATGTAATTCCGCTAACTTACATAACAAGGTGAAATTCCCGTGCTTGCAACCATACTGTTGAACTCCAATTCACATTTCCAAGAAAAGCTGAAAAGCAAGTATCTTTTTTTTCTCTTCCAGTTCCACGCGCTCTGTCAACACACACAAAATAGCCTAAATCTGATGCTATTTAGAAGTCTGTACCTCCTAGTAGGCTGATAAATTAACACATTAGACATGTAACATTCTCCGTTTTTATAAGTTACATTAACTGCTAAATACACTTAGTTCGAATATTACAATGTGACGTCTGAATTGAACGCGTTCCATTGTGTCAGCGTCAGGTCATAATGCAACAAACTCACTTTTATTGCGAATAACTTTTATTCACCACAGGCTTTCGAGGCTGGACGCATAAAATGGCGCAAACGTATTTCACTCCCTCCCAAAATAACGCAATTCAAGATAGTTTCACAACAATTATACGAATTAGCAATAAATGTCATTTTTACATGACAAACCCGGCGAGTTTGAGATATCTTACCGGTTCAGACGGTTCCGAGTTCAGTGTCTGATGCATCTGAACTGCGTGTATCTGCGCCAGCACCACGTCTGTTACTCCCGCTCAAAAACCGACGTGAAAAAACACCAAAATGACACATTCTTCGCCGCAGCCTTGCTGAATCCAAATCTTAGGACCCTGCTGCATTTTCCAGAATTTTTCTATATTTTTCCTCGCACCCAGCGCAATTTTTATTTATTATTTTTTAAATATATCGCCGATTTTTTTTTTATATACGCAGCTGAAAACGATAGCCCCCCTTTTTCTCCTTCGGCTCCATAATCGGTACGTAATGGTCACTTCTTTGGTCGTCCTTAACAGATGTCTGCCGATTTTGTTTTCTGATATGGTCCTATCATGTTGTTTTTCCACATTCGGATACAAAGTCTTGTATTTTTAAGACGAAGCGTCGCGCGCTCTATCTCTCCATCCGCGCTCTCAGTGTTGATGTTATCGCCGCTTACTCGAAAATGGCGCCGAAAGTGACTCTCCTCGTTCAAATCTGTAAGAGCCGCCCCCAGCACGCATGCGCATGCGAACATGGATTTGGAGAGCGGTTTGAAGGTGGGAGATAGAAATATTTTTTTCTCTCTATAAAAACGATACGAAATAATCTTGCATTCTCTGTTTTTGCACATTAAAAGCCGTGTTTAGCTATTTCGAAAAAGAAACCCGCGCGCTCTGCCATGTGAGGGAAAGCATTCAAATCGGACAGATATGAACAGACCAGAAGCCTAGGAAAATAAAAAAGTAGCCCGTGGCTATCTAATGCTTGTCATTTAAGCCATTTCATCCACTACTTCCCTGCCAGCTCCCTATAGAGAAACTTATGTAAGGTGTTCCTCTGTATACGCCCTATGCAAACTGATAGTTCAGTCTCAGCGGTGCTGTAAAATATCCATTCTGCTCAGAAAGAGGGGAATATGACCTGGTTTTTCCTCAGCAAAAGCTTTGACACACTTGAACGGACAAATTTTAACGTTGCCCACTGATATCCACACAAAATATATATTTATGGAGATGCCAAGGGTTACCCCATTTCATGCTTACTACAGCCTTTTGATATGATGTCAGAGACATCAAGGCTCTAAAAAAAGCTAATTTAATCAGCACTAAACAATTACACTTTTATAGCATTGACAATCTAACATGTTTTATCTAAACATCTACAAATACCTGCATGGCTTACTCATTATGAGAATATTCATGCAGACTGTAACCAACAATGAAATTAAATGTCATGTACATGTGTACAACCCCAACTTCATTAGAGAAAATTGTTACAGATTAAATTGGTATAAATAAAGTAGAGCTGTTGTTTTATTGCAATTCATAACCTAATAAAAATATATTTTCTCCAATTAATCAGTGGTTAGACACAATGCTGCACAAAGCATTTTGGAGTAAATCTGAGTATGTGACTGGATGCACACTGTCAAAGTTCTTTCAAAAATGAATAGGGCCAGTTTTGATGACAGTTCACACTTAATATGAGTTAAATTTGCCTTACAATGCAAAATGTATGAGAAATACATGATTAGCCCCACGTTTAAGGCCCTGTCTGTCAGCTCATTTTAGACAGCCAGCTACATCATAATCTTGACTAAGTTTCTTAATTCAGGACTCATGTACCATGTCATGCATTTTTTCATAATGTAAGTCGACGTTGACAACAAAAAGGTTGTTACTGAAGTCCAGACACACTCTACATTCATAGCTGAAAACTCTCTAAATTAAATTAAACTATCTTCACCTCAAACCACTCTTGAAAAACACGGAGAAAACACGGAGAAAACTATATAAAATATATTAAATGAAAAAAGACTGAGTGTAAATTTGATTAACCCATTTTGTACGTTTCCTGCTGGCATGAGAGGCATGTATAGTATCTCTTTTGAATTTTTATTTCAATTTATATTAAGATTTAAAGAGGACATTAGTACAAAAGAAAAAAGACCCACCGTTGTTAAAATTTGCTGAGTCAGCAAGTTACATTAGGGGCCCACTACATTTGTTAGATCACTGAGAGGAGAAATGTGGTGCTTTCTTGTATGCCAGTGCCTTTTATTAACATATACAATCTCATTATACAGTCTGATGGACTCAAAAAGACATTTAAATATTTACAAACATTTGCACTCAAGACCTGGTGTGACACATTCACCTTAAAGAAATCTGCAAATGCGTCTGCTGTGCACTCCTTCACCCTCCACATGTCAAACATGTTTTTTGTTGGGGTGTGAAAATAGGGGCAGTTGTAAGGGGTGAACTTGAGTGTGTGTGTGTTTCTGAAAGGGTTTTGTTCCCTCATTGAAGGGTCTTGACCCCCCCACCCCCACCCTAAAGCCGTCTGAAGCAGCTGCACCCCTGTGATCTCTTTAGTGCGAGGGAAGGGGCGGTAGCATGTGAGGGGACAGCCCCCTCGCCCCACCCCAAAGCCATCTGAAGCAGCTGCACCCCTGTGATCTCTTTAATGCAAGGGAGGGTGGCGGTAGCATGTGAGACAGCGGTAGCATGTGAGGGGACGAGGCCAAAGCCTACACACTTAAGGAACAACATCCATCAAAAGCCAATAGATGCCTGCAAGTCAAGTCTGAGAACACAACAGCAACCTTCGACCCTTGTTAAGTGGCCTGACCTAACAAGACAGCCACTGACTCTTGCTGGTTTGTTTGCTTTAACTTCATTTATTAGAGTCCCACCACATAGGGAGATATGTTCTTATTAAATGGTGAATTAGTTAATTTCCTGTGATTGCATGGCCTGGCAATTAAACAGATAGGGAAAGGCAGGACCTTAAATGCAAAAGAAGGTCACAGATTATTCCTTAAAGACTCAACACCAATTCACAGATCTTGTCGACAAAGCAAATAGTCATTATATGCCAACATGCTATTTGTTTAAAGTGTCTGTGTTTATGGAAAATGTCATACCAAGTCATTAAGACAAATTTGTGTTATGATTCTGTCATCCACACATTTTATAATTACATTACATTTATGTTTTTGTAATACAGTACTTCTGCAGAGGAATAACAGACACAAGTGCATATTTCTCTATGTTTTTCCATATATATTTTTCCTCGCTGTCCTGGTGCAATAATGACTGAGTGACAATTTAGTGTGTCCTATTTAACTTTTTTTTTTTTTTTTTTTTTTTTTTGCTGGAATGTGGTATTAAAATGGTATTTCATCAACCCTGATTGCATGCCAATTTCTATCCTTATTAATCCTGAATAGTCCACTTCAAGTACCAGTACATGTTGACTATATATTACAGTCTCATAATGGCTGGAATCATGTAGGATATATTTGATCAAGTCTTTCTAGCATTTCAGTCCACTGTCGGCCATCTTTGGAACGCTCTCGAGAGGCTATTTCCAGTCATGCCAGTGCAGCTCCTATCTACTTGAATGGAGAAAGACCAAAATCTCAAAAACGGTTGGTCAAGATTACGATAAAAAGAACGAATTTCAAATCAGCAATAAAATCTAACAATACAGGAATCATACATGTGATTTATTTCCAAATATTACGCTAAAATAACGCATTTTCCCGTCTCGTATAGCTAAGGCGCATGCGCATTATACAGTTGATTGACAGGTGATGTCTGTAACTAAAAGGTGATTGGCTCTTTTAACTGTAAGGCGGGACTTCCTTTCTTCATCCGTTGACCGCTGGGCACTCAGAGCTCCGTGGCTTAGCGTTCCAATTTCTCCCATTCATTTTAATAGAAGTGGCTCGTCTCTGCTAAATAATCTCTGGTTTGATCCACGCAATGCATCTGCGACATTGTTTAGCCTTTCAGGAGCATCTGTAAGTAAAGCAGGTGGCCAAAATTATGACAATTACTCCAACCGAGGAAGCCAATTGTGCAGCAACTGATACAAAGACACAACAGAGTGCAGGCGCTTCAGCGGTACGAACTCAAATCCAGCCGGAAGTCCCGTCCCCAGCAGCTTTAACGTCGATGATGTAACCCCTGTCCAAATTTAGAATGTTGTTGATGCCTCTTTAAGTTTTTTATCTGGCTGAGAGCGCTGTCTATCACTCGACGTCACGACTATCCTGTTATTATTGTAAACAGTCTACCCGTTCTTGTGCTGTCGTCCTCCACCTCACGAAATTCTCCCCCGGTCCTTTGTTCACAAAAGTGAACGGCTGGGCATTAAAACCAATGATATAGACACAGTTTGGTTATTGGAATAAATCGTGCGTGTTAATCCTCAGCTGTGAGAATGAGCAACATGTGAGAAAATATTGGTTTTGAGACACATAACACATCCTCGTATAAATTCAGTGTGGCGGAATGGAAGCGGAGTGCATCTTTCATTGTAGCTGAATATAGTAAAAACCGGCACTTCACTGCTTGGCTTTCGCTAAATCTTTTTTCTATGGTGGATGATGCATTTTGAGCGACCGAATCGCTCTTTTGATGCGCTATTCAACCTTTACAATTCTCCGAAATGTATTGCGGAAAAGTATAATGGACATCTACTTAATGTAGGATACTTGAGCAAATTCTTAAATTACCTCCACGCCTTTTGTTTAAAACCCTCGCGAAACACAAACATTCATTCAAAAAACTAGCGCCCTTCTTTTCGCCTTGGTTGTTTTCCACTTCCGTTGATACACCTACAGGAATGTTAGATAAGCCAGATAATTAATCGTAAACAACATTGCAACTTTCGTCCTCAAATATGGAAATATGGTACAACCAAAACAAGAGGGAAAAAACACACCGTGGATGGCAACTCAACAACAAAGATTTTAGTCCGTCGCATGAACCAAGAGCGAGCAGAGCTAGAGATACTGAATAGGGAAAATCCAAAGACACTACTGGTTTATGATACTTACTTGATGGTCGGAATAACCCCGGGGAAGTGCAAAACCATTTGAATGAGTACGTCGAGCCAAAGAAGCCGCGGGAAAGATATTCCGGTAGAGTGCCGGACTCCCATCCGTGCGCGTCACCGAACCACTACTCTATCTCTATTATTGCAATTATGCCAAGCTTCAAGGAAGTTGTCCTTTTGTTCCAGCATTTATACATTGCGTCAATGTTGCGAAAAGAGGAGGCGGAGCGGAGAGTGAGGAAAAACAAGCGAGCAGCACACGACCTTATGTACACAAAACCCAGACCCTCCTAACAAAATCGACGGGATCAGATGAGATCACGTGTTCCGCCTCACTGTACAGCCGAACTCATATGGGGCAGGATATACGCTTCCTGGGGTACGAAGTGTCAGTCAAGTCCTCATCAAAGCACCACGACGAGAACCCCAGAGTGTGCATATATAATGCTTTGGGCAATATGTTTATGTTTATTCATTCTTTGGCGAAACTCAAACCACAGCGGACAGAAAGCGGTAGGGCGGATTTGTTCTGTCAGTTGCGAGATGATGATCCAGGTCTCCAAAGTTCAGGTGAAAGGACGTTATCTTAACAGCGGATTCAAAAAGGCTTTGAATCATAGTTTTGTTCGAGCACATAAGTAGATTCAACATATACATACATGCACACAGTTGCTTGTACAGTTCAACTGAATTACTTAAAGATGCATGCGTGTCCGTCCTTTTGACTCAACCGGACCATTGCCCCAGTTACAGCGGAGTTGCATCACGAAGTTTGCTTGTCGCTTTGTCTGTTTCGCTGCAGTCAATACAAATTCCGGTCTGCACAAGACATATGGCATATACGATTAAACATAATTAAATCTTTATCAATATTGCATTGACATATTATGTGAAATTTAACATTTAACAGCACTTAAAACGGTTGGCTCATTTGGACAAAGACATACGCGCAACGATTTCACTTTCAAGAGTTGCTAATACTTAAACAATAGGCCTTTTAGCAGATGAGACAAATGTATTATAATGTGCTGATCGTAATAGTTGGCTAATTTTAACACCTTGAGCTATGACTGTGGAAGTGGGACCTGTTGAACTGACCTTGGCCTAAAAATACACTTTAGTAAAACCCATTGCCTATTGGTTCTTTTTGGGATTGGGATAACACACACAAAGCGGGAAAAAACTATTATGTATTGGGACAATTTGTGACTGAATGTGTTTTAAACCAAAGGTCATCTAGATGCCCAACATTTATATAACTTTATAACATTATAATAAACTAGTAGGCCTACTATAATTCGAAGCGTATTACAAGCAACACTAAGTAATTACAAATGTAATAAATGTAGTTAATTAGTAGCCCTTAATGCATTCCTTATTTATACGTAAGTAAAACACTTAAAACTTATACTAGGCCTATTTGATAAATAACAGAAAATCAACTTTCTTTTTAAAATAGGCCCACAGGCGAACGATTCAGTTGAGTTTTAAGGCCGATTTAGGTCACCTGTTTTTCAATATGGCGCAAAAGTTTCTTTCGGTAATAAAGAAGACCTATATGGCCATGGTTTTTGACAATGCATTTGGTGCTAAATAACTAAATGTGACCTCTTTGTGTATTAGAAAAATACAGTTTCACGACACAATCGTATCCCATGACGCACGTATAGGCCCTATGGTTAGAATAGCCGGTAATTTCAATATGCAACAGGTTCAAATAATAGAACTTGACTTTGTTCAATAGAACATGAACAAGACATTGCGAACATCTAACAAAATGTGCAAACATATAATTTAAATAATAAATTCGATCAGTTATTTATGAGAAACATGTAATCGTAAATGTTTACCAGTCATTTCCCTAGTTTAATAATTATATGAACATTTTGGAAACATCTTTTGGATTATATATTAAAATATTACTCCTATGTTAAATACGTAAATTGATAGCTGTAAAATTATGAAAACTGGGACACAAAACAGACATCATAAAAGCGCATCAATGTAGACGATCCGATTTTGTTTTTGTTGTAAAAACAAAACAAAAAAACAACAACAAAAAAAGAAACAAAAAGGGGGGGCTACAATTGATGTATACAGAGTTAAAAATTACTCTGGAAGAGACCAATATGATTAATGTAGTTTTTAGTCAAGCAGCTGGTCAGGTATCCCTATGTTGGATGACATATTGCGTGAAGATATTTTTCTTGTCATAATTTGACAAATCCAAGTGAATTCGTTTTGCGGAAGGACACTGTGACGTCAAAATTCGTCGTATGTGTATTTCTTTGAAACGGAAACATTTCCTACTTCGCCATACCAATTATAATTGTTACTTATAATGGGCTGTTCAGGAGATTAAAAACAATATAATGTTTTTTAAGATATAGCCTATCTGTTTTTTTTTTTCTTGAACAAAATTAATGGCTTTTTTTGGGGAATCCATTTGAAACTGAATAAGATAAGTTTGACTAACATAACCAGACTTAAGCGATTGAGTTTGTTTGAGTTGAGTTTTATTTAGTGTGTCAAGGAATTGTATTAAAGGGAAGGTGGTGACCATCTTGTTCGTCTTTGTGCAGTCGCATTATTTGATGCGGCTTCATAAAGAAAATGTTAGACTTGAGTGTAGCCTATGTTTCTACTATTTTAAACAGAGTTTTAGACGTGTTATCAGGGACAATCTACAAATAAAGCTCATTTAAATGTCTGTTTACATTGGATTTTACTTTTTACCGTCTCGATCTTCGAAGAAACACTATATAGCCTAACAGTAGCCTAAATAATATAAAGGTAAAACGTGTAAATATAGGCTACTTTGAAAATGTATCGTATCTGGGCGGGAAATGTCTTGTATAGCCGTGTGATATCTTGTGCAGTTTTAGTTTTGTTATATTCGTTGTGCCATTAAAACAACATTTAAGTGTTGACACATTAAATAATTTCTGGTGCGTATTAGCTAATTAAGCCGTTTATTTTATGGGCTGGATGTGTTAGCGCCAAATCTGTATAACTAAAATGTACACAGATGTGATGTGAAATAAAAAAGCACGGCTAATGTCGAACTTTTATTATTTTTAAACCATTGTTGAAATAAATGTGTAAATTACAAAACATTTTCTTATGTACGTAACACAAGGATTTAAAAATATGCACATGTTAGGTTTGCACAATTGACATCTTGACACAGGTTGATTAATCAAGTTGAAGTTGTACATGCTAAAACTGTGACTGCCATTAGGTCACTGATTAATTCATGTAACAAACCACTAAAGTTCAAACCCAATTATTAAAATACAGGTTTGACATACATACTATATGTGATGATCTAACCCACAAAGGTTTGCGCCACCCTGTCTTTTCAGTACACCTGTCATAGCAAAACATTTAAAAGAAGTTAGGCTGTCCCTCACCCGCAGATTGTCTATCTATATCCTCATATCTCTCCCTTACCATCAAGCAAAAGGGCTGTCTTCACCTCTCTGGGTTCATCATGGGTGTGCCATATTCATGAAAGTCCAGGAAAACTGATCTAGGATCAGATTCCTCTTCACTTTATGGTGATAGCGACCCAAGCCTATTTATAAATAGTTGCTGCCCTCTTTGATTACATATCCCTGTGCCTTCTCTCCCAGATCCCCCACTGTATCCAGGCTCTTGAGGACAATTCAGAAGGGTGTGTGAGTCTGTGCACTGAATTATATACCCCAAACATGATCTGACAAGAACGAGAGTGACATCTGATTAACCTGACAAAAATTTAGATGAATCCTGTTTTCAGTAACGTTCCATAAACAAAACAACCTGCCTATAAGTAATGGGGGTGACCATATCCTTGTGTTTAATTGTTCTTAATCTACTTGAATGGCTTGTGTTGGGGAAGACGGGTCAGGAGAGGCCTTGATCATTTCTGAATTCATTATTAATTCAATTAATTAATATATACAGTGTATAGTGTGTATATATATATATATATATATATATATATATATATATATATATATATATATATATATGTGTGTGTGTGTGTGTGTGTGTGTGTGTGTGTGCAATTTTAATGAGATAAAGATTGACCTGTCTTCAAATTGAACCGTTCTCTGTCCTTAATTTATTTGTGATATACTGCTAAATAGAGGAACTAACACCAGTGTTATCCTCTAAGATATCTGAAGTATCAGCAAGTCTTTACAAACCAAAGCTATTTTCAAAGAGTGCTTTATCAAGAGGAATATATGGAGAATGACGCCAAGTGTGTGTGACAACTGCAACACAATCCCAGTCCAGACAATCTCACAATAACGTAACCGATGCTTAGAACAATAAAAAGGTATTCTACAGATTTATTAAGAAAATCTTCAGAAATTGTTTTCTGTTGTTATAATTTAATCAAAGTATGTATGTAGGGATGAAACATTTTTACCCTCACTGAGCACTTTATTAGGAACACTATGGTCCTATAGTGCCCAATGTGGTCTTCTGCTGTAGTTGCCCATCCGCCTCAACGTTTGACGTGTTGTACATATTGAGATGCTATTCTGCTCACTACAATTGTATAGAGTGGTTATCTGAGTTACCATAGCTTTTCTGTCAGCTCGAACCAGTCTGGCCATTCTCCATTGACCTCTCTCATCAACAAGGTTTTTCCATCCACAGAACTGCCACTCACTGTATGTTTTTTTTGGTTTTGGCACCATTCTGAGTAAACTATAGAGACTGTTGTGAGTGAAAATCCCGAGAGATCAGCAGTTACAGAAATACTCAAACCAGCCCATCTGGCACCAACAATCATGCCAAGGTAAAAATAACTGATATTTTCTCCCCCATTCTGATGATTGATGTGAACATTAACTAAAGCTCCCTACCCGTATCTGCATGATTTTATGCATTGCACTGCTGCCACATGATTGGCTGATTAGATAATCGCATGAATAAGTAGGTGTACAGGTGTTCCTCAAAGTGCCTAGTCAGTGTGTGTGTGTGTGTGTGTATGTATGTATATATACTGTATATAATAGTGATAAAAAAAAAAATCATAAAAAAATTGTCATCACAAATCAGAAATTTAAGCCCCAGTCATCGATATACCTCACTGCTTAACCTTGAGGAAAAGGTGCGCTTTTCTATGCACAAAGTGTATGACGATTGAAAAAAGTATTTATTGTTATTGAATACTGATAAACACAATTAATGTGCAAAGAAATGATAAAGTCTGTTTTGATAAAATTAATTTAAATAAAAAGGTGGTTAGTGATTGATTTATTGTTGTGTACCTGTTGCTTATTTTGCTCAAGAGCATTATCTATTTAACCACTTGTCATACAAGTCCTGTGCTAAAAACACGTGACTAAAATTATGCAGAAACCACAATGTTCAAGTACTTCTGATTTTTAAAGTGATAGTTCACCCCAAAATGAAAATTCATTTACTCACCCTTATGCCATCCCAGATGTGCATGACTTTCTCTCTTCTGCAGAACAGAAATTAAGATTTTTAGAAGAATATTTCAGCTCTGTACGTCCATACAATGTGATCAGACCTTTTGTAGCCCCTAAAATCAAATAAAGGCAGCATAAAACTAATCCATATGACTCCAGTGGTTAAATCCATGTCTTCAGAAGCAATACAATAGGTGTGGGTGAGAAACAGATAAAAATGTAAGACCTTTTTTTACTCTTAATCTCCATTTTCACTTTTACAACTGAAAGTCTCAAGTGGTGCCTGTTTAGTTTCACTTTCAGTAAGTGAAAGTGGAGATTTACAGTAAACATTTACTTAAATATTGTTCTGTTTCTCACCCACAACTATTATTTTGCTTCTGAAGAGATGGACTTAACCGCTGGAGTCATTTGGATTACTTTTATGCTTGCTTCATGTGATTTTTGGATCTTCAAAGTTCTGTTCACCATTCACGTGCATTGTAAGGATATGTATAATAAGGAGAAATTCTTCAAAAAATCTTCGTTTGTGTTCAGTAGAAGAAAGTAAGTCATCCACATCTGGGATGGCATATGGGTGAGGAAATGATGAGACAATTTTCATTTTGTGGTGAAATATCCCTTTAAAAAAAAAAAACTGCTATTCTCAAGTTTAAAAATACTGTCACAAATTCATACAAGGCAGATCTCTTTTAAAACGTCACTAGCTTGTGGATCTCTCAGAATTGTATCTTCAGAATTTTAAATTGAACACAACCACCCTGTATATTGACGTGCTGTCTGTAACCTCCCTGCTCAGCTGCTGTCTGACTGCATGACAAAGCTTCCATGCGAATCAGAACAAATACCAGAGACTTAGACACCACACATATTCCCCTCCTCTGACCCCCTCACTCATTTGACTCACTGACTCTCATGCACCTGCTGTGCAAGGGTATGTGTTTGTGCATGTGTCTGTGTATGAATCAGTGAGTCAAAACGATAAATAGATTGTGTGCAGGTATGTTTGTTTGTAGTTTCCAAAAAAGTCTGAAGGACATGATAGGTGTAGATATTTGTGTGTGTGTGTGGGTCTGGTGCGGGTCAGGGCATGCTTTCCTGGCATCCGAATCATTTGCACTTGCTAGTGATGCTTGCCAGCCACACCATGCTTCACCCTGCAGACATGTTTTCAACACAGACATGATGACACTTACTAGCTGCAGACACTCCACTCGCAGAGCCATTCAACTGCACAGAAGTGCATAGGTGGTGGTAAAAATGAATTATTAATTAATTCAGTGACTACAAGTAGGCTCTAAGCATGTTCTTGGAATAGCACGTGTACATCAATTATAAGTTCTTTGATCACACAAATTATGGAAAAGAAGTGGCTTCTTCGCAGAACTCAAAGTTGTTATTATCAATCATGCAGATACAGAATCTAACATCTAACATATCTTTTTGGTCAACTCATTCATTTCAGTCTTGGCACTTTTTTCCCCCCTGAGCACAAAGGAAGAGAGAGGATCACACTACCAGATGGCCACAGGGTGAGATGATGATGCTTCCATAAGGACACTGGTGCTGTTCTGTTAGAGCAGTCACTCAGTTCAGATTGAATCACCCTCCATCAGTCTACAACCCACACTAACACACAATAAAAGAGAGATTTTGACAGTTTGTTTGTGTATTGACGAGTTTACCTGGTTGTTGTAACAGCAGACCAGCCATCATATAATAGTAAGGTCAAAGGTCAGAGATTATCAGGTCTTCTATAACCTGTTTTTCTATAATGGTACTTGAACAGACTAGTATGACCTTATGAAATTATTACTACCCTGTACTACAAATAGCTTTAAAACTCACAAAAAATCAACATAAAAATCCCTTTATTTTTACACTCCCATACACTGAAGTGAAAATGTTGCTTGCTTCCCAAAAATGAGGCTTCAAAAAATCCACACATTTTAAATAAAGAACACAATATACACTATTTACAAAAGATGTAGAGTGCACAGTATACACAATATTTAGAATGGGCAAGAAAATTATGCATTATAAAATCAGAAACATTCACTCTGCTGTGCAAAAGAAACGTAATATGAGATACTGTATTTCCAACATAGTCTCATGACAACTCAATAAATTGTACGAGACTGAGAAATCCAAAGATATCACACAACGAAAAGGTGCAACTTTTTTCCCTATAAATGCCAACCGATCAACAGACTTTCAAATTAATACAATAAAGGCAAACATTTTAACTAGCTTCCTATCCCAACACTTTAAGAAACAAAATGTCTGTGAACAAATCTGACTACTCATTCCATATTTATTTATGCAATACAAATGGCCGAAGTATGTCAGTGATGTATGGTTTGTTAATTTGTAAAAGCCATATGTTATTGTATGAGCTCACTCTTATGATTTTATATTATTACGACTTATCATGAGACAGAGTTGCATATTTCCAAGTTAAACTCACTTTACAGGAGGCTTTTACCGGGGATGAGGTAAAGGGAGGCTGAAGGTCAAAATCATCCTCAATGTATCCAACTAGTAATGCTTCTTTTTCATTTCATATCTATCATTGGGAAAATTCTATTAGAAAGTTATCATCCCTAAACCCTATTCACTACGAAAGACAGAGCCCTTGATGTGGGCACTCTGAAGGGAGCATGGCATTACAGTTTAAATGTAGCCTGCACTAAAAGTCTTGTGAAAGGCCCCGTTGTAAAAATATTACTTTCTTACTTTTGTTTGAAACAACCTTTCCAGTGACATCCCCTTCCAGATGTGCCCTTCTAGGGTGAAAAATGCCATTTGGAAAACACCCATTATTTGCTGTTATTACTGTAACTTTTATGTAATTGATGTTAAAGGAATATTCTTGGTTCATTACAAGTTTAGCTCAATTGACAGCATTTGTGGCATAATATTGATTATGACAAAAACTAATTTCAACTCATCACTTCTTTTCTTTAAAAAGATCAAAAATCGAGGTTACAGTCAGGCACTTACAATGGAAGTGAATTGGGCCAAATGTTTGGAGGGTTTAAAGGCAGAAATGTGCATCTTCTAATGTTATAAAAGCATTTACATTAATCATACGGTTAAAACTCATACATTATTTGAGCTGTAACATTGTATAAATCGTAATTTTTAAATAGTTTTAGGGGTTATTAACATTAGATTGTCATGGCAACAAAGTTGTAAAATTGGCTTTACACAGAAAAGGTAAGTGAGCGATTTTATCACACTACAGTCACGTTAACACGCATAATGTTAACGTCTTGTGGTTATACGTTTGAAAAAAAATTGTGTTTTAACGTCTACAAATTGGCCCCATTGACTTCCATTGTAAGTGCCTCACATGAACACAGATTTTGAGCAAGAAATTTTAACAATTTATCTTACTCTTAATGTTGTCTTTATTACAACTGATGTGCAATTTCATTATAACTGGTGTGTGATTGCTGTTAGTTCAATAAGTTTTGACACATTGTCGCAGTGTCATCACAACAGAACAGTCATTACAGTTTTTCTCTTTCAGAGCTTGAACTGTACTATTCTTACCCACTGATTTTGTTTTGAAAAGTATCTCATCATGAAAGGCAGTCACAGCCACATGCAGGTCTGGGCCAGTCCAGGGTCAGCGTCTGTGGTTCCAGAACCACAATACTGATGCTAACAGCAGCCCACAGCACAGCCATGTGGAGGAACGTGGGTACAATCATTAAGACAACCTCTAATGCAAAGCTGACTGGGTTTTCACATGTTAATAACTATGGCAATACCAATACAGTGGAGGTGATTCCAGATCACTCTTTATAAATACAGGATTGGTTTAGTAGATGGCCCTTAACTGAACCCAACTTGAAAGGGAAAAAAAGGGTTGTTAAAAGAAATAGAAAACAAATCAAAACAAAGAAAAAAAGAGCAGAGCAGAACACAACAAAACAAAAAGAGCGTTGAAAATCAATTGGTCATTTTGAGTTAAGTGTGTTAAGGGAATAGTTCCCCCAAAAATGTAAATTCTGTCATCATTTACTCACCCACATATCGTTCCAAATCTGTATGACGTTTTCTATCTATCTATCTATTTATCTATCTATGCGAACAATGTCCACAGCAGTTTTATGGTATTAGTGAGAGAAAGAGGGGACTGAGGGTGAGCATGTGTTACAAATGTGGCCATGCTTGCATGTGTGAGATTCAGACCTGAACGGCCCCCACATAGACCCTTTATGGACCAGAACCAACATTAGAGGATTCATGTGGGAGAAAGAGAGAGAGGTGTGTATGAAGTGCTGTGCCTGAGAGAAGAAGGGGCGATCGAGCCCTTGAGCTCTCTCCAGCCTGTATACTGAAAGGCTGTGCTTTGTGTTCGGTGGACACAGGCGTAAATGTGCCTTTGTACTCACCCAGCACATCACATACGCACTCTTCTGCTGGTCACACGCACACCCTGTTGCCTTTCCACTCACACACATCAAAACATGAGGAGAGACCAGAGAGTGTGAACCTGCAGATATGCTAATTCACAACACTGACGCTTGGTGAAATGCTGATTTGAGCCAAAGCAGAGACTGTGACTTGTGTTGAAATGAATCAAAGTGAAAACTATAGAAGCAAAAGAAGGTGTAGACTCTTGTAACATGACTTCAAAGGAAGAGTTCAACCAAAAATGGAAGTTCTGTCATTATTTACTCACCCTCATGTTCTTTCAAACCCATATGACTTTTTTCCCCTCAGTGGAACACAAAAGGAGATGTTAGGCAGAATGTTAGTCTCAGTCACCATTAACTTTCATTGCATCTTTTATCCATTTGAAAAGCAAATAGAGACTGAGGTGGTCATTCTGCAAAACATATCTTTTTTTATTCCACCGAGGAAAGAAAGTCATACAGGTTTGAAACAACACGAGGATGATTAAATTATGACAGAATTTTCATTTCAATTAAGTTAGCTGTGGTAGAAATGCTTTACCATGCAGAACTGCAATGCTGTGAACTGTGACATTGATCGTGCACGTCTGTGTACATGTATTTTTGAAAGCTCTTCATCCAAAAGCATGGCACCCATGAGTCACAATCAATAATGAGTCACACACACACACACACACACACACACACACACACACACACACACACACACACACACACACACACACACATGTTGTGTTTCCATGTTTTATGGGGACTTTCCATAGACATAATGGTTTTTATACTGTACAAACTTTATATTCTATCCCCTAAACCTAACCCTACCCCTAAACCTAACCCTCACAGAAAACATTCTGCATTTTTACATTTTCAAAAAACATAATTTAGCATGATTTATAAGCCGTTTTCCTCATGGGGACCGACAAAATGTCCCCACAAGGTAAACATTTTTGGGTTTTACTATCCTTATGGGGACATTTGGTCCCCACAAAGTGATAAATACACACACACACACACACACACACACACACACACACACACACACACACACACACAAAATAATTTATTTTCTTTAAAACAAAATCTTGGGGGCATCTGTGGTGACCAAAAAAATATTTTCTTTTTGTTGCAACACTTTCCACGAACTTCCATTTGACAAAACATATAAATAAAGTGCTATTCATTATTCATTAATCAAAATGTATGTGAAAAATTGAGAATTTATTAGCTCACCTGTAAAACATGCATGACTCACCATCAGAAATGAATCAAAGCAAGTTCAAATGTAAACAAACCAATAATACACTAAAGGACGAAAGCATATTTAACCTGAATACTATTAATAATAATAAAAATTATAATCATATTAATACATTTATTAATATACATAATATTAAAGTATTATACATACACAGTAATATAGTATTATATATATTACACACACACACACACACACATAAACTATGTATTAAAATTGTAATACATTTATAGAAATATATACATGCATTTACTGTCTATTATCATAACAATATGTATACTAACCTAATAAAAATTATAAATAAATATATGATAACATACATTAAATGCATATATACACTCACCGGCCACTTTATTAGGTACACCTTTTCATTTACTTATACATGGGATGATTATCTAATCAGCCAATCATGTGGCAGCAGTGCAATGCTTAAAATCATGCCGATATGGGCCAGGAGCTTCAGTTAATGTTCACATCAACAATCAGAATGGGGAAAAAATGTGATCTCAATGATTTAGACCGTGGCATGATCCAAGCTGACAGGAAGGTGGCAATAACTCAAATAAACAAGTGTTACAACAGTTCTATGCAGAAAATCATTTCTGAACATACGTTGAACATTGAGTCGGATCGGCTCCAGCAGCAAAAGACCGCTCTGGGTACCATTACTGTCAGCTTAGAACAGGAAACGTCTCGGTTACGTACGTAACCTCGGTTCCCTGAGACGAAGGGAACGAGACATTGCGTTACTAATGAATTTCTTCCTTCAAATAGGTCGTGTATGAAGGCACTCCCCATATGCGTTAGTAACGCAATGTCAACTGGAACTGGAACTGAGGCTGCAGTGGGCACAGGCTCACCAAAACTGGACAGTAGATGATTGGAAAAACATCACCTGGTCTGTGCAAATCAGGATTTCTGTTGGGGTACACAGATGGCAGGCCCACTGCAGCCTTAGTTTTCTGTTCTTGGCTGACAAAAGTGGAACACAACATTGTGTTCTGCTGTTTTAGTCCATCTGCCTCAAGGTTCGACATTGTTGTGGTTTCTGAGATGCTATTCTGCTCTACAATTGTACAAATTGGTTATCCGAGTTACCGTAGCCTTTTTGTCAGCTCGAACCAGTCTGGCCATTCTCTATTGACCTCTCTCATCAACAAGGTGTTTCCATCTGCAGAACTGCAACTTACTGGATGTTTTTTTGCTTGTTTTGGCACCATTCTGAGTAAACTCAGAATGAGATTGTTGTGTGTGAAAATTCCAGGAGATCAGCAGTTACGGAAATACGCAAATCAGCCCATCTGGCACCAACAATCATGCCATAGTCTAAATCAGACCACATTTTCCCCCATTCTGATTTTTAATGTGAACATTAACTGAATCTACTGACCCTTATCTGTGTGATTTTATACATTACACTGCTGCCACACAATTGGCTGATTAGATAATCACATGAATAAGATGTACAAGTGTACCTAATAAAGTGGCTGGTGAGTGTTTATTTATATATTTATGCATATACATATGGGAGGCCAATTATATATACTTTTCATGTAAATTGTTTAAGTTTTCATGTCTATATTGATTGTAAAAGTTCCCTGTCTGTCGCTCACTCGAAGTTTTGTCGAATTAAGTGACACTAGGGGATTTTCTTGAAGGCCTCGTTTACCTCTGAACTTGAGAAAAGGCCAATGAGAAATTGGCAGACAGAATTTGCATGTCCCTCCCCCGGACATACGGGTATAAAAGGAGGGAATCGTGCATCTGTTCTTTCAGATTTTTTCTTCGGAGCCGAGCGGTTGTACGATCAGTGAGCTGAGATCACTTCTGTTCCACTCACCTCTGCAAAGCGTTGCTGTTGGATCTACGGTGCGTATCAGCGGCTTTCTCCTTCTCTGCAAGCCAGTGCAGCTTTGCCCCTGGGCCAAGTGCTTCTGAAAAAGAGAATATTTTTTTAAGAGTTTATTTCTCTAAAAGAGCACACACAGCAGGCATTGAACGTCCTTTTCAGGACGTGTCTTTTTAATGATGCTTTTCTGCCTCTGTGTAGTTCCTGGATGCTGTCAATATCTCTCCGCTCCTGACGTTCATAGACGCTGCCTCGTGTGTCTGGGATCACACTGAGGCGGCTTTTGTGGATTTTTTCTTGTTCTCACTCCTTCCTAAAAAGGAACACCATTCCAGCCGCCCCCACGTCGCTCCTCCTTCCCACGGGATTGAGGATGACCCGGCTGGCGATGGAGGCAATGGCAGCCGGCTCGGTTTCGCCGGGTAGATCCCAACGAACCACTTGCCCCCGGCACGATCGTTGAATTCCGTCCAGGCTCGAGGTACGAGTGGTTCGCCTCATGGGCAGTCTGACTACTACCTCAGACCCGCTGAGCCGGATGATGAATTCTATCTTGCCTTGACATCGACCCTTCCTACGGTTCACGTTCGACAGCCAGGCATATCAGTACAAGGTGCTCCCGTTCGGCCAGTGCCTGTCCCATCAGCAGCTCATGTACACGGTTCAGCGCATGCCGTGATTGTATAGGGACCCCTAGCTTCGCTTCATTCGACACAATGTTGAGTGAGCGACAGACGGGGAACATATAGGTTACTGTTGTAACCTCCGTTCTCTAATGGAGTGAATTAGACGTTGTGTCCCCCTAGCCACGACGCTGAACCGAGCCACTGTATGTCCAAACCGTATTCCCGGCTCCTCAGTGCAAAACCTGAAAGAACAGATGCAAGATTCCCTCCTTTTATACCCGTATGTCCGGGGAAGGGACATGCAAATTTTGTCTGCCAATTTTTCATTGGGCTTTTCTCAAGTTCAGAGGTAACTGAGGCCTTCAAAAAAGTCCCCTAGAGTCGCTTCATTCGACACACCGTCTTGTTCCCTCCATCAGAGAATGGAGGCTACAACAGTAACCTAGACGTTCCCTATTTTGTATGCAGAAACACATCTGGGTTATTGTCTTATGTAATCCAGTCTCATAACCATCTTATTACTGCTGTTTGTGTGCAGCATTTGATTTATATGATGTTTCAGAGCAGTTTAACAAGAACTTTTAGAAGTAACAAGCGTATTGATGAGCTCTGTGTTTGGGCCGGTCACCCCCATGTGATCTTATTCAGATCTTGGCTCTACTTTTTAAAGACAACACATTTAGCACTTTGTCTCTCTCTCTATCATTATATGTGCAGAACCAAGCCGGACATTTGGAAACTAAATTACAGGTTTTAGTGGATTTGTACCATAACACAGTCAGGTCAGGTCAGGTCCCCTTTACAAGGAGCATTTAGTGTTTCAAGCAAAATGCCTATAACAGCATGCAAGACCTCTCTTCAACCGATTAAAATTTCCATCATCATGATTGCAAGGTCGAAACAAAGAATAAAAAACAGTCACAGGCGCCGATTTAGGCTATGTTTCTGCCCGTGGGCATCCTATGGGGGTGGGGTCAGATCAGATTCAGCATTCGTTGTGCGTGACGAGTTATTTCGTTAGGTGTTGCAATGAGAAGACAATATACTGCATTCCAGATGGCATAAATGATGACTTTACAGTGCACTTCAAAGGGAAAACAAAGATGGCAACACAGTTGGATCGTTACCTCTCCAGTTTTTTTTAAGCAATTTTCTGTGAAGAATGTGATAATATTTGGATGCCCTCTTGAAAAACATCCATAAACTCTCACACATGGTGTACATGTGCAAGTTTGCATCGTTACTATGACAACTAATGTGGATATTTTAGCTAAAGTGACAGCAGTCAGAACAGAAAGAAAGTCTAATTTGTCCACATATAACCTGCAGTTTAAACAGTCAGTCTAAAAATAAATCGTAATTGAAAAAAAAAACTCAACAGATTTTTCTGCAGTGTGAACAAAGCAGTGTAATTTGGGTCAAGCATTTTTATCCTAAGTAATAAGAAGGAATATAAGATGCATGCTCAGCCTGCTCAATTACAATTTTGGATATTGGTTTCAAACACCTAGTTCAAAAAAATATTTTTTTGTGAATTCTATCCTGCAAAATAAAATTGCACTAAAATTCCATATATGTTTGTAATAGTTTGTATTCTTAAATTAATAATTGTATTTTTCAGGTCAGGTGGCAAGATGTCACATTTTTATTTGGTCTAGTTCTCAGATTGTTTTAAATTTTATTAATGTATTCAATTTATTTATTACAATATTTGTTCTTCAAAACAACGGTATGATATGTTTGTATATTACATTATACATTTTTGCTGTTTTATGATTTTTTGTGTTTCATAGTTGATTTAATGTAGCTGAAAAGTCTATTCTAGGCTGTTAAATGGCAGGTTCCATCGTGACAGCTTACCCCCATTCTTCCACTATTGGGGCACATTGTCACAAAAGGTCAGCACGTGTTCAATAAGCTGTATTTTTTTTCCCTTGGCTAAAATTGTGAAAATGTTCAATAGGTTTTTTTTTTTTTTTTTAGCTTAGACAAGGTATGTGCTTATACATAAATCGACTTTTAAAATTAAACTGAAAAAAGTGTCACAACTAGTCCTGTTTTCCTCCTATAGTTTTGTTTGTCAATTTTGGTTGAATTTCTCAAATCCCCAAAATAGGCTGGTTGGATGTTGCATAAGTAGTGCTTATTGACTCTATTGCTATAAAGACCATCGCAGGTTTTTGTGGAAGTCCCCTTGGTGATCTGGTTCTGCAAGTGCATTCTGAAGACCAGCTTTGACAGCATGATCCCTCAGCTGAAAGTGTTAGCACACTACTCATTATCCTGAATTCATCTGACACAGATTGTAAAAAACAAACAAATTATCTAAATCTAAAGGAGCAATAGGCAATTTTTGTAGATTACCATGCATAAAATGTCCCTACTTCCCGACAGATGTCAGGTCACACAACTGAAAGTTTACCATGAGCACAGAGGTTATGTGTCTCCATGCTACATAGTAAAAGGGGAGAGTGAGCGAAGAGAGACAGAAAGATATAGACCAAAAGAGAGACAGCATAAGCCTAATAAGGCAAAGAAAAGCAACTGCTGGTTAATCAGGCCTCAGGTCCTGCATTAGAAGGGCAGCTCTTCTCTGTGCCCATAGAGATCTAAGGAAGATGAAGGGGTGAGGTTTCCAGGGGGTCTAACCTGCTGTTTTCACACAGAATAGTTGGGCTGAACATGCTTTATAGGTGTCCACTGGCTCATGTTGTTGACTAAACAAAGATTACCACCTTGATAAAAATCTGAGCAGGATTTTTGCAGACAATATAACCACATAATTTTATCAAGTCAAGTTGTATGTATTGCAGTAGTTTCTTGGTGAAATGAATACTAGAGGTGGTACAACAACAATGGCTTTTATTCCCTTTAATCACAGATTATCAGTTCACAAACACTTACTTTTCACCCTGTTCATCAAACAATGTTATCTTATGACATTAAAATTACTATAGGGCAGTACTTATAAAATATTGCTTTAAATAACCAACCACATTTGAAAGCTTATTCAAGTGTAAACAAATTGTGCAATACTTTCTATGACACCATCGGTTAGGCTTAGGTTTAAGGTTTAGTTAGGGTGGTCAGTTGTGTTGAGTTAAAACTTGATTAACATTATTAACCTTAAAGCATTAACCTTAAAAAGATGACCTGTTTGTGAGAATATTTAACTCACTTTTTGCACCACACAATGGACAGTTCACCTCGGAACTGCTGTGATACGTGTAAAGAACCACGTAAATGGCATTATGCAAAAATGCCGCCACAGTCGCGCAATTTTCATGAAATCAGGCTGGATAAAATAGATGAGAAAACACCCTGAAAAAGACTTGAATTGAAGGAGAAATCTGCACGAATAGCATAGAGACTTGGGGGTGGAATCTTTTTAATTGAGCCAGTAAACAACCACATAGCAAACTCCCAGAATGCAATAGCAAGCTCTTTCAGGCCACGTCCACACTACCTTTTCAATTGAAAACACATTAATTTAGTTGTTTATGCCTTTCATCTACACTTGAATGGCATTTCCTTCCAACCAAAACAGCGACAAACACTCTCCATAACTGCATACTAATGATGTGTAATACTTGTTCTGCACCAGCTACTCGTGTATTAAAAACACTACTCGAATATCGCAAATTAATTTTCCTTTACACATTTGCCTGCTGTGAGCAGTGCTGAATTACACTGTTTTTCCTCTTAATCGATCACCAAATCTCGCAGTTACAATTGAGTCCACTGGGGGGGGAGCTGTGGATGTGTGTTGTTGAGGTGGGGGATGAGAGAAGAAAATAAAATGGAATCTGTGCTTTTGAAAGCAAGTGAGACTATACTTACTATTCTTATTGAATTCTATTCTATTTGAATTTGATTCTTGTTGGAGTCATGCAAACCAACAGATGAGGATTGGCTTATATTGGTGGAAAGAAAATGCAAAGCAGTACGAGAAACTCAGAAGCTTATAAGACCAGTATGTGTGTATTTGTGTTAAATCTTTGACCACCTGCAGGGTACATTTTATAAAAAGCAAACTTTCACCAAATGGTGATATTAGGAAACTGAAAATGGAGGTTTTAAACTTGTGGACATGGCCTCAAAACCACAGCGCAAGCAATTGCAATAACATGGGTTCGATTCCCAATTAACACACAAACTGATACAATATATATACCTTGAATGCACTGTAAATCGCTTTGGATAAAAGTGTCTGCCTTTTATAATGCATAAATGTAAATGTAATACCCTAGCACTGTGGCAGCAAGTTTTGCATGGGCAAGCACCACTTACATTTTCTTCAGAAAATTGAAAAATCTAGTTACTGTTGATATTATTTTAATTGCCCTGCATTTGATTGTGCACGACGACATGATCAATATAATAAAAACTTTAACTTTGCATTAACAAAGACATTTAACTGGCAAAGAAAGTCCATGTACAACAATTTTAAGTATGTCACAAACAGTTTTGCACTAAACTGCATGTTGTTGATGTTGCTTCAATTGCCCTGTGTGTAATTGTGGATGATGAGTATACAATGAAGCATAATAACTTCACAATAACAAAAAACATTGCAATGACAAAGAAAGTCCTTGTATGAGGACTTAAGCACTTCACAAACTGCTGAGCTCTAAACCACATGTTGCATAAAAGGGAGTTGTAAATGAACTGGGAGTGTATGTGAGAGTGTAGACTGAGGGAGGGGAACCAGGGACACACAACTCGCCATGTTTGTATCGATCGTGCAGCAGCCAGAACTCATCTACAAGCACAAGCCCTCAGGCTCTACAAGAGACAGAGAGAAAGAAAGAAAGAGAGACTGGGAGACAGAGACAGAGTTGTGAAAGGAGGAGGAATGGGGAGGGGGGGCTGTTTTTGGTGAGGGAACGTGGGAACAAAAAACTCCTAGAGTTTTTGCTCCAGCTCTTTCTGAAAGAGGGTGTAAAGAGAGAGAAGAGAGAGAGAGAGACTGCTGGCTCTGCTCATGAGGATGATGTCATAGAGTATGACTTCACCATGTAGTGTCATCAATACACCCCCCTCCCCCTCCCCCACCCTTCTCTGCATCCCTCTCTCCCTAACGGAGAAGGTGCTGCTTCACTCATCCATAGCAGAAAGATAAAGAGAGGTGGAAAGCGAGAGGGATGGAGAAATGGAAAAAGAGGGAAACAATGGAAGACAATGAAATGGTTTGAGTAGGTTTCAGGTGAAGAAAACGGGACCGGATGAGGTGAAAGTGGCTGATTTTGAGAGAAAGCGAGAGATAGAGAACTAGGTACATGGAGAAAGAGAGAAGAATAAACAGATGGAAAGATAGTGATGGAGAGGGTGTGGGCACACACACACACACACACACACACAAACACAGAGTAAGACATGGGGATGGGTGATATATAGATCAGTGTATACTACAGTGAATTATTATTTTTTGGGGGTAAATATTGCAGAATAGATTAAATACTTTCTACATTGAATATGTTAGTTTAAGTGTGATCATGAAAATATTAAGTAAATTCTACATTTGTACTCAATTCAAATATGCAAAATCAACACTGTAGCTTATAAGTGAATATTACTTATGATTTTTTTTGGTTATTTTTACAACGCATAATCATCAAATCCTAAAAAAGAGAACCGTGTCATAATTATTTGCTACTTTCAGTAAATTTCAAAGGTAAATAAAACAAGTAAATTTTACTTAACTTTTAGAAGCTGGTGTTCCCAGCATGCACCAGGCTTGAATAATTTATGAACTTGCATGGTTTCAATTTTTGCAAGTGATTTACAAATTTTTTATTGTTGATTTTGTTTTTATGTTTAGGAACTCATTTTCTACTCAAAATTACCTGTTCACGGTAAAAAAAGATCTGTTGATTGTTATTGTCATCGTGTTTTGAGCACCAAGTGTTGCATTCAGCTACCCTGTGAAAGGCTTCCCTGAGTCATGTGGTACATATGTTCATGTGGTAAGTATGTTTAAAATGCATTTAAATGCTAGTAAACCTTTTAGAGCATAACTTAATTCAGGGCTACAAGCCACCAAGAATTGTTCGCAGCCTTAACTTACAAATATGCCATTTCTGCATGTAAATTGTTTCCTAGGTTGCTGTTTTTTTAAAGTAAACCTCACTTCAAATGTTCTCAGTATAGGCCTAGAATAAAATATTAAGAAAAATATCTGATGTTACAAATAAGAAATGGAGGAATTCATTAGCAGGCATGTCTAGCCCCCATATTTTTAATTTCGGTGGAATCTTTGCCCTGAGCCCTTGTTCATTTCTGACCTTTGTATGTATCAGCATAAATCAATTCAATTTAGTTTTTATGTCCTCCTCGTTATGACCCCATGACACAGTGGACTGGCTGATCTGTAACAGAGATTTGAGGGTTTGATCAAAATCATTCTGTGATCAGTCTTGTGGTCTTTCTTCTAATGTGTATGTGAGTATTTAGATTAGCAAAGATGATCCTAAATCAGCACAAAAGGCCTGCTTGGCCTTCTGCTTTGCCTTTTCCCAAACCACATGCTCCCCAAGCAGGGGAGCATGTGGTTTTGGAACAACGGGAAATGGCAAAGAGAGAGAGAGAGAGAGGAGAGGTGTATCGCTGCCAGGACTCCTGATTCTACAGCATCTGTCACCCTGAATCAAAAGAATGGAAATAAAATCTGATATTGAAAATTAATGTTAATGAAAGCAAAGCTGTATTTATTGAAAATACAGTCTATTCTAAAAATATGTATAATGCATTCAGTAAATCATGCATTTTTAGCAGTCTTTTAGCAATTTTTTTATTTCATTCTTATTTTCATTCTTATCATGTATTTATATAAACAATCATTTATACACTATTTTTATGATTCTGCTAATCTCTGACCTATTACAAAAATATACACTGATTAGCCAAAACATTATAACCACCTGCCTAATATGATGTTGGTCCTCCATGTGCCGCCAAAACAGCGCCGACCCACTGAGGCATGGACTCTACAAGACCCCTGAAGGTTTCCTGTTGTATCTGGCACCAAGACATTAGCAGAAAATCCTTCAAGTCCTGTAAGTTGCGAGGTGAAGCCGCCGTGGATCGGACGTGTTGGTCCAGCACATCCCACAGATGCTAAAACAGATTTAGATCTGGGGAATTTGGAGGCCAGGGCAACACCTTGAACTCTTCATCATGTTTCACAAACAATTCCCGAACAATGTGTGCAGTGTGGCAGGATGCATTATCCTGCTGAAAGAGGCCACTTCCATCAGGGAATACCATTACCATGAAGGGGTGTACCTGATCTGCAACGATGTTTAGGAAGGTGGCACGAGTTAAATTGACATCCACATGAACGGCCGGACCCAGGGTTTCCCAGCAGAACATTGCCTGCATCAAACTCCCTCCACCAGCTTGTCATCTTCCCACAGGGTATCCCGATGCCATCACTTCCCCAGGTAAATGGCACACACGTACACAGCCGTCCACATGATGCAAAAGAAAATGGGACTCATCGGACCAGTCGACCTTCTTCCACTGCTTCAAGGTCCAGTTCCAACACTCACGTGCCCATTATTGGTGCTATTGATGGTGGACAGGGGTCATCATGGGCACTCATATGCAGCAGGGTGCGATGCACTGTGTGCTGTGACACATTCCTCCCATAAACATCAATGCAAATATTTGTGACTTGTGCCACAGTAGATCTTCGGTTGTTTCGGTCCAGACGGGATAGCCTCCGTAGCTCTCGTCCATCGATGAGCCTTGGGTGTCCAACACCCTGTAGTCGGTTTGTGGTTTGTCCCTCCTCTGACCACTGTCAGTAGGTACTCACTACTAGGTACTCAACACAATGACTCCGAGAACTGATTGTTAACTTATCATCTAATCTTCCCAGACCTTGACATGTGGCCTTGTTAGGAGATAATCAACATTATTTGCTTCACCTGTGAGTGGTCATAATGTATTGGCTGCTCGGTGTACATTACAGCTGCAAATTGATTACAAATGTTTAACAAATAAATTGCAGATTAACATTAAAATATAATCATGAATATATTTATTTTATATTTTGTCTCAAATAGCTTGCAAGGAATTGGTTAGTAAAATTATTTAAACAAAACAATTGTGTATAAAGTTAATTAGACACATTGTTACAGGTATTACAGTATATGTTTACATGCCATAAAATCAAATGGACATACTGCAATTAGCTAAATATTCTGATATTTTCCAGTTTTCTTTTTAATAATAGGATCAAATGGTCAGATTAAATTAATATCAAGCTTTATTGGCAATATAAACTTGTGTACATTGCCAATGCATTATTACACACATTAGTATACATTAAGAAAGTTTAATTTGATGAAGTATAAAATCTCAAAATTATTATCACCTCTGGTTGCCATTCAATATCTTTCATGCATATGCTGTGTCTCTCTAGCATGGTTTTCGTTTTTTTATACTGTTTCTGATGATAGCGAGTGAGTGTTTTTGGGGTGATGTGAAGAGATATGGCAGCTTGCCCGTATCTCCCACACCTGGCTCACTACTTGCTGGTAAAGAAAAGTCTCCATTCTCCACACAGTAAATCTGCTCCTGTGTTTGTTATGCCTGGGACATACGCATCACGTAATAAGGGTGAAACATTAGTTAATTTTCAGGAAGTGAAAAAAAAATGCAGAGTAAAACTTTGGTTTGACTCATTCTGTGAAATGTGGGCAGGGTTGGGGGGGGGTTAGTTTTAAAATGAATTCCACTACTGTAAACTGTCATTTGTAACATATTCCGTTAGATTACTCATCGTCAGCACTGGCAGATTTTTTCCACTCGTTTTTGACTATAAATAAACAAGTGAAAAACATGAAAAGAAAAATCAGCCAGTACAGTAAAACAAAATACACTTGCTCTGAAAAGCCTAAATATAGTATGCAGTATAGCTAAAGTAAATTTATTTGAAGGATTTATTAGATACTTTTTTACAGGAATTTTGTTTTACAAAAATTCTTATTAAGAGAGGTATTTTTGCAGTACATTTTGCACTAATACAAAAGGTCTTACTACATTTACATTTATGTATTTGGCAGATGCTTTTATCCAAAGTGACTTACAGTGCACTTATTACAGGGACAATCCCCCCGAAGCAACCTGGAGTTAAGTGTCTTGCTCAAGGACACAATGGTGGTGGCTGTGGGGATCGAACCGACAACCTTCTGCTTAACAGTATAGTGCTTTAGCCCACTATGCCACCAACACACTTACTAAATGAAAAAAAATCTTACGTGGATTTTCTTGATAGAATTCATTATAAAATATAATTGTGACAGGTGCATCTAATAAATAGAAATAACATTTTCCCCTGACATAATGCTAAATGTTCACATGGCAATTTACACAAGGAACTATTTCTAATGCTCCAAACTTACTTCAAAACGCCACAGTTTTTACACAACATCTTCTTCCGATCATTTGTGGATTCTGTTCATAGAATGATGCAAACATTGTATGATTTGTGGCTTTCTATATGATGCTACAGGCTTTATTGTTTATTGTTCTCATTTAAGCATCCTTTATTATTGTAAAAATTCCCAAACCGCTTAACAAATTGACAAACCATATAGCCTTGTAATTGTGTATTTATTGGATTTTCATTTTGTATATCAGAGTGTTTCTAACTCTTTTCTTTGCTATGGCTTCAGATCCACCAGATAACTCAGATCGCTTCATTTAAAAGCATGTTTTCCAGCTGAATAGACTAAATATAAACTGAAATAAATGACAATAAAATCCAAAGTAATCTCTTCACTTTTTCAAATAACTTTTTAAAGTAACTGTTTTTAGATTACCAACTATTTCAATTGTAACTGTAGTGGATTACAGTTACTCATATTTTTGTATTTTAAATACGTAATCCTGTAACATGTATTCAGTTACTCCCCAGCACTGAATGTGTCCAAAGATGATATCCATGCAATCCATTTGTCAATGAATAATGTCTCTTTTAATACCATTAACTGTGTTTTACAGCCAGCCAAAAATAACAAAAAAGAATATTAATTCTAATCAGTACTGCCGCTCACTATAAGCAGACTATGCAGTCTAAGTAGGGCACCAACTCCCTAGGGGGGGGCACCATCTTACCCTAGGAGGGCACCAGAAAGTCCACCGGCTGCCCTTACGTTATTCAAGGACCCGAAAACAGTTGCGGAACACAAGATTGCTTCGTGCTCATATTACGCGAACCCCCACCAATGGTCATATGATCGCATCATGCTCATATCACGTGAACCCTCCCGGAACACTGCGTAGGGCATCAATTTGGCCAGCGATTCTAATCACACATAGCACAGATGAGACGTTTGCCATTGCTGAACTGCCGTCATTCTTAAAGAGACAGAAACATTTTAGCACTTGTTCTACACACACACACACACATATATATATATATTAGTTATAAATGCAGTATAATCCATGCAGTTTCAAGAAGTGATTGTATGATGTATTGATAAAAAACATGGATTTTGTAAATTTGTGTGACCTATGAAAATTTATTTAGTAAAATTATTATTTCATAATGTACCAAGTTAGGGGGTCCCCTGTATAATTAACAGCATTAGCTGATTATGCATTACATACAACTAAAATATACCCTAATCAATTGAAATTTAATTGAAATTGGAATCAAAAGCTTGTGAATCAGACGAAATCATGCTTGTGAAATCTTTATCAATACCCAGCCCAATAATAGGGATTTCAATGGACCAAAGCAATACTGATTGATCAATAATAATCAACATAAAATAATATTCAGTTTTTGGTACACATCTTTGGTTTTGTATCGATGAACGCTTACTTGAGACTTACTGATGGTGTTGTGGGGGTTCTTAAGCCAAAAAAGGTTGGGAAACACTGATTTAAGTAGTGTAGGTAGACAACCCTTGGGGGGAACCACTGAAAAACCATGTAGCCAAAAAAACAGTTCAACCAGATCTATGCTATACTTAATGTTATCTGACCTTCTTTCTCTCTCTTCTCTTTCCACAGCTACTCTTCTGCACATGGTTCAAATGAACAACTCCACAGGCCTGTTAGTGATTAGACTGGGCCAATGTGTAAAACCTCACTATCTAAAAGGCTCTAATCGCACGGACCATTAACAACATGCTAATTACACAGAATTCCTGCAGGGAGGAGGGGAGGGAGAGAGAGAGAGAGGGAAGTCGAGAGGAGGGAAGGAAAAATTAGAAATGATGAGAATGTGATCCAGGCTACTTTGAAGTACAGCAACTTAAGCAGCTAGTAAACTAAAGCATTTAGCATTAATATGTGGTGCTCAGGGCCATAGTCAGGGTTTGAAAATTAGTGAGGTCCATGGTGAGGTGTCAAGACTTTTACCAAAATTACACCTACAAATGCAACATATTCTATACATCAAAATTAAATAGAACAATTAAAGGACAGAAACCAATAATAATACTGAAATATGTTTTTATTCACCAATGCAGTTAACACGTAGAAATGCACATTTGAAAATAAAGCATTGATTTTGAGTTGGGCAGCAAAATTTACTCATATTAACTACAGAAAAACAGCAAAAGTTAATTAACAACTAATTTATCTAGGCCTATGTTACATGTTAATATTATCCAAAACAATCGTTTTCCTTTTGCCAGCCTCTTAATTATTTAAAGGTGAACTCAGTCATTTTTTCCCCTTTAAAAAAGATTTACTCCTGAACAAATGAATTATAATTTTGAAACATATGTATAAAATCATGACCACTCATATGAGTTGAGGACTGTAGGCATATCAGTAACTTTATAAAAGCTGTTTTATTCTATATGGGGCTGGAGCGCCCTCATGGGGGCTGCCATTTTCGAATCACATGACCAGCATAATACTACTGCATTAATCTCAGTAACAGTCTTGTTATTGGACACTTTCACTAAGCAATGATTAAATTAATCATGGTTGATTGTGAAAAGTGAATTTCTACTATGTCATCTGTAACTGAAAAAGGCTGATTTTGAATGATGCTGCATCCACATCACTAGGTGTCACTGTAAGTCCAAGATGACATGAACAAAAAGTTACTGAGTGCACCTTTAATTCACCTTTTTCAATTAATGTTCATTAGAACTAAACATATTTACAAAGGAGAAAAAGTCATAACTTCATACTTAATGTCCAGGCTTTAAAGCTTTTTTGTTACATTCTGATATGTCTTTGCATTTATGACAATTTACCATTGTTCGTGCATAGTAGAGTTTAACTATGGTATTAGTAAAATCATGTTAATCACAGGTAAAAAAAACAAAAAAGAAAGATCACTATGATTAGATGTAATTATTGTATGTAATTTATTTGTAATAAATAAATAATCTATAGAATTTGAAATGAAAAACAATATACTAAACACATGTAGAAATAATAAAAACAACCTCCATAAAAGCCCTAATATATATAATTTTGTAGGCTAATAATATTAACATTTGTTACAAATATATACACACTATTTCTGGTAAAATACCTTAGTTACTACTACAGTTAATGTTACTACAGTAACTGTCAGCTATATTTCTATAAGGGTGCTGATTTGTGGAATGAAAAGCCTGTAATTACTGTTGTGAATGGAACAACGTTTTCCTGTTTACCTCGTCACTGTTGTTTAATATGACGGGCAGTTTAATGTTGTTTCAACTAGCTTCAGCACAGAGCCTTTAAGTGTCTCATATCAGATGGGTTTATAACAGAGAATTCTGTCAAATTCAAATGGGTCGCACGCAAGTCACTGTTAACCTCGGGAGAGCATGCTGCAAGTGCAGAGCGGGTTCATCACATTAGTGAGACTGGCCCGCTTTTACCCTGCTCTGCCCTCAAAATGCGCTGCGCAGCTTCAGGTAGCGCCATATCATCACTCTCTTGTAGTATTTTAGGACACTAAAGAATCCAGCCAACTGTCTAAACTAAATTATACATGCATGCAGATACATAAACGACTTATCAACCACTTATTTTTGTTTTTATTCAGTTGTACATCGCATCAAAAATATTTTTGAATATGACAAAATGGCCGAGGTCCGGAGCTGGCTAAGACCATGGTGGTGCTCCATAAACATTGAAGACTTCAGAGGACTTTCACTGAAAAATGACTTAAAACTTCTCACTAAAACCTATCATATGCCTTCAGATGACTTTAGAATATGATGCATGAGTCACATTGACTACTTTTATGATACTTTGAATCTCTTTTTGTGTTGGAAAAGTGTCTACTTTTGAATATGTATCAAAAAAGCATGCAAGTATTGGGACATACTATCACGTCATAAAATCACATCTTGAAACATAAAACCTTTCAGTCACATTGTTATGTGCATCATGTCACCGTACACCGACCTGTCAATCATCATGTTACCATTATCATGACATGCACACTCCTCATTTCATTATTACTATCAATTGTTCATTATTCCTCATTTCGGAATAGAGCATCTCCAAAACCTGCCGTTTTGGAGATGCTCTGACCCAGTCGTCTAGCCATCTCAATTTGGCCCTTGTCAAAGTTGCTCAGATCCTTCCGCTTTCCCATTTTTCATTTCGGGTTCCATTTACGATATTCTACAATGTGTCCTACATTATTGAAGTAGAAATTGCACGTCACTGAATATCTATTGCAGGGTTTTTCGTGTGGAGAGCCGCTGATGTTCTCATATAATGATGCATATAGTAAAGTGTTGTTAATGCAAACTAAACGTATCTCTTTTCCTATCGTTTTCTCTATTCAATTTGTGATGTTTACAATGTGTTGTAGATGAAATATATCATTTATATTAAAAGTTAAAGATGCAATTTCATTATTCATCATCAAGTAAAATAAAAGTCTTATATTATCTACTTAACTTGAATGTTATCTTTCTTTGGCAGCATCACATACTGTTTACATCATTCCAACAGTCCACTGAAAGAGAATCTGACCTCTGATATATTTAAGTGATACAATAAATATCAAAAATAAAATGAAATCAGACAATCATTCCATTTTTAATCGATATTCAACTGACACATTTCCTTAAAGATTATTTTCAAGAATGAAGCTCTTAAGAACACACAAGAGCATCCACAATATGCAGTAAAAATCCAACAGAGGGAAATAAAAGAATGCGTTATAAGATGAGGATTATTAATCACTCATACCCTTTTCTGATCACTGTAAATGGAGCCGCTTGATTGTTTGCAATTTAATGAGCCAATCAGCGTCTTCGTCCTACAGTGAGAACAAATTAGTTTCTCGTCACAGCATTCAACTAAACTTACGTAACGTTTAATGTTGATTATATGTTGTAAAAGCATGATGAACTGATGATGCGCTGTCGGTCTCACCACCATGTTTGCAGTATTTCACGAAAAACAATTACATTTCTGAAGCAAACTCGTCCATCAAGCAAGGTATTGTGGGCAATGTTAGCCCAAAAACTGTTCAAGGATCCACACTTTGAAAATCTACTGGAAATAGTAGACCATCCAGGCAACTTTGGGAAATTCATTTCAACATATTATAATTTGGGACACCCTAATTTTAATCTCGGATCTCGGTGTGCGGATTGGGACGTTGTCAGGGATAGTGGTTTGGACAGAACTACTGAAGGTCTCTTATGCCCAAAAAAGATTAATTTTTTTCACTCTCTCTCTGTACCAGAACAAAGACAGTCTTTCTTCGCTATGCTAAAATCTCAATGTTCCTCAACAGAGCTTGTCTCGTTTGCAAGTGGCTATAGATGGTGGCCTGAGTTTGACCTTTGACCTCTCCATTCACTACGAGGCCATCAAACCTTGTGTCAATCAAACACAAAGAGCTTTCTTGTCACTTTGTCCCACAATAGTCCTTAAAGGGAGGCCCGTGTCTGTCAGATGAACTGGATTTAATCATTTGTCTGCTGAACAGAGCTTGACTTCAACAGCTTTCAGCCTCATTCATGTAGTTAATGCATATCGTGTACATTGAACGAATGCTTGACACCGGCCAGCTTGATCCCGAGAGTAACTTAGGTCAGGGGAGTTGCTGAAAAGCCCAGCAGGAATGACCTCACTCTGAAGAGTGTGCATGTGTGAAAGGAAAGACTAAAACTGATTCCTAGCAGATCCCAAAGGGCTGTGAAAAACCTGCTCAATATGATCTCTCTCTCTTGCTCGGTTAATGTGGACCTCTTGCCTCCAACATGTATAAACACACTTCCATTATTCAGACTTTACTATAAAGCTGTAAACTCCATCAGAATAATTCCTATTACTTTAGTTCATACTAAGGATTTAGTTAAAACTGTTTAGGGGTTTTTGAGTAGATCACCAAAAACTGAAATTTCTGTCATTATTTACTCACCCTCATTAGAAACCTGTATGACTTTCTTCCGTGGAAAATAAAACAAGTTTTCTTTTTATAACAGAACGTCCAAACTGCTCTTTTCCATGCAGTGGCTGTGAATGGTGACCATGATTGTTAAGCAAGATTTTCAGTGAATAATTACTTGCATTACGGTCTGTTCCTCAATCAAACCTATTGTGACTTTTGAAGACTGCCCAATTGGATGCACTACTTATATGATACTTTATGGTGCTTTTTTGTCCATCTTGGCAACATGGACACACAGGAAATTGACATTAATTTTGAAAGCACCACTCACATTTTCAAAAATATTTCTTCTTTCTTCAGAAAATGTCTCTGCTAATTTATATCTTTCGAAAGTTCAAGGATTTGTAACCAAGTAATGTGTTTGTGACACACTTGAGACTGTTATAATACTCATTCCCGACTACTGTTTGATTTACGTTAAATCTCAAAACTCTCTGGGGCCGAAAGAGTTGGAAAAGGTTGTGATCTTTGTTTGTTTACGTTTCAATTACAGCTGGGCTTATTATAGAACTGAATCAGAATTAGATTCAGAATTTGGAACCATAAAAAACAATCTAAGCCTGACAATGTGTGCGCTGACTTCCATCGTGAACTCAGCTGATACAAACAAACTTAATGTTTTTCTTTTCTCCTTCTGCTATTTAGTCAGCTTTGGCAGAGCAGTGCTCTTTCTCTCTTTCTCTCTCTCTGAGCAGGAGTTAATTAAAGAACAATTGTGAGTTGCCACCCAAGCCATGAACCTCTTCCTGCCACGTCACGCTAGCTCCTCTGCAGGCCGCCCACGTGACCAGCCTCCTGCACGAGCCTCTTCACAGCGCCCAGCTCAACAAAGTCAGACTTCTCAGCGTCGACAGGGCGGCCGCCCTCGATCGCGCTCAGACAGCCGCCGCAGACCGCCGCCCCCCCGCGGGCCTCGGTCTAAGGTTGCGCTGAAACCTGAGCAACTGAAGTCCTCCTAGCCTTGTTGAAAAAACGACGGCTCAGTTCCGCCGCGGCTGGACCACCGTCAAAGCTTCGCCCCTGTCAGTCCCCCTCTCTCAGGCTACTACAGTGGTGGATTCAGCAGCCAACAAGCCGGTGATACTGCCCGCTTGCCTGCACTCAAACACCTTTTTCACGGCGACCCAAAGAAATCTTTTAGAGAGCAAACATGCCTTATGTGTAGAAAATGTGCCCACAATCCAGTGTTTACCCCTACACACAAGCATTACACTTCCCGTGTTCCTATCAGAGCCCACTCACATAAAGCGGACACAGCCCGCTCGAGTGTTAGAGTCAATAAACGCCCACGAATCCGTGCAGCGCCCTTCTCTGGCCGCTCTGTCACACGACCAGCCTTATGTGTAGAAAATGTGCCCACAATCCAGTGTTCACCTCTACACACAAGCATTACACTTCCCGTGTCCCGATCAGAGCCCACTCACATAAAGCGGACACAACCCGCTCGAGTGTTAGAGTCAATAAGCGCGCCCACGAATCCGTGCGGCGCCCCTTCTCTGGCAGCTCTGTCACACGACCAGCCTTATGTGTAGAAAATGTGCCCACAATCCAGTGTTCACCTCTACACACAAGCATTACACTTCCCGTGTCCCGATCAGAGCCCACTCACATAAAGCGGACACAACCCGCTCGAGTGTTAGAGTCAATAAACGCGCTCACGAATACGTCGCGCGCCCATTCTCTGCCCGCTCTGTCACACGGCCAGCAAACACTTCTCTGTATGTAAGTCCCGTGCCCGTGACTATGCTCGCGCATCACTTAACAGATGTGACTCTTTCCCCATTCACCTCAATCGGGAAGTCACTCACAGAACAGCCTGTCCCTGCTGTCTGCGAGCAGTCATGCATAAGCACAGTAAGCGCGCTCACACATTCTGTTCAGCACGCTGTGTGCGGCAATCAGGGCGATTTGGCCATTCACCCTCTAGCGTTACGCTTCAAAGCGTGGGAAGCTATCCCAGGGATATCCAAATGGGTGTTAAGCACAATAAAACAGGGCTATTTGCTACAGTTCAATCGCTGCCCTCCCCGCTTCAGAGCGCGGCTCGAAACTATTGTGAACATGGAAGCAGCCTGCATGCTTCGTTCAGAAATAGCAAACCTTCTGTGCAAAAGGGCCATAGAGAAAGTGCCGCCTTCGCTGAGCGAGTTGGGGTTTTACAGCCGTTATTTTCTTGTTCCCAAGAAAGACGGCGGCCTCAAACCAATATTAGGTCTTAGGGGTTTGAACAAGGTGCTTGCAAAAAGACCGTTCAAAATGCTTACAATCAGGAAACTCCTCGCGCATACGCGCCAGGGGGACTGGTTTATCTCTCTCGATCTGAAAGATGCCTACTTTCAGATTCAGATAAATCCCCGTCACAGGCCATTCTTGAGATTCGCCTTCGACGGCCAGGTTTATCAATATACCGTCCTTCCGTTCGGCCTGTCTTTACCACCCCGTACTTTCACGAAGTGCATGGATGCGGCGCTCGCACCCCTGCGGAGTCAGGGCTTGTGAATTCGAACTATTTGGACGACTGGCTGATTATGGCACAGTCACATACGGAGCTTCTGTCTCACAGAACAGTTCTCCTCAGCCATCTGAACAGTTTGGGTCTTGCAGTCAATTGGACCAAGAGCTCACTACAGCCCAGTCAGACAATTTCCTTCCTTGGAATAGAACTAGACTCCGTGGCAATGACGGCTCAGCTTATCTACACAGCGGCGCCGTGTTCAGCAACTAGCCGCGTCCTTTCAGATGAACAGCCTCACGCCTCTGAAAAAATTTCAGAGAGTGCTAGGTTACATGGCCTCAGCCGCAGCAGTACTTCAGCTGGGTTTACTGCGCATCGCCCGCTTCAGCATTGGCTAAACACCAGCGCATCTCGCCGGGTTTGGGCCACAGGCCGCCAGCCGATCAAGGTGACTCAGACCTGTATTTCAGCTCTGCAGCCCTGGACAGTGGCCGAATGGTATCAGCGGGAGTGACGATGGGAGCTGCATCTCGCCGAAAAGTCATCTCGACAGACGCGTCCAACACGGGTTGGGGCGTGGTCTCGCGAGGGCTCTCCGGTTTTTGGCCTATGGTCAGTTCAGGAAAAGCTCCTTCACATAAATTGTCTGGAAATGATAGCAGTCGAGTACGGCGCTAGCGCTTTCTCCCGGTCATTCAGGGTCACCACGTCCTGGTCCGTTCGGACAACAGATCTGTGGTATCCTACCTAAACCGTCAGGGCGGTTGTCAGATCCAGGAACCTCTTCCATCTGACCAAACGCATACGGAGTTGGTCCCAGTGCCACCTGCGCTCGCTGAGGGCGACGCGCGTGCCAGGCCACCTGAACGACGGCCCAGACAGACTGTCCAGAGACAATATTCCTCCAGGGAATGGTCCCTGCACGCTCAAACAGTCCAGAAGTTATGGCGCATATTCGGCAGAGCAGAGATAGACCTCTTGCGTCAGAAGAGAACTCTCACTGCCCAATATTTTTCTCGAAGCGAGGGCAGCTGGCCCAGGACTGGCCCAACCGCCCGCTTTACGCCTTCCCTCCCGTCTCGCTATTGCCACAGGTAATGCAGAGGATCAGGAAGCAGCGTCACTCGGTGCTCCTCATAGCCCCGCGTTGGGAGAATCAGACATGGTTCCCGGAGCTTACGCAGCTGTCACTGACAGCGCCGTGGCCCATCCCAGTGAGAGCAGATCTCCTCTCTCAAGCTCGCGGCACGATCTGGCATCCCCACCCAGAGCTGAGCTGGGCGCTGCACGCGTGGGTGATCAGCGACTACCCGTCGCTCTGCCAGAAGGGGTAATAAACACCATCATACACGCTAGAGCCCCTTCCACGAGAAGACTCTATGCGTCAAAATGGTCTGTGTTTTCAAAATAGTGCACCGACAGAGACCTGGACCCACGGACATGTGGGGTGTCGTCGCTGCTCGTGTTTTTACAAGAGCTGCTGGATAAGGGCAGATCCCCATCCACGCTCAAAGTGTATGTGGCGGCCGTCGCGGCGTTCGCTGAACCCCTGCACGGCCAGTCACTGGGAAAAAACGAGCTGGTCGTCCGCTTCCTCAAGGGAGCTAGAAGGATGAACCCCAGCGCCCCCATCGGTTCCTATCTGGGATCTTTCTATAGTTCTCGAAACTATGAAAGCCCCCTTTCGAACCGCTTCAATCCGTGGATTTGAAATACCTTTCACTCAAAACCGTTTTCTGACTGCCCTGTCATCAGTCAAACGTGTGGGAGACCTTCACGCGCTGTCTGTCAGCTGCGTGTCTTGAGTTTGGACCAAGTGACTCCAAGGTCATTTTAAAGCCTAGACACGGCTATGTTCCCAAGGTGATCGGTACTCCTTTCAGAGCACAGGTCATTTCCCTATCGGCGCTGCCAGCATCCGATAGCGAACGCGACGCCAATCTCCTTTGCCCAGTCAGAGCACTGAGATTGTATACTGCGCGCTCGCCTCTTTCAGACGCTCTGAGCAGCTTTTCGTTTAGCTCGAGGGCGCACCAAAGGTCTCCGCCTCGAAACAGACACTGTCTAGATGGATAGTGGACGCTATTGCTGCCGCATACGCGTCAAAAGACCTGCCATGCCCATTGAGCATTAGGGCTCACTCCACTAGAGGCATGGCCTCATCGTGGGCATGGTCCAGCGGGATTTCCATTCACGACATATGTGTGGCAGCGGGCTGGGCTTCCCCCTCCACCTTTGTCAGATTTTACAATCTGGAAGTGCCCGCCCTGCAGCCAAAACTACTAGCGGTTTAATACGCTACAGCTCCTCTGGTGAGCTGCACTGATGGGACTCATTCCACACAGACCAGCACCGTCGCTCTGTCGTTCCCTTCCCACTATGTGCTTATGTATTACACACACACTGGCCCGCACTCTTGCCGGCCAAATATTATTTCCCCACTCACAAGGGCTCCCCCGGGTCCCCCACCCCCGGGGCTCATGCAGTGGATGCTTGGCACGCACGGCGTTGACAATGGGTTCCCGTAGCGTAAGCTAGCTTACGCAATACGAGAGAACCTCTCGTAAGAGAACGAATCGGTTACCTAACGTAACCTCGGTTCTCTCTAGATAAGGGAACGAGTATTGCGTAGCCGGCCGTGCTCGCGCCACGAGCGACTTTCGCTTCATTCAATGAAAACCAGGGTTCCAGCTTACAAACTACGCTTATATGCACTCTAGCCACGGCCATTTTGGCGGGCTTTGATGCAGTAAGCGCGCGGACGCCTCTCATTGGACGCGAGTTCGCCCAAGTTCGTCTATAGGCTGCAGCAGTTGCCGCAGAGCAACCAATGAGCTCGCTAGCTAGGAATAGGAAGAGAGAGTGTGAGGAATGTGACTTAATCACATTACGTTAAAATTATCACGGGCAAAAGCACATCAAATTAATATATTTGAACAGAAAAAGTGGAAAATATTGACTAATGCTGACAGACATTCCCTGTATCATTAACACATTTATGGAAATCAGTATTTCATCAACAAAAAATACATATCAGACGTATATAGTACATAGTTTTGAAGTATATTTACACACTATACTGTATATAGTGTATACGGTATATAAAGAATCAATTATAATTTATAGTAATATATATAGTTTTAATTTAGAAAAGGTATGGTATAACATACACCGATCAGCCACAACAATAAAACCACCTGCTTAATATCGTGTAGGTCCCTCTTGTGCAGCCAAAAATGCTCTGACCCGTCGAGGCATGGACTCCACAAGATCTCTGAAGGTGTCCTGTGGTATCTGGCACCAAGACATTAGCAGCAGATCCTATAAGTCCTGTAAGTTGCGAGGTGGGGCCTCAATGGATCGGACTTGTTGGTCCAGCATGTCCCATAAATGCTAGGTCAAATTGAGATCTAGGGAATTTGGAGGCCAAGTCAACACCTTGAACTCTTTGTTATGTTCCTCAAACCATTCCTGAACAATTTTTGCTGTGTGGCATGGCGCATTATCCTGCTGAAAGAGGCCACTGCCATCAGGGAATACCATTGCCATGAAGGGATGGACATGGTCTACAACATTCGTTAGGTAGGTGGTATGTTTCAAAGTAACAGTCACATGAATGTCAGGACATTCCCCAGAGCATCACACGGCCTCCACCAGCCTGCCTTCTTCCCATGGTGCATCTTGCTGCCATCTTTTTCCAGGTAAACGACGCACCCGGCCATCCACATGATCTAAAAGAAAATGTGATTCGTCAGACCAGGCCACCTTCTTCCATTGCTCCATGGTCCAGTTTTGATGCTCACGTGCCCATTGTAGATGCTTTCGGCTGTGGACAGGGTGTGCAGTGTGTTCTGACACTTTTCTATCATGGCCAGCATTTTTTTTTTTATCATTTTTTTTTATGATTATTATTTGTTTTATCCCTTTTTCTCCCCAATATGGGATGCCCAATTCCCATTACTTACTAGGTCCTCGAGGTGGCACGGATACTCACCTCAATCCGGGTGGCAGAGGACAAGACATGCCTCAGTTGCCTCTGCTTCTGGGACCATCAATCCGCTCATCTTATTAAGTGCCTCATTTTGCATGACACCGCGGAGACTCCCAGCATGTGGAGGCTCATGCTTCTCTCCGTGATCCACGCACATTTTTATTATTATTTTTATTAAACCTTTATTTAACCAGGAAGAGACTCATTGAGATTAAAAATCTATTTTACAAGAGTGTCCTGGCCAAGACAAACAGCAGTACTATACCACATATACAATACATACAAACATAAAAACTGCAAACATACTAGATACATAAAACAGCTGACACAGCAAATCTTTCAAAATCAGCCACAATCCTAAAAACACATTAGGTAAAACATCTGCAGCCAGATGTGGCTGCCTCCATGTCAATCAACAACCTCTTAAAAGCAGCCAATGAGACGAGCTCAGTAAGTTCCATGGATTTCTGCATCTTACCACACGCCCCATTGAGAGCGAGAACAACTAATCACGACTATGAGGAGGTTACCCCATGTGACTCTATCCTCCCTAGCAACTGGGCCAATCTGGTTGCTTAGAAGTCCTGGCTAGAGTCACTCAGCACACCCTGGATTCGAACTCATGACTACAGGGGTGGTAGTCAGTGTCAATACTCACTGAGCTTCCCAGGCCCAAATATATAGGGTGAATTTAAGTAAATTAGGCCACCATTTGAGATGTCTGTCAAAAAGTGCCCCAATTTATTTTTTTGGTAAATATAGTATTAAATACAATAACGATTCAGTGTTTATGTAAATGTGAGACTTCTGCCAGGGTATCAGCAACAGGTTTTCCTTAAGCGTTTGCAGGGAAAAACAGTCAGTTTAAAAATACACACAAAAATGCTCCCTTTCAAGCTCAGATGACTTAGCAGGGAGTTTTTCAAGTTCGTTCCATCCAGAGAACAGATGGTGAGTCATAGGGATTCCCTTCCCCTGTAGCCCAAATATGGCAGAAAGAATGGAGTGTTTTTAGGAAGGAATGCTGATTGAGGCCCTGGACGAGGGGTGTGCTAATGCATTTGTAACACTGTCGCCTTGTGTTTGTGGCGCGCTTCACTCTAGGCAGTCATGGACTAATCATCAGAGAGGTATTTGAACCAATAAGAACCACATAGGCCTGCGCTTAAAATATCAAGTCACATTTCCAGTAAGGCTTGCTTGTTTTTCAAGAGTCTGCGCAATCAATTAAAATTCATTCGGAGTGGATAGGTAAAGTGTCAAGCTTGCTTACATAGAACAATGTACAGGCTATAAACCCAATCTCCCAATCTCAAGACAATAGTATGAGGTGGCGAATTCAACAAGTTCATTCTCGTTGTACGAGCTATATAACCGCCAATGAGAGATGCTTCCCTTGTGTCTTTGTAGTTCCCAATTTGACGTTTGTTGCATGTAAATCCAAAACTGTGTTTACCTGACTTTAGCCCAAACCTCATCCCTAAACCTAACCATAAAGTGTAACACCTAACTCTACCAGAGCATAAACATATGATTTAACCATGACTTAAATTCCCACATATGCGGTTTATTCCAGGGTTTTTGCAGTATGCGACATTCTGAAACGTCATGTAAACAAAAATGCAGATTTCCTTTCGCGTTTTAGGGATTAAGATTTTGAAGAGCACACATGAACATGAACAGACCAAATAATAAATGTCATAGGATGGAGCCCAACAACAAGTCAACATAGTGGAAGGAATTCAACATTTCTGGGAGTACACTGGGAAATCCCAGAGTTTGAAATAAGAGGGAAGCCGCACTACTCTGCAATTCAGCTGCAGGATGTTAAGGAAACAAACACAGCAACAACTCTGGTATATCTGGAAACAAATGAAGAAACGGGATAAAACAGTGAAGCCTTCCTCGGATGCCGTGTTATTTACACAAGCGTTGCGGGGAAATTACTTTGCTGTGAAGAAAGCTGCTTACTGACCGAGCTGCGTATATATGGAAGAGCACTCCACTTATACAGGGCACGTAAACAAGAATGCTGCTGTCCCAAAATACACTCTTTCTGGTGTCTATGTAAACGTAGTCACTGTTAAAAGCCCAAATGTGTAATTTGGAAGAAAGCTACACTTCCAGGTTCCAACTGTGTGTTCGTGAAATGTATGTGATTGGTTGATGTATAAGTCATAAGTTTTTGTTTGAATGAAGTCTTCCGATAATGCCACTGTAACACAGTTAAAGGATGGGCAAGGAGGAGGCGAGAACCGGCTTTTCAATATAAATAATAGTTTTAATGATAAACTTAAAAGAAGACATAAACACACACATGATGGACATGTCCGCTAACGATCTCTCGCTCCCGCAAGACACCCTACAGTCAACCTTTATATCTCGGAGGCTTGATTAGCCTAATACGGGACCGGGTGTGTATGATCACAACCCGGCCCCGCCCTCCGCCCTGCCATATTCCTCCCTCGTTCTCTCAGGCTGGGGAGCCCCCGGCCTGACGTACACCCCCCTTTCCCTGGGGGAGGGCACGGCTTCTACGCTGTCTGCCAGCAGGTCATCCCCATCTACCTGGAGGAGGGAGGGGACAAGTGGAGGGAAACAGAAATAATTAAAATGGGGGGTACTTCCTGTAACAGTGTAGTACCTCCCCAAAACACTGTAAAATTTAAAAGAGGGTAAAGGCCAACGCAGAGCGACAGTGAGAGAGAGAGGAGAGAGAGATGAAAAAAAAAAAACCTCGCCAGTTCTCCGATACGCCGCAGCTTGTTCCTCGGCCACTCCTCCACCCTCTATTGGACGACAGCCGCACCTCACCGGGCGGATCAGAGGCATTCATCCAGCCCCTGGTGGACGGAACGCCCCGCCGCGTTCTCAGGGAACAGAAGGGGTCTCCCCCACCCCTGGCAGCGGTTCTCTCGCTCCAGGCGGTCGGCAGTGAGCCCCTACCCGCTCGCGGTCGGCGGTCTTAAACCCCGCCGCGTTTCAGTGGCTGGTAGGGAACTCCTCCGCCCCTGGCAGCGGCCCTGACCACTCCAGGCGGTCAGCTAGGAGCCCCTTCTCCCCTTGCGGTCGGCGGCCATCATCCTCGTTCATGCGGCTGGGCTCCTCGTCCCCCGGCAGATGGCCACGACTGCTCCGTTGGGGTGGACGGTAGTGGCGAGAACTCTACTACGCCGTATCCCTCCTCCTTCCTGGGTTTCGGCACCAGTGTAACACAGTTAAAGGATGGGCAAGGAGGAGGCGAGAACCGGCTTTTCAATATAAATAATAATTTTAATTATAAACTTAAAAGAAGACATAAACACACACATGACGGACATGTCCGCTAACGATCTCTCTCTCCCACACGACACCCTGCAGTCGACCTTTATATCTCGGAGGCTTGATTAGCCTAATACGGGACCGGGTGTGTATGATCACGACCCGGCCCCGCCCTCCGCCCTGCCACAGCCACCTTCCGGCATTAGACAAGTTGGTAAGCATATAAACAATACAACAATTTATTCTTGCTCATGTAATATTCCTTGTCCACCAGTAAAAACACTTTCCGAAGAATCAAGCACATCTCCGCTGTCTGTAATGCTCTCATACTCTGACGTTGAACAAGCAGTATTTAGTTCGTAAACGAAACAGAGTTTCTGAACTTATCTTTAAGTTGTTCGCTGGTCATTTCTTAACGAATCAGTTGAGTCAGTGATTGAATGAGTGTGTTTACATGCACACTCTTACACATATTATGATTAGTAAGTTGACAACCTGTAAGGTTATGAAAAACGCCTTAAATGGTGTTCCTTTATTGGGGTAAGTTCGTAAACAGTTTAAGTTTAAGCATAAACCAGGTAGATTTTAGCCCATTACCTTGATTTCATGTTGCATGTAAACACCATTATCAGAGTTCTTACCAGCTTATGCAATGCACGCAAGTGTTGAGTGCATGACAGTTTTGATGTAAAACAATAGGATAAGAATAATCCGATGCTTTCAAATTGCTCGGAAACTCGGGTTTCTTACACTGTCATTTTCTTACACTGTCATTATTAGAACAATTTTGTGCATGTAAATGCTCTCAATGACTCACTCATAACAAAAGAGACCATTGGTTGCTGCCTACTGGCATAAATATGCAAACTCCAGAAATGGTCACTGAACGAATCGGTGAATGAAACCAAAATGAATGATGAATCAAAATACCCATTACCATTTGAAAAGCTAAAAACACAGTGGAGTGCTACAAATAGTGAATCCTTGAACTGATGTTTGACATTATATCAGCACTCTTGGAAAGCCGCTCGCCCAATCAGATAAGAAGACCGGAACTAAATGTTGTATAATTATAACTAATTCATTACATTTGAATCTAATTATGAAATTATTTTCTCAATATAAGAGTCCAAAAAATTAGATGGTTGAAATCAAGCAGAGAGGTTAGGGGTGGGACTATCTATTTGGACAACCTATGGAATATCGCAACAGTGATTATTCAGTTAGGTGACACTAGTGTCACAGAAATTACACACTTCAGCTTTAAGGCTTAGATATTAGTTGCCTCTTAATAAAGTTACTAAAACAAAATAAATCAACATATTTATGTCTTATTAGTAAGACAAGTAAACACACCTTTCTAACTTTATATCTTCCACATATGTCTAAAGTAATTGTCTATGATGACAAAGTAGTCTTTACTGGCTCTCCACCACTGCTAACTCTAATTACTGTTTTTCTACATCTCTCGTCTAGTTGCAGCAAGTTCTCTCTCTTTCTCTCTGTCTCTCCCTCTCTCTCACACACACAACTGCAATTATGAGTGCTAACAAACAGACCCATATGCCCCACGGGAGAGACAGAGAGGACCGCGCACGGGAAAAATTAGAGAGCAGAGAGACTCCGATGCTGTCATTAAACGGAGCTATCAATGCAAATCATTTCAAGAGTGTTGTTTGCTTCCTTTTTCCAACTCAAAATTTTTGTTAACAGTCTTCAACATACCGTATTTAAAGACCCACCAGATGTGGGTACATTGTTGTTCTTTACTGTAACGAGTTTGTGAGTAAAGAGCTGTGTGGAAAAATGGATTTGTATGAAGAGAAGGATTACCAAGTAAGCGTATATTAGATATTGTCTTGAAATGATTTTTTGGCTTATGCGGCAATAAAAATACTCTGATTATAATTTATAATTTCTGGAGTGAAGTATTACATTTCTTAAGGTATTACAAATTATGTTGAAAAAAGACCATGCAAAACTCAACCTCAACTTGATTACAAGTGGTTGCTAAGGTGTCTGAATGTTTTTTTAGCACACTGCTACTGTATGTGGTTGCTACACAGAGAAAATAAAATGACTAGTAAGATTTACTGTTTTGGGGCTTTTCTTAGTAAATTTTTAATGGTATAAAATGTAAAACAATCTACTTAACTTAATAACATAATATTGATTAAAGTGAGTGAGAAAATGTAACAAACATTTCAGTTCATACAGTAACTTTTACTTACAAATCTGATTTACATGGTACTTTAATAAACATACAAAAATTAAATGAACATTTTATATGAATATTTAAAATTTGGAGCTTACCTTATAAGCATATTTAATCATGTACCAACATGACAAACGGAAGCCTTCCACAGGGAAGCTTAATGCATGCTATGTAGTCTATTAGACAACAATAGAAAAGATGCAGAGCTGCGCACACAGGCCTCAACACTTGGTGCACAAAACATGGTGACGGTGACAATCAGCATAATTATTTTGATCATGAATGGTTAATATTGATTAGAAAATTAACTTCAGACTTCACGAAACATGAAGTTACCGAACGTAACCGTAAAATCAACAATTAAAAGGTTGTAAACAGGTTTGGGGAGGAAAGGAATACATGTAAATCATTGGTAATTAGAATACAGTTACATTCAAAAAGTATTTTGATTACTTAAGAGATTACTTTGCATTTTATTGACATTTGTTTCATTTAATATTCAGTCCTTTCAGATGGAAAACATTTATACAAATAAATGATGCCGTGAAACACTTTCTTATGATGTGTTACATTCATACGAGCAGACAGAGAAGTTTGAAGTAAGTTTGGAGCAGAAGAAATAGAAATAAACCTTGTGTAAATCGTCAGCTTTATGCTAAGCTAAAATGCTATTTCTAGCCATTTTACATGCCCATGTTACCAGACACGATCATATTTTTTTATCAGGAAAATTCACGTTAGAGCATAATTTCTTTTTTCTAGTAAGACCTTTGATATTAGGACAACAATCGTACTCTTGATAATAATTTGTGTATTGTTTTCCTGTAAAAATATCTAAAAATCCTTAAAACAAGATCAGTTTGATTGATCTTGTTTTAGAAACAACACTGCATAAGATATTGAGGTTTTTCAGAGAATGTATTTTTAACATGTGTATTTTGTCTTACTGTACTGGCAGAGTGTTTATGGTCAAAACAAGAAAATCTACCAGTGCTGAAGAATTAATCCAAATTATATAGAATATGTAAAGCATGTATTCTGGAATCTGTGGTGGAATACATTTTAAAAGTAACCCTCCAACCCTGGCTGTAAATAATCTTTTATTATGCAAGCCTGTTGCATGCTGGGAACACCAGCTTCGAAAAGTTAAGTAAAATTTACTTATATTATTTGCCAGAGAAATGTACTCAAATTAGCATATAAATATGACATAAATATTCTACTTTTGGGATGATACATGATGGCGCATTAAATGCTTGAATCGAGTACAAACATAGAATTGACTTAATAATGTCAAGTTCACACTTTAACTTATTCAATTTAGAAAGTACTTAATCTTTTGTACTATATTTACTTCACAACAAAATCTGTTATTTTAGTGTAGGGTGTTCAGTCACTGGCAAAAGAGCCCATGTTATTAAAAATGTTTATGAAATTTGTCAACAACATTATAGTTTATAAAAAGTAGATTTGCAATAAAACATCTAACAGTGAGCTTTACTTGTGTACTGAGTATTTATGAGAGGCCTTTAAGAGTTTTATTTACTACAGTCCCTTTTAATACAGTTTACCAGTGAACAAAGAACAAACTCGATCCCCTAACGTAACTGAACACATCTGGGTTAATGCAATCTGAGCTCTCTGCCGTAAGATAAGAAGAACAAGGATCCATCTGGACCTAATGCTGACCTGGTGCTTGGCAGGATTCTGACATCTTAACAGAGTTCAGAAACCAGTCAGGGATTCGGGAATTGCAGTTGTGGTTTCCCAAGAGTGGGGAGTCCCTCTTACTTTCCAAACCTGACCAAGAGATTTCTCCATGGGTTGGGGAATGGGACACTGCCCTGTCTGCTGGAATATTGGATGTCTAGAACGCTTATTATTATTAACGATTTTCGTATTTCTTTTTTTTTTTTTACATTTCTGAGTACACATTTTTATGTTTTCTGGGCCTTAAAGTCGGCATGAACTTAAATGTACTATTTATTTTATTAATGCCTGTTACTGGTAAAATGTTGACCTTGTAATCGGTAATCAAAATGTCAGAACTTGCCCTTTAGTTGATATGACTGACTCTACTTTCCTGATGTATTCAAGCCAAACTTTTAGTTAGTTTAACCCTGCCCATTCAGGTGTCATGTTAACAAATAAAGAATCAAAGCAGCTAATGCAGAGATGAAGAGGTGTATTTTCGGCTGTTTCCCTCTAGAAACCCTGTTCCCTACCCCAAACTACCTTGGTTTGAATTTACATTTAAAGGAGGGGAAATAGCGGCGAATTCGTAGTTGCGTCCAGAGGTGATCACTACTAAATACAATGAGAGTTGTATGCATCTGGACTTTATTCAAATATTTTAATGCAGGTAACGATTCAACGTTGAAATATTGTGGTCTTTTATGAACCTGTTAACTGCACTGGGCTCCAGACTCATCGTAAGCAAACACCATGATGTGCTGCTGTGCACGTTTGTGGGCTGTTAATGGATTTGTGTTGGCAGTTACATCAACGGTTCTCAAGTAGTGGGGCACAGTGGAAAGAGTGTGTGTGTGTGTCTGTGTGTCGACTGCAAACTCACATTCAGGTCTCCCTACATTAACAATCCAATCAACAACCGATGGGTAAAATCAAGTCGACACCTTAAATTATTTTCTTGATCGATAAGCTGTTTCACTCGGAAATATGTCACAGTGTAGAAGTCGTCGGTCAAAATTTCTGTTTCATGCTGACTTTAAAGTTAAACATTTCCAGCCTGGCCTAGTGAAATTTACGTGAGCATTGCAAAACTTTTGCAAAACTGAAATGATGTGCTTCATAACATGTTTAGCTGCACTTTTCATGTGAAATGTATAGCAGGGGGCACAAAAACGGGGCAAAATGAAATTGTAATCAGGTCTGTAATACAAGTGTAAAATGTAAAAATGTCTTGATATCATAACATAGAATGGTCTGAGTAATAGAGAGAAAAATAAGTCTTTATAAAGTAATAATCAGACACTGAAGTAGGACTGCAACTAACATTTTGATAAAATAATAAGTATGATTATTCTGACTATTGATTATTTGATTATTCAGGCGATTATTGCAACAATTAATCATTAGCTCTTAATCAACTATTCAGCTTGTGCCTCGATTTAAAAGGTTGTAATAAATGGGCTTACTAACAATAAAGAGGACAAAATCATCTTTTTAAAATCTCTAAATGACTCACTGAATTACAAGGAACAAAATACTTTTTATTAAGTTTAATTCAGTAAAAAAAATTCACTGCCAAAAATCCTATTGTTATCAAGTGTTTTGTCTTGTTTTCCATTTATAATTATTTAAAAATCCTTAAAACAAAATAAATTTACTTGAGAAGCAACATATATAAGATATTTAGACTAGTTTTTAGAGAATGTATTTTGTATATAAGTGTTCATTTATACTCATATTCATTCTCTGAAAGCAAGTCTAAATATCTTATATGTTGCTTCTAAGGTAAATATACAATTGAAGTCAGAAGTTTACATACATTTATTGTAATTTTCATATTAGTAAGCTATAGTTTTGGCAAGTCATTTAGGACATCTACTTTGTCCATAACACAAGTAATTTTTCCAACAATTGTTTACAGATAGATTGTTTCACTTTTAATGGACTAAATCACAATTCCAGCGGTTCAGAGGATTGCATACACTAAGTTAACTGTGCCTTTATTTAGCTTAGATAATTCAAGAAAATGATGTTAAGCCTTTAGGCAATTAGCGAAAAAGCTTCTGATATCCACAAGTATCTATATCCACAATAAAAAGAGTCCTATATCAACATAACCTGAAAGGCTGCTCAGCAAGGAAGAAATGATGTGGACATATTGAAGCAACATTTCAAGACATCAGTTAGGAAGTTAAAGCTCGGTCTCAAATGGGTCTTCCAAATGGACAATGACTCCAAGCATACCTCCAACATTGTGGCACAATGGCTTAAGGACAACAAAGTCAAGGTACTGGGGTGGCCATCACAAAGCCCTGACCTCGATCTCGATTGTGGGCAGATCTGAAAAAGCATGTGCGAGCAAGGAGGCCTACAAACCTGACTGAGTTACACCAGTTCTGTCTGGAGGAATGTGCCAAAATTCCAGCAACTTATTGTGAGAAGCTTGTGGAAGGCTACCAAAAAGTTTCTTTTTAATTAAAGGCAATGCTACCAAATATAAACAAAGTGTATGTAAACATCTGACCCAATGGGAAAGTGATGAAAGTAATAAAAGCTGAAATAAATCATCCTCTCTACTACTATTCTGACATTTCACATTCTTAAAATAGAGATCCTAACAGACCTAAGACAGAGAATGTTTTCTACGATTAAATGTCAGGAATTGTGAAAAACAGTTTAAATGTATTTGGCTAAGGTGTATGTAAACTGACTTCAACTGCATCTTGTTTTAAGGATTTTTAGATAAACAATTTAGGGAAACAATTAAAGCTTGATTTAGCTGGACTGCCACCTCGCTTCCCGCTTCCTTATTGTTGATTCTTCTATACTGGTGCCAAAACCCGGGAATAAGGAAGATGTTTGGTCGCCCTGGACACCTCACCACTGGACAAAGTTATCCGTGCCCTGGCCAGCATCCAGGATTCCCACAACCAAGCCCTCCTCGTGCAAGGACAGCGCCTCCAGGAGCTCCTCCAAGGCCAAGCTGAGGATCGGCAAGCCTTGCGGAGCTGGTTAGCTCCAGGCGTTTCCTCCACCGCTGACCTGGAAGCAGTGACGAAGCTACAAGCCGGAGGCATACCTGAGTTTCTTCAAGCAGTCGGTCACCGCCTCTGGTTGGCCGTGAACCCAATGGGCCCCCCATCTGCTGCCACTGCTTTCAGGGGAGGCCCAGCTCACGGTGCAGCAACTTCCAGCTGAGGACCACCTGGACTACATCAAGCTGAAGAACGCTGTCCTGCAACGGATTGACCAGAGCCCCGAACAACACCGGCAGCAATTCCGCTCCCTCACCTTGAGCACCGTGATGCCTGTCGCAGATCGGTGCTGGCCAAGGAAGGGCCAGAGGATTTTATTGACCTGATGGTGCTGGAGCAGCTAACCATTCGCCCGCCCCGTGGAACAGCGGAATGGGTCCAGTGCCATCGCCCCACGTCGGTGAATGTCACTGTCCAGCTGGCCGAAGCCCACATGGCGGCCTACCCGGAAGCCGGCGACCCGCAGTCCAGTTCTCTCTCTCTCTCTCTCCCTCTTGCTTCTCCTCTTGCCGCTCCCTCTCCTCCCTCTCGCCCTATACCCGCTCCCCGGAAATGGAGTGGTTCCACCCAAATTGGCCAGCCCCCTCCCCTACTCCTCTCCTTAGTCCTTCCCAGGTTGATGTGTCCGCGGCCACGGGTGCAGTCGGTGAAGCCTGGGCTGGTCTGTCGGGGTTGCAGGGAGCAGGTTCGCATCCAAGACCGGTGTCCAGTGATGAGGTGGAGACGTGGATTCGGTCCCGACATGCCACAGTCTGCCCCCGGTCGAGCAGGGACGTACAGTATACCGTTAAAAATTAAGGGCCGTACATACCAAGCCCTGGTGGATTCGGGTTGTAATCAAACCTCAATCCAGGCTTGGTTCATGACCAGGGCTTTGGGTACAAAATACAAGGTGATGGTGAGGTGTGTGCATGGGGATGTTCACAAATCCATCAAACCTGACGTCCACATCTGCTCAGTGTCAGAATGACTCAGGGGGGGAATCCTCTGGCATTCCCGCCCTTAGGGAATTCCCAGAAGGGGACTTCCATCTAGAGCTGTCGCGTGAGAAACCCTTAGGCACACCTTTGACCAAGTGAGAGTAATTGATGGCCAGCAGCTCCAGCCTGACGTCGCCCTCACATATCCGCATTTTTCAATTATTAGGGACAGGTTGTATCGAGTGACGCAGGACACTCATACCCATGAAAATACAACCCAGTTATTATTCCCAAGGAGCCGTTGGGAAACACTTTTCCAGGCTGCTCACCACAATCCTATGGCGGGCAAGAAAGAACACTGCAATGTTTAATGGCCCGCATTTATTGGCTGGGCATTCACAGGGATGTATGCAGATGGTGTGCAGCATGTCGTGAATGTCAGCGGCCACCCCAAGAGCACCATTGCACCCATTACGTTAATCAAGGCCTCCATCGAAAGAATTGGTAGAAACCTCGTCGGCTATTAGAACGGTCAGCACACGGATATCGGTTTGTATTATTACAAAAGGTTTGTTCTGATGTCACCAGCCCCTTGACTGATCTCATTAAAAAGGGGGCACCAGATCTGGTCCAGTGGACAGGCTTTCACGAGAGTGAAATCTGCACTCTGTGGCGGGCCGCTTTTACATTCTCCTAACTTTATTTTACAGACGGATGCATCAGAGAGGGGGTTGGGGGCCGTGCTACTACCTGCTGGGGCGGGCCTTCATTCTCTAATCGGATCAAGCCCTGCTTCAGTGGCTACACCGCATGAAGGATACCAATGTGCAGATCACTCGTTGGTATTTGGCACTTCAGCCCTTCAAATTTAAGGTGGTCCACAGGCCGGGAGGTCCACAGATGGTTGTGGCTGATTTCTTCTGCAGGAATAGGTGGGAGTTGGCAGGCTAGACTTTGCCTGTGCCTGTGCCTGAGTCGGGTGGTGGGGGTATGTGGAGTGGCCCAAAAAAAAGACCAAAAAACACTAAACTTAAACCAATTTATTTGTATTTTTTTGCATTGTATAATGGGCTAAGACTACACTCTCTCACCTTTTTGGTCACATCGATTCATCTTTAACTCACAAAAAACTCCCTCTTCTTAATAGAGCTTGAATCGCAAATTTACTTCATCGATAAGATACACACGTGACAAATAAATTATGATTCACTACGTCACGTAGAACTTTAATAAAGGATGCATTAAAGATATAACGCCGGGATGTTTCCTTTTTAGATGCTCTGACAGGTAAGTTTTGCTCAAGTGGAACACCAGGTACTGCTCAGTTTTATTTCACGTCAAGAAGACACTGCATCTATATTTACTTATTTAGTATTTTTATATTATATTTCCCTCATACTTTGCAATCTACATCACCTTAATCTGTTTGTAAAGTTTGGAGTGCATCTGGACTGTGAGCTGTTCTTTCTTCCTCTCCTCAATCAAGCGCAAGCTGAAGTGCTGCTCTCCTGCATCATCATTAGTTTCATATCTGATCTCATGTTACATTAAATGAGATCAAATGACTATTCGAAAACAGACCATTTTTTATTGTCAACGTTGTTAATCATTTCAGCCCTACATTGAAGTCATGATTTGAGTGAAAGTGGAGAAATCACAGTTACTGTAGTCCCTCTAGTGTTCATTTCACCAGGAAACTGCAGGCAATTGTACCTGGAGACAGGTATAACAAGTTTTGCAAAAACATATATAGAGTCACGTTTTCACTATGAGACCAGGTTGAACATTTCTAAGAGGTGTAACTGTCTGACAAACAGTAAAAAAATTATAAATCAAATATTTTATTTTATTTATCTTTAAAAATTATTATTATTTCTTTAAAAAACATAGGCAGTGAAAAATGTTTGTCCACCAAATCAAAGTCTGGTGGTGTAAAAAAAACAAAAAAAAAACTAACAAACAAACCTATTTAGACCTGTTTAGACCTGTGTGTGAAACAAAAGTACAGATATTTTGACATTTTATGAAAGAACATAAAAATGACATACTCCACTGGTTCAGGTCAATTTGAGAAACACTAAGAAAATGTATTGATATTTGTGACTCAAAAATTCATGATATTTGTAAAAACAAATATTATTTACCTTGGAAAATTTAGTTTGAATTTTTTTTTTAAATTAATGATTAAGTTGTGTACACTCAGGTGTATTCACTGTGCTAGAAAAACAAAAAACAAACAAACAAAAAAAAAAATATATATATATATATAATTATTTTTATTTTATTTTACTGGATAAAAATCAAATTTAAGACTTTTTCAGATAAAATAAAATTAATACCATATCCCAATACCAAAACAAAACCACACAATCTCAAAAAAACTTCACATATCATAAGACTCGTACTTAAACAGGCAGGGACGCACATTTAACATGGCCTTAACATTGCTTATCAGTAAAACAGGGTAGCCTGTATGCAAGTTTTAAATTCTCCAGACATGTTTTCCACATTTATATCACTTTAAAATTGGTTTGGGTTCCATTATATAAATAAATACAAATTAGAGGTCAACTGATATAGATGTTACTGATACGAAAATGTGTTGAAAGAAAAGATTAAAAAAAATGTATTCATTGCTCGAAAAATAATAACTTTAAAGGCTACAATACACAGGGGCACATATTTTACAATGTATGTGCTTCACTGCTTCCAGCTACTCATTCAAACAGATAAAGGAAATGTACACTCCTACAATAATCTACAATGTATAGACAATGCTGATCATTAGTGATCGCTTGTCATTAATAAAACCTGTAATGAGTTTTAAACTAGATTTTTAAAAGATTTTACATTTTTATCACCTCAGACAGCCTTATTTGTCAATGTCCCATAATACATAGATTAAAACCTTTAAAACTTGCTTTCATTAAACATGAAAATAACACTAGATAGCGATAACACTAGACTGTGTTAAGAAATGTAACACATGTTTGAATAATATTGTGTAACGCATTAACTTTGACAGCCCTAAAATATTAAATAAAAAAGTAAGTGGTTATGAACTGATTCTCTGCCACTGTACTTGTGATTTGTGTTAATGTCAATAAAATTCACCGTTGGGCAGCAGGATACTGTCACAATATGTATAATGAGCCACATTAAAACCATTTTGCAAAATGTAGATATAATAATGTGATTATATGAGACCAGGTCTCACCCGTTTTATTCTGTCCCAGGCAAAAATCATAGGTCTGATCCCTTAGGAAGGATTAGAGGTATCTTTTCATCTGTAGCACAAATAGAGTGGGACAGGTACCAAAATATAATACTTAAAACAATAATAGTGATTGCCTTATCAAGTGACTAATAGGAAACTAAGGATGGTAATTTAAGGAATCTCATTCTACTCACTATTTCACACACTATTGCTCATTTTCTCTCTGCTCCTCACACACTCACTCACTCACATTCCCTCTTTTTCGACTCACTCCCGTGAGTAGTAGGTGATGACGTCACCCCTGGAATGTGCCCCATTGTGGTAAAATTGATTGTCTCAAAGTCTTGCTCTTAATCCACTGAATGAGCCACTCAGGGGAATTGAAAAGACACGTTTAAATCACTATGATTCATACGTGGAACTGACACATCTGTGGCCACCTCACAACAGACAAGTGCAAGACAGGGAACCTCTGCAAGCACACATTGGAGGAAACATCTGTTTGGGCCAAGTGGTTAGCCCTAAAAAGCCAGTCTGCTTTGGGCAGGTATATCCAAATATTTCAAGGTAATTTCAGACTGATAGTACCCCTGAACTCATTATATGTGTCTACATTAAGTTGGGGTCTCACTAGTTGATTCTCCCAATTATTTTCAGGTGTTAGCTTCATTAACATAATCACCACCCAGGTAAAGGGAGACAAAGCACACATTAGTATCTCTCAGTGGTGTTAATTACTTGACAATCGGGACTCCCTGCTGAGTTAATGGCTTGAAGAACTGAAAAAACACATCCGGCTTGCTTGAACTTATCTCTGGCTGTGAGTGGAGTGGGTACACTTCACCAAGGCAGTGACCAGTGAGTGCAGTTCATGTGTAAAAGAGTGTTTTTTCTGGGGAACGGTAGCAATTTTTTTTTCAGCAGATCTTTTAAATTTAGTACTTGGGTCTTTTATTATTTTATATAACATAAACATAAGCTTTATATCTGTTTTTTGTTACAGCTTTAGATTGTATAATATACTTAAGTCTACATATATACAATATTATAAATATGCATACCTTACAATTTTGTACTTTTGTTTTATTTTGTTCATGGTACTTCAATATACTTTTGAATTATTCACTACCATGTGAAACACTTTTGTTGGCCAGCTCTTTACACAATATGACAATAAATGTGTGAAACAAAAGGATGCCATTTTTTTTTGCTATGCGTTCTCAATAGAACATGTCTTTGACAAACAACCTAACATAGCAGATGCTGGAGACTCTTGGAGTAATATTGAAAAATGCCTGTGTATTAAAAAGTTTCAGGTTGACTGGCTGTGAAAATGGGGCATGACAGTGAAGAGTTGAGGAAAATCAAAGACAGTTGTTAAGTGTGACACCTTCCCTTCATTTTGAATTGGTAAGTGTGACAGGCTCACCGACTAGAAGGGAAAGATCAGCATTAACAGGCAGTGTGACACCCCCCACCAAAACTGAGTTGTTCTGACTCTGCTAATGTGACCGCAGCTTAAGATACAGGGGCATGGCAACTATTATTAAATTATAACTCACATTTCTAAGTTAATATTATATTATAATATTTATAATTCAATTAATTAATAAAAATAATTAACATTAATTAATTTTAAGTAATAATAATATTAACTAATGTTAATTATTATTAAAGATAATCTTAACAAATTAATATTAATAATCATTTATTGCTTTAAGCAGGTATAACCAAAAATATGATGGTTAAGTGACTGACTGATGGTACCCCTGAATTCATTACATGCATCTCTACATTAGATGAAGGAACACAGCAACCATTATAACTTTTAGAACTTTCTAAGTTATAATTTATATTATATTATATTAATCATCATATTAATTCATTTTAATAATATTAACTAAAAATAATATTAATTATTATTGAATATAATATCACCTAATTCATATTTTGATCAGATTGCTACCCAATTGGGTATTAACATTCCACTTTCTTTGGCCACATAAATGTGTATCCACAAAACTGACATAAATCCGATCTACTATTCCCATGCTATATGTATATACAAGTATACTTCTGTGACAATGCTAACGCTGGCCAGTTACATTTTTCTGCACTTAATGTGGCTCATTAAAACTAAAAACAATTCTAAAATTGCTCTGGCAATTGCAGTACAAAAGGTAATGCTCACAAGATTACACTTGGCTGAGTCAAATTTTTTATGTGATCCGATTGAATTGCTAAGCGTCTCGAATGATTCTTGAAGGGCATTTACACTTGAGTAAATGAGTAAATCCAAAACCAAGTGTAAATCCCCCCATAGATGACAAGTCCTGATCTGTGGGCAATTAAAGAACAAAAACAGTAACAGAGGAAATCAAACTAACCTCCCACAGTCCTGGCCAGGGGAGGATGATGTCATCACTACACACCTCTAAATACAAAGACAATTGCCACTGCCAGATGTGCTGAACACAGACGCACAACCACTACCTCAGACACTGTGAATAGCATGGTAAATGGAACCAGGCAAATGCATTACTTTTGACCACTCAATTCTATTTGTGCATGTGTGTTTGCATGCTTGTTTTTTCTGTGTCATTTTGTCTCTTTTTTCATAGAGTAGACTAAACACACAGCATGTCTAACTCCCACAGGAGAATCCGGTGGAACTCGGACTATGTTTAGCGTTTAGAGACTTTTAAGTGTTTCAGGGAAAACAGAAAATAAGAGACGTGTTTGAAATATTACACTATCCAACTGTTATTTTAAAGAAACACTTTAAAACATTCTAAATAGAACACTTTTACCAGCTTTTATTGTTAAAGGATTAGTGTACCCATAAAGGAAAGTTATGTCATCACTTACTCACCCTCATGTTGTTTCAAACCGATTTGGCCTTCTTTTTTCATATGACAGAATGACAGCCTCAGTTCCCATTTACTTTTATTGTATGAAAAAAAGATGCAATGAAAGTGAATGATTGTGTTCAACAGACAAGTTATACAGGGTTGAAACAACAAGAGGGTAAGACAGAACAGAATTAACAGAATTTTTTTTGGTGAACTATCCCTTTAAGGTAAGATTAATGTGTGTTTTACGATCAAACAAATCATGGAAAAACTGATCTCCACACTGCTTTTATGAAATCACATGAAGTGATTAAATGAAATGAGACAAGTCTCATATATGAACTTACACAAATAGATGTGGTTTTCTCCTTAAATTAAATGGACAGTGTTTTCTCTATGTGATGAAATTGTAAACATAGTTACGGTATAAAAGAGAAAACTTCCAAGAAATATTTTTCTCCTTTAATCATCACATGATAGTCTGGTCCAAAAGCCTCCACCACTAATATGCTTTAAACAGTTTGGTTAGTCTAAACCAGGCAAAGAGTTCAGTGTCTGGAAAACAAACACACATGCACCTTTGAAACAAATGCTACTGTATTTTTTAAGATAGCATATACAAAGTAAGACTGTGGGTACTGTCTGGTGTCTTGATTAAATGTCTGGGCTGGTAACCGAAAGGTTGAAAGTTCAAAGCCCACACTGTAAAAGAAATCCTGTTGTTTTTACAACAAAAAAAAAACCTGGCAGCTGTGGTTGCCAGAATAATTATGTACAAAATGCAATAAAAATATAAACAACTTTACAGAACAACCTTTAGATTTTACAGATTTAATCTGTTGTAATTTACATGACCACACTGGCACTATTAAAATATAAATAAAAAATCTGTTAAATTTACTGTAAGAAAAAAAACTCATAAACTTGATATTGAACTTCTGAAACTGTAAAAATCTGCTTTTTACTTTATAAGGTATTGTTAATCGCCATAAAAATGACAGAAGAGCACATGATGACACGAAGTTCACCAATAGTGGCTCTTTAAGGAGCAATGACCAAACAGCGCTCAGTATCACTACATTAAATAAATAACAGAACACCCCAATGTACATAACCGATATCAAAAATAAGAAGAAACATAAGTATTCCCATAAAATATAATGAAATATGATGGTTCATGCAGGGAATTGTGGGAACACCCAATTATTATTATAATTTTTACTGTAATTCTAACAATAATTTACTGTAACAAGTACTCTTTTACCATGAATTATACAGGAAAATCATACATATTACATCTAAAAAAAGCTTTTGATTTTTTAAAGCATTTTATTGTAAAAACGACATTACATTTTATTTTTATTTTTATTATATATATATATATATATATATATATATATATATATATATATATATATATATATATATATATATATATACACTCACCTAAAGGATTATTAGGAACACCTGTTCAATTTCTCATTAATGCAATTATCTAATCAACCAAATCACATGGCAGTTGCTTCAATGCATTTAGGGGTGTGGTCCTGGTCAAGACAATCTCCTGAACTCCAAACTGAATGTCAGAATGGGAAAGAAAGGTGATTTAAGCAATTTTGAGCATGGCATGGTTGTTGGTGCCAGACGGGCCGGTCTGAGTATTTCACAATCTGCTCAGTTACTGGGATTTTCACGCACAACCATTTCTAGGGTTTACAAAGAATGGTGTGAAAAGGAAATCCCAGTATGTGGCAGTCCTGTGGGCGAAAATGCCTTGTTGATGCTAGAGGTCAGAGGAGAATGGGCCGACTGATTCAAGCTGATAGAAGAGCAACTTTGCCTGAAATAACCACTCGTTACAACCGAGGTATGCAGCAAAGCATTTGTGAAGCCACAACACGCACAACCTTGAGGCGGATGGGCTACAACAGCAGAAGACCCCACCGGGTACCACTCAGCTCCACTACAAATAGGAAAAAGAGGCTACAATTTGCAAGAGCTCACCAAAATTGGACAGGTGAAGACTGGAAAAATGTTGCCTGGTCTGATGAGTCTCGATTTCTGTTGAGACATTCAGATGGTAGAGTCAGAATTTGGCGTAAACAGAATGAGAACATGGATCCATCATGCCTTGTTACCACTGTGCAGGCTGGTGGTGGTGGTGGTGTAATGGTGTGGGGGATGTTTTCTTGGCACACTTTAGGCCCCTTAGTGCCATTTGGGCATCGTTTAAATGCCACGGCCTACCTGAGCATTGTTTCTGACCATGTCCATCCCTTAATGGCCACCATGTACCCATCCTCTGATGGCTACTTCCAGCAGGATAATGCACCATGTCACAAAGCTCGAATCATTTAAAATTGGTTTCTTGAACATGACAATGAGTTCACTGTGCTAAAATGGCCCCCACAGTCACCAGATCTCAACCCAATAGAGCATCTTTGGGATGTGGTGGAACGGGAGCTTCATGCCCTGGATGTGCATCCCACAAATCTCCATCAACTGCAAGATGCTATCCTATCAATATGGGCCAACATTTCTAAAGAATGCTTTCAGCACCTTGTTGAATCAATGCCACGTAGAATTAAGGCAGTTCTGAAGGCGAAAGGGGGTCAAACACAGTATTAGTATGGTGTTCCTAATAATCCTTTAGGTGAGTGTATATATATAAAAAGACACTGTATATTTACAGTTAATACTCATTAATCAAAGTTTTTCTGTAACATTTTTACAGTCTTTTACCATAAAAATGACAGATATTTTTTTATAGTGCACAACTGACAATCCATGAACTATCACCATCGTCCCCTTAATATTCACATTTATTACTTTAGCAGATTTTATCTAAAGCAACAAAAAAAAAGAGAACAAAGCAAGCAGAAGCAGTTAATCTAAGGTAGAACGCAATGAAAAAAAAACATTTAAAGTGTCAAATTACCATAAATACCATAGTACAAAACTGGAACAGAAGTGTATTTTAATTAATAAAATATCATAATTACAAATCATAATTTTAGAGCAAAAGTAAAACACTCAAACTTAGGTTTCTGTCCCTTGCTGTAATTGTACTGTATAAAATAACTATACTGTGATGCACTGTATAAAAACTGAATGACAAATACACTCAAAACCCTTTAAAATGCTAATATAAAGAGAGAGAATTAAATACTTTCTCCAATCTTCACAGAACAACTCCCGCTTCCACTCCACTAAACTGTATGAAGATATTCTATACCTATTGTGATATACTGTATATTATACATAAGGTTACATATATGGCTAAAAAATTTTTATACAGCATACCTCTCCTAAGCAAAACCCAACATCAATACACACTGGTGTTTTGAATATACTACCTTCTAGGTAATTTGTAAATGTGTGTGTGTGTGTGTGTGTTCTCAGCTGCTTAAGTCAGCATACATTAGAGCAAAAATTCTCTGAATAAGCACAGTGACATCACTGCATGTGGCATGAGCCCAAGAAGCACCTCAATGGTCTTGTGTGTTTGGCTTTTTATGGTTTTTGTGTATGATAGTACACAAGAGACAGAATGATAACTAGACGATAAATCCAATCAGTAAGCAAAATACTGTGCTGATGAAAAGATATTTTTGAATTTATTACCTTCACTACTTTGTTTGATTTATGCCATTTATACTGTGTGTGTTTGCTGTTGTCTTCTCTCTACTGCTGAAATAAGTTTGCTGTCTACATCAGAAAACCTAAATATCCCAGAAAAACTCTTCAAAATTGTGAGAAAAAGAGTTTGAAATTTGCACCCAGAGCTGTGGTGCACACAAAGCCCAGTGCTAACTCTAGATTTATGTAAAAAAAATAGACAAAAATGTCACAAATGGAAATAGGAATGTCTTGGAAAAGCAACGAATCTAGAAATGTAAGACAGTTTTGGAAGTGCAACATTTACATTTACATTTGCATTTGGCAGATGCTTTTATCCAAAGTGACTTGCAGTGCACTTATTACAGGGACAATTACCCCGGAGAAACCTGGAGTTAAGTGCCTTGCTCAAGTACACAATGGTGGATCGAACCAGCAACCTTCTGATTACCAGTTATGTGCTTTAGCCCACTACGCCACCACCACTCAACAGATCTGAATACAAGAAGGCCTTGGAACAACAGGCACTCAGATCTGTTGCTCTACCAGGATCTTCCTATATCCAGATCTGTTTATGCTCCAAAACCATGCTATATGCAAATCTGTTGCTCTTCCAAGATCTACCTATATCCAGGAAGGTCTTGGAACAACAACAACAGATCTGAATAAAGGAAGTTCTTGGAAGAGCAACAGATCGGCAAATAGGAAGGTCTTGGAACACAGACAGATCTGGATATAGGATGGTATTGGAAGAGCAACATATCTGAAAAGGAATTTCTTGGAATAATGACAGATCTGGTTATAGGAAGGTCTTGAAAGATCAAAAGATCTGAATAAAGGAAGGACTTGGAAGAGCAAAAGATGTGAATATAGGAACATCTGGGAACAACAACAGATCTGAATAAAGGAAGTTCTTTGAAAAGCAACAGATCTGGAACTAAGAAGGCTTAGGAACAGTGACAGATCTGGGTATAGGAAGGTCTTGGAAGAGCAGCAGATCAGGATAAAAGAAAGTCTTAGAAAAGATACAGATATGAAATAAAGGAAGGTCTAGGAACCGCAACACATTTGGATAAAAGGTCTTGAAACAGAGTCTGATCTATCATTCATTTCAGTACAAACTGACACTGAATTCAAAACATACAACATTCCCAATCATCCTAATTTTAATGACCAGTCAGTGCTCTCCAATAAAAACAATGCCACACTCCACAGCCTTAAACATAAAACAGGTCCCTGTAAAGTGTCCACACACTGTAATGGAAGCTATGAAGCCACTTGATTGAACACGGGCCTGAACAGACCCTTTGCTTACTTCATCTATCACTGGCCCTCACTGAGAACGCATGTCCCGGGGGAAAGAGCTAGTTCATCTCATGGAGCCCTCTCTATTGACCTCTGCCATCGCTGTAAAACAAACAGCCATCTGTAAAATGCATCCTGACAAAATATTTACTATGGATGACAAACGAACTTGGGTGGGGGAGGGGCCTTTTCGACTAGCCAAACAAAAGCCTAAGCACTGTTAACTACCATTAACTGAAATAGAAGCTCTCTGAGAGTCTGGGAGGATTGAGATTGATTTACAACAGGGTAATAAAGAAGTGGCAAAAAACTGGTTTGATGAATGATTACAATAACAGAGAAAGAAAATGAGAGAGAATAACTAGGTTCTTTCACACTACAGCTTTTTGTATGGACCTAATATCGTTTCACATCAGAGTTCAGTTACTTAAATTTGGTTGAATAACTGTTTTCTGAACTCAGGTATACGCACCAGCGAATTGTACCTGAAGTCCCTTGATAAGGTAGTATGAGGTACAATTTGTCATAAATCGTGGAAGTAAACAGCTATTGATCATGTATAATTTGTATCTTTGCCTGCTGCCTGTCAAACATATTATTTAATTTCTTACATTTATAGTAAAATGCATCTTCACATTTTCATTCTTTGCATATCTTTCAATGCATCCGCGTCAGACAAACAGAAGTGCTGTTCTGTACATGTAAAGTTTTGATGGTAAATGCAAAAGGATAAAATCATTAATAAATCAGTGAAGCTGGCATCATTAGTTACCTGGCTACAGTAGTAAACAGCTGCCGCTAGTACCCATTGGAGGTTCTCATATAGATGATGCAATTTTCCATTGTTCGGACCCCAAAGTACAATTTGAAAAAAAAACCAAAAAAAAACCAGGGGCCAGGGGATTGAATCTAACATGAATTCTGACCAAGCAATATTATTCATACAGACCATCCACATGGTCTGCACATGCACCTCACACTGACTGTGCTATAGAGTATCACAAAGCAGTCATATTGTGCATGCGTAAAAAGCATCCATGCACGGTCGTGGTCAAAAGAGCATACTTTGAAAGGCTAAAGCACTCAACTGTGCATGACAAAGTATACACTAGCCTAGAGAGCAAAGGTGTGGTAAAACCTTAGAATTGTCTACTAACACAGAGGATATACAAATACAGCAAGTGTATTTGTTTTTTGCTTTGGACAAGTTTGAGAATTGCATGTAATCTTGGGATACATATGCAAATTACTCACCCAAACCCATAACTTTTGAAAACTTCTTTATGTTTCAAGGTTGAGGATGGGCCATTTTCTTCTCTCCTGAGCAGACTAATTTGACAAGTAGCCGGTAAGCCTGACAGGCAAGAAATTTACACAATCGAACATTAAAAACACACAGCAGCATGCACGATGATGGAGAGCGGAGAAGAACTGACGGGGTATGATGTGATCTGTATGAGGTAATGGCGGGAAGAGGTAGTGAGGTTGTTTTTTATGACTTTGGCTCATGCCTCCCCTGCCTCCATCTGACACTATCAGAATCTAATGAGAATAAATGTGATTCCAGCTTGAGATGTCCAGCAGCCTGCACCTTCTTAAACACTGCTGCCACTGCTATTTTCACAAGGTGGAGTTTATGTATGTGTAGTTTTGGGAAGTTGAGCGTACACGATCCCAAAAAGATTGTTAAAGGAAGGATGAATCACAAATTCGATCTCTGTAATATCTCAATTGCTTCTCCTAGATGACAATCAGAGAGCAAAAGAAATCAATTTCTCAGATTTGTTTATCTAATTTATCCTCTAGAGTTTCAGAAGAGAACTCAGCGATCTCTCACACCCCCTCAAAGTTACCAAAGTCTGCAATGAAATGCCAATATGAACCCAAATATTTCTCATAAAATTCTCCAAAACCAAATTATCTGAACTATTCGATCCACATTAATTTCATACCTCAATACACATACTGTATTGTCAACAACTGTCTCATTTGCATATATTTGTATTTCTCATATGGAATTATAAGAAAAACATGAGACAATGTTGATAATTAGATGAAACATAATGCTCTGAAAGAGCTACCTCTGAGCAATAAACATTTACTCTGAGGTTAATCAAATGAGCACTAGTAAATCAAATCATTTTGATGTCCCCAAGAGACAAACACAACAGGCTCCCATTCCATTTCCCCCCCATTTTTCAAAGCAAAGACGTCACTCTCTCTCAACTGTCCCCTTGAAAATACGAGTAATGAAAGGAAAGGAGAGTGGATGGAGGTTGAGGGAGTTAACAGTTGTCTGTATAGATACAGTGACCCAAGGCTCCGTTATAAATGATTTGCACTGGGCAGCGAGAGCAAAATTTCAGCCTGACTTCACCCGTTCTGTAACGTGCCAAAGTCACCCAATAATAATGACATCATAAAGGATGATGTAATCCAAGAATTTCAGACTTCCACTCATGCCTATTTTCAGATTCAAGCTTTTTCTAAATGAGCAACACAGGCAAAGTAATAATAATAATAAAAAAAATCATAATCCCTCAGATAGATCTGAAAACTAAACTTAGGTACCAAATCATGTGGTAGTTTTGTCAATGAGAGGAATAAATATGAATCACAGTTACAACAGGGAAATTCGGGTAGTAAAAAATCTTTGCCCAACGTTGGTAGGCCCAAGTTTCCTTCAGACTTCAAACGGGCCTTGCCATTTGGCCAACAGCTTACTTTCCTTACTGGGTAGCATCACCAGGACCTTCTGACCTGGTTCAAAACTTCGCTCATGAGCAGACTGATCATACCATGTTTTCTGGCGGGTTTGTGCCTCAGCCAGGTGAGATTGGGCCAATTAAGTCATCTTTTCCAAGTGCTCTCGCATCTGCACCACATAGGACACAACGTTCATCGGCTCATCCCTTCTCTGGTCCCCGTCCCATATTTCTCGAAGCAAAGCCAGAGGACCTCTTACCTCATGTCCATATAAGAGTTCAAAAGGGGAAAAACCAGTAGATGATTGTGGCACCTCTCAATAGGCAAACAGAAGGTAGGGAAGCCATTGGTCCCAATCTTTACCTGAATCACAGACAAACTTGCGAAGCATCTGTTTAAGTGTCTTGTTAAATCTTTCTTTAAGCCCATCCGTCTGGGGGTGGTAAGGAGTTGTTCTCAAACTCTTAATGCCCAGCAGCTTGTATACCTGGTTCAAAAGCATGGACATAAAGTTAGTCCCTTGATCTGTCAAGATCTCACAAGCAAATACAACTCTGGAGAACAAATGCACAAGACAAGTCACCATATACTTTGCTTTGATGGACTTCAATGGGAACACTTCTGGATACCTTGTAGCATAGTCTGTTACAACCAGCATAAATCGGTTACCTGCGCAACTTCTTTCCACAGGCCCGACCACATCCATTCCCAGTCTTTCAAATGGAGTGCCAATGATTGGAAGCGGCTGGAGAGGAACCCGACAAGGGCCATGTGCAGAGACTTTTTGACATTCTGGGCAACTTCTACAATATTGTGTTACCTCTGATTTCAAGCAGGGCCAATAAAAGTATTTCCTAATCCTAGCGAGGGTTTTACATTTCCCCAGGTGGCCAGCCCAGGGAATCGAATGGTCCAAGATAAGAATTACTTTGCGGACACACGACAGTAGAGTATCCCCTGTTGAAGAAAGTATCTTTCCTTTGTGAGGTCACCATCAATATCATTCTCTACATCCTCTTGCTTTACTTTTTCCCAGTAAGGGACAAGAATGGCATCCTCCTGTTGTAACTGAGCGATGTTATTAGGCAGCTTAATCTCTGAGGAAAAGTTAGAGAGGGAGTCATCTGGCATTTTAACAGCATTATATTTTATTTTTTCCAACCTTTTCTGTCGACGAGATTCGACAGAAAAGGTTGTGAGCAGTTTTTAACATTTTTTACTGTTAAAATTTCTGGTATACGCTCACAGATCTTACCTACTAGTAATGATCCTGTTACTTTCCTGTTCCGCAAAATCTATTGACCTGTTTTGTACCTGTGTCCCTGTCTCAACTCAAACATATAATTGCACATATGAAGCCTACTGGTTCTATGTGTGATGTTATTCCATCCACTTTGTTTAAAGAGGTGGTGGAATCAATTGGTCCAAGTGTGTTATCGATTATTAACAGTAGCCTGACCACTGGTATTGTTCCCAACTGCTTTAAGCATGCTGTTATTCAGCCTCTTCTTAAGAAAGCAAACCTTGAATCATCTGATATGAACAGCTTTAGACCTATATCAAAATTGTCCTTTATGTCAAAAATATTAGAGAAGACGGTGCTTGCACAATTAAATGATTTTTAGCCATCAATAATTTGCTCGATCAATTTCAGTCAGGCTTCAGAGTTGGTCATAGCACAGAGTCAGCTCTGTTGAGAGTTTTAAATGATATTTTATTAGGTGTGGATTCTGGTAGTCCTGTTGGTCTTCTGCTGCTGGATCTTAGTGCCGCTTCGATACGGTTGATCATGACATACTTATCAATCGCCTAAGAGACCAGGTTGGTATTCAGGGGTTAGCCTTGGATTGGGTCTCCTCATATCTCAAGGGTAGAACGATTTCAGTCTGTTTAGAGAACTGTTATTCATCAGTTGTTCCTTTAACATGTGGGGTTCCTCAGGGCTCCATTTTGGGACCCGCTTTATTCTCCCTCTACATGCTTCCGTTAGGAAAGATCTTTGAGAGGCATGGCATACACTATCATCTGTATGCTGATGACTCTCAAATTTACTTTCCTATTAAACATGGGAATCACCACTCTTTTGAGTCTCTGCATAAATGCATGGCCGATGTGAAGTGTTGGCTGGCAAACAACTTTCTTCAATTAAATGAGGATAAGTCAGAGTTTATTGTTTTTGGTCAAAGGGATGTGACTTAAATTTAGAAAGAAATTTGTCACTGCTTCCAGGGAAAAACTTCCCTATGTAAAAACCTGGGTGTTATATTCGACTCTGAGCTCAGGTTTGATCGACAAATAAATGCTGTGGTTAAAAATAGTTTTTCCATCTTAGAACTATGGCAAGGTTGAAGCCCATCCTTTCTTTTGATGATTTGGAGAAGGTTGTGCATGCCTTTGTGTCCTCTCGATTGGACTATTGTAATGCTTTGTATCTGGGTGTGAGTCAGGCCTCTCTCTCTCGCCTGCAGCTGGTCCAAAATTCAGCTGCTAGGCTTTTAACTGGAACCAGGAAAGAGACCATATCACCCCAGTTTTGATTTCACTACATTGGTTACCGATCCAATACAGAATCAAGTACAAAGTGTTGATGTATGTGTTTAAGGCTCTTCATGGTCTTGCACCTGAGTACATCTCTGCCTTAATAAGTTTGAATCAACCTTCAAGGTCTCTCCGCTCTAGTGATCAGCTGTGTCTGTCAGTTCCTCGATCTCGCCTAAAAACTAAAGGTGATAGAGCTTTTATGGTGGCAGCCCCTAGACTTTGGAATGAGCTTCCATTGGTCATAAAATCATCTCCGTCTCTATTCTCTTTCCAGGGTGCCTTAAAAACGTATTTATTTTCCCTAGCTTTTAATTAATTGCATTATAATTTGTACTAGGTAGATTTTATCTTATTCTTGTTTTATAGGTTTTAAATGTTTTTTTGCATTCTTAAGCTGTAGTAATGTGATTTTATTTATTTTTTATTACTCCATGTACAGCACTTTGGTACCCAGTGTGGTTTTTGAAAGTGCATTATAAATAAAATTGAGTTGAGTTGAGTTGAGTTGAGATTTCCTGGGCTTAGCAGAGTCATCGATTTCTTCTTCATTATTAAAGAAAGGTAGGGCCCTAAGCAACTGTTCCCTTTCTTCCCCTTTGCTTGCTTTAGCCCGGGTGACGACCATACTACACAAAGGTACTGGCTGCAACAAGTCCCAGAGCACTGGCAGGTCATGACCCAAGACTACAGGAAATGGCAAGTTGTCCGCTATGCCCACATCCAGGAGATAAGCTTGTCCTTTCACCTTGATATACACATCTGCCATCGGAAGCAGTTTTTCATCACCGTGAACACAGCGAATAGCTTTTCTGTCACTGAAGTTAAGTAGGGCAGGTGGTATATATCTGTGATATACCAGCGTCTGATCACTCCCAGTGTACCAGGGCCTGCAACTCCTTTCCATTCACCTCCACCGTTATCATCTGTGGTGACCACTTAGCTTTTACTGGTGGCCCTGTACAACCCCTTGGCACATAACAAAGGTGAGTAGTCTTGACTGTATTTTTAGGACACAATGGTTTCGTATGGCCTTCCTGACCACACAAATAGCAGATTGGCACTCTTTTGTGACTCTTGAGAGAAGTTGCAAATAGGGATGTAACGATATCAAAATCTCACGGTACGATACAATTTCGATATTGACCTCACGGTACGATATTTATTGCGATATTGTGGAAAAGCTCACGGTATTGTTAAATAGCTCACGATAGTGTTTGTGATGATAATAGTGAAAAAATACTGACATTTATTCTGCTTTTGCCAGTCAACAGGCAATTTATTGTTGTATTTATGGATCATAACATAAAACACTGATCACATAGTGCTTTTAAAGTGCAAGTTGTAGTCAGGAACATGAACCAATATTTGGTTGCATAACTGATTCTTCTGTGCAATGTTCAAGTTAAGAAGCAACTAGAACAATTGTAAACAATAGGGAATTCCCTTTAAGTGCAAACAAAGATCAAGTTAAGTCAGGTTTATGCATAAGGCAAATAAAAGCAGCCTTTTAAAACTGGTATTTAGGAACATAACTTAAACTTAAATAAAATAGTCAGTCAAAAAGCCTTTTAAAAAACACTGACCTATCATTTAGCTTATGTTCAAGTTTTTCTTTAGAAAGATCAAAAGATCTACATTGCAAGGGAGAAGAAGAGACCTCTGGGCATTTACAATATCCCCTGCTGTTGAAAATACCCTTTCACTGGACACCGAGGTAGCGGCTATACACAGGTAGGTCTTTGCTAATGAAGACAGAATAGGATACCGCCCTGCATTGTCTCTCCACCACTTAAGAGGGCAAGCAGACAGAGAAACTAATGCTTCTTTGCAGTAAGAGTCAATTTCTGCCTGAATTCCACCTGTGACTTGATTACTGCTAAAAGAAGAGCCAAGGAGGTCCTCAAGGGCATGCTTTTTAAGAGGAGGCACAAAGCTTGCGCTGCTGTCGTCCAGATCTGCTGGATGTGGGCTCCTGGGCAGCACATCTTGGTCCTGGTTCATAAATGATAAAAAGACATTATATTAGCATTTGGTTACATTTTATTGTATTTCTCTCAATTTTCTCTATGGCACAGCGTTAACATTTTTTACCTGTTGTTGCATCTGTGATGCTTTGAACTTTATTCTTTCAAAGACGTCCTCTCTCTCTCCACTGCCTAGATGTTGCAAGGTCCAAAGCGTGGATCCAAAGCACTGCTCTCCTGCATGAACTTTTCATCCTCTCCTTGGTATCTGTCAGTAAGATCCTTCAGAATGGCTGCCTTCATCTGAGCAATGGCATTTGACCCGTGATTATCTGTGGCCATGCTGTCTTGAATCATTTGTTTTAGTGGTGAAATGAGAGATATTGTTGGTTGCGACTCATCACAGAGAACAGTTGTGGCCTTTTTATTGGTAAAAGAATCTTCACAAGATCCTCTGCATTTGCAATGTCAGATGTGTCCAAAGTGTCAATTTCACGTGACTTGTGTCTCAGTTCATCACTCAGTAGGGCTGCAGCAACAGCTTGTTGTTGTTCAAGGTAGCGCTCCACCATGTCCAGAGAGCTATTCCATCTTGTCACTACATCAATAATGAGTTTATGTACAGGGAGATTGAGTAGTTTTTGTTTGGTGGTCAGCACGGCTGTGGCTGTAGAACTGCGGTGAAAAAACTTGCTACACGTCTGACTCTACCGAGGAGGCGGCTCACTGCGTTGACCTTTAAACCTGCTTGGGAGGCCAGGTTTAGTGTGTGCGCAAAGCACCGTATGTGAGGGACAGTTCGGCTTCCTTTACTGCTACTCGCATGTTGCTTGCGTTGTCAGTAACAACAGCGATCCTTGTTCCAATCTTGTCCAGCCCCACTCTTTGACTGCAGATTTAAGGACTTCGGCTATGTTTACGCCAGTGTGTGATTCGCTAAGCTGTCTAGTTTGTAAAACGTAACTCTGCATTTCCCATTCACTCGTCAAAACATGTGCCGTAATAGTGATGTAACTGTGAGTCGCTCTGGAAGTCCACCCATCAGTGGTAATAGCAATGCACTCAGACTGTTTAAGGTTCAACATGACACGTTCTTTTGTTTCACGGTAAAGAGCAGGGAACACAGTTTGACTAAAATGAGCCCGCGACGGCATGTGATACTTCGGCTCAAGCTTGGCCACTAACCTTTTAAATCCTTTGCCATCTACTGCAGAAAAGGGACGTAAATCACACGCTATGTATTCCGCGATGTACCTCGTGATTTCTTGAGCCCTTGCGCTGTTGTGTGGCATAGTTGTTGAAAATGCCTCCTTCAGGGTTTTTTGACCGGACAGGACTTGATTTGTGAGAGAATCTGCAAACTTTTCGGGATGATGGGTCGATCAGATGACTTCGCATGTTGCTTGTGTTTCCCGTGTTGTATCGCAGTTTACTGTGGCAGTGCTTGCACATAGTCCATTGTCTGTCCACCACCTTCTCTCCTTTTGCGTTTTTTGACACGGCGAAACCAAAATGTTTCCAGACATCTGATTTAAAAGCTGCAGGGGCTGGCACAATCTCAACTTCGGGGTTGTTGTTTTTATCCTTAAAAGTATCGCTGTCGGCCATGCTGGCTTGCTGTGAGCTTGTGTGGACAGCGTGCAATCCTATTGGCTTAACAACGGTTGTTGTGACGACGCAGCGCAAAGGATCATGCTCTATGTAGTTAACAATGATTTGTTCCGCGGGACTGTGTTTAATCCTCTTGCTTTTTGACGGACACCTGTCCTTTTAATATTGTAACCCAACCACGACGATATCGAGACACGTTTACCACCGCGATAGCGCGATATCGTCAATATCGTTACATCCCTAGTTGCAAATGCAGGTTCTCCTCCAGTAGGCTTATCGGCACTGGAAAAACTTCTCTGGCTTTGCTGGGGGAGGTTTAGTCTGCGGTCATCTCTGCTGGTTTTCCAAGCCCATGACTGACTCCTCTTACGTGCAGCCACGAACACGTCCACCAGGGTTGCAGCTTGTGCACCTGGAGCTCAGGAGAAAGCATTCTTAGATATCGCTCAAGAATTATAATTTCACCAACTTCCTCAACCGCCTTAGCTTTTGGTTGGATCCACTTCCCATAAAGTTCCTTTAACCGCACATATAATTCTTTGGGACTCTCTCAAGGGGTTCAACATCCAGAGAACGAAACTATTGTCTATACATTTCTTGGTTGATGTCATATTTTCTTAAGATGACAGACTTAACTTCCTCATACTCAAGAGAATCCACATCCATATGCACATAAGCCGCTCTGGCCTTACCCATCAAGAGAGGAATTAAACGGAAGGCCCAATCCTCCTTCGGCCACCGGCAAACAGCTGCAAGTCTCTCAAAGGTAATTAAATAATGTTCATTGTCATCAGATTCCGATAACTTCTCAAGTCTTAGCTCTTTAAACTGACACTGACCTGCAGCACAAATTTCTGAACGATCCCTCTGACAGATAGTGGACTGAGACAGCAGGCGTCTAGAGACAAATTCCTCATCATCAGGACCTTCCAAGGGGTCTCCAGCCATCAGCAGTGGATTGGGAGTTGGAGTCGTACGAGCCTGCATCTCCAGCTGCAACAGACTAAACTGGTGTTGAAGGACTGTAAAGCGACGCTCCTGCTGAGAATACTCTTGAGTCCTGTGAGCTTCTTGGGCATCCATCTTCACCATATGAGCTCGAAACAAACCAGTCAAGTCTGCAAGTGTGGGGTCTTGGCTTCCAGGCTCCATATCTTCCACCTCCCTTACTTTCTGTACTGCTCCATCTTCCCCCAGCTCCTGAAACACTTCCTCAGGTTGCTCTGTTGGAGAAGTCTTTGGGGCTGCCTTCCTTACCCGGTTCATGGCACATGGAGTTTAACCGCGCAGTCAAGGAATGAGGGCCGTGACAAAAACTGTTTCCCAAAATAGTCTTTTAATTAATCAGACCAAAATAATTCCAATAGAAACAAAAATAAAGTCCAAATAACCCAAATCCAGGTTCAGGCCAATAAAAGAGGTCAACAGAACAAAACTAAACTCCAATAACAGAATATGAGAGAACTGAACTGACCTGCTGAATGAAACAACTGGGACACATTTATACAAACGGACTAGTCCACATTAACACACAAGGGGAACACAGAAAACACAAACTTCAAATACAATTACAAAATTCATAACCAGGCCAGTTAAAGAATCAGAATAAAATCAAATGCATATCTTGAAGAAATAAACAAATAACAATTAAGAAAACCAACAAACTAGAAAAGAAAATCCCCACAGTCAATCTGCTTGTTGGTAGCGGCAAGCGGAACTAAAGCAGCGGTCGAAGTGCCATGCCGGTCCTTAAAAGACTTGGACCATGAATGCTGAAACTCGCCGACCACTATTCACAGCCAACTGCTCCAGCCATCCACTCCTCAGCACCACAGCGGTAACTTAAACTCAGAAAATGCAATATTAATAAAAGTATAAGCTGTACACCATAAACTAGAATGTGTGCACTCCAACTAGTCAATGATGCACTAGAACTTAAATACCTAAATATGATTACCATAATACCTACGAAATGAATACAGAGACCATTAAGAGAATGAAAATAAGAAGCTCAAACAGTGTGCTGGATAAATTAAAGAAAGCATGTACATGTGTATGTATGTGTGCGTGTGTGGTACGTAACATTACCGCTCATTGATGTGTGGCTGCCTCGTGGGCCATCACAAAGATTAATAACAAAGGAAAAAACTAAGGAAAAATAAATAAAAACTGACCTATGAAATGCTGTTACACAATTTTAGCACTGCCACTGGTCTGACAAATGGAGTAGTTTGGATACAACAAATTAAACAAAACATCCATGTCATCAGTTTGATGCCGATTCTCTGCACTCTCTGAGGGGTCTTGACACCATATGAAAAATCAGGTTGAGGATGAATGTGCTGATCCCTGTAAGTATGTGAAACATTTAATAGACCTGCTGTCAGTATGCAGAGCAAAGCAATTGGCATCTCTCTAAATTTCACCTTAAAACTTACATGAATATGAGTGTTGTGTTTTATCTGTAGGAAGATGGTCAAACTAGTAATGTTGCACTCCAGAGCTACTGCAAACAGAAATGGACCATTATTTAGTATCATAAAAACCTTGATGCAATGCAAAATAATAGAAAAATTAGTACCTTTTATGGCATTGTTTTTGTTTTGAAGTCTCCCCTTTTCAAAGCAACTTACAAAAGTGGAAACATAAGCGAATCATCTTAAGGAGACAGTGGTACGAAAAGTGCCATACTACAAAGTTTCACTATCATTAGAATAGTATACAAAACAGATTTAAGTGCAACAAGAATTGTAAATATTTTTTTTTTTTAGTGACTGGTTAAGTGTTCTTGGAAAAGATGTGTTTTTAGCAATTTTTTTGAAGACAGAGAGTGAGTCAGCTTCACGGATTGAGTTGGGAAGGTCATTCCACCAACGTGGTATGATGAAACTGAAAGTCCGGGAAAGTGTTTTGGGGCCTCTTTGTGTTGGTACAACAAGGCGAAGTTCCTTAGCCGACCGCAGGCTTCTGGTGGGAACGTAGCTCTGCATAAATGTTTTTAGGTATGCTGGAGCAGACCCAGTGACTGTTTTGTATGCCAGCATTAGGGCCTTGAATTTAGTACGTGCATGAACCGGCAGCCAGTGGAGAGAGACAAAGAGTGGTGTAACATGTGCTCTCTTAGGTTAATTTAAGACCAGACGTGCTGCTGCATTCTGGATCATTTGGAGAGGTCTAATAGCACATGCAGGAAGGCCTGCAATGAGAGCGTTACAGTAGTCCAGTCTAGTTATGACAAGTGACTGAACGAGCAGTTGTGTGGCATGTACAGAGAGGAAGGGTCTTATCTTCCTGATATTGTAGAGTGTAAATCTACATGATCTTGCAGTCTTTGAGATGTGGTCCGTGAAATTTAGAGTTAGGTGAATGTCTTTTCTAAGCTCTTCTCTTTGCGCTGTGTACTGTAGATAGGAGGGGAAAAACAGTGCTACACACTCTGCTTATGATAAAAAATGTTTGCATCTTTTATTGAATTATGAGTCAAGAATATATGTGGTGATGGGGGTGTGGAAAAGTGTCTGTCTGCGGGGATGGAGAGCGGTACAGCTCGTCACTTGGGCTGTCATTTTCATTAACACCTGTCTCTCATTATAGTAATGGTGGAGGGTGACAGGAAAAGGCCGATCAAGGGCATCAGTTGGCAGAAAGAGGAAGCGGAGAGAGAGTCAAGTCAAGTGGCTTTTATTGTGATTTCAAACACATACATCTAGTAAAGTACACAGTGAAACGAAACAATGTTCCTCCAGGACCATGGTACTACATAAAACAACAAAAACAAACACAGAACCATGTGAGACTACACAGAACTAAATAAGACCTACACATTACTACATAAAGTGCATGTGTGCAAACAATGCAAGTACATGCGGTACAATAATTGCTCAATGTGCAAATTGCAAAGGGAGTTGGATGGTGTTCAGTTGTGTGTGTATACCATGCCTGTCCAGTCTGTGAGTATTGAGGAGTCTGATGGCTTGGGGGAAGAAACTGTTATACTGCCTGGCCATGAGAACCCGAATGCTTCGGTACCTTTGCCAGACGGAAGTAGGGTGAAGTGTTTGTGTGAGGGGTGCATTGGGTCATCCACAATGCAGGTGGCTTTGCAGATGCAGCGTGTGGTGGAAATCTCCATGATGGAAAGAGAGACCCAGGTAATCTTCTCAGCTGTCCTCACTATCCTCTGCAGGGTCTTGCGATCCGAAACGGTGCAATTTCCAAACCAGGCAGTGATGCAGCTGCTCAGGATGCTCTAAATAGTCACTCTGTAGTATGTGGTGAGGATGGGTGGTGGGAGATGGGCTTTTATCAGCCTTCGCAGAAAGTAGAGATGCTGCTGGGCTTTCTTGTTTATGTAGCTGGTGTTGAGGGACCAGGTGAGGTTCTTTCTGTATGCTGCCTTGTCGTTCTTGCTGATGAGACCCACCACAGTTTTGTCATGATGGTGAACTTGATGATGTGTTTCGAACTGTTTTAGTACACAGTCTTGAGTCAGAAGAGTGAACAGCAGTGGATTGAGCACACAGCCCTTGGGGGGGGGGGGCAGTGCTCAGTATAGTGATGGTGGAGATACTGCTCCCGATCAGTTCTGTTTGAGGTCTCCCAGTCAGGAAGTACAGTTGCAGAGGGAGTTGTTCAGAACCAGCAGGTTCAACTTTCCAATCAGGTGCTGAGGAACGATTGTGTTGAATGCTGAACTGAAGTCTATGAACAGCATTCAAACATATGTTTTTTTTGGGCGATGGCATCGGCTGTTGAGTGGTTGGGATGATACGCGGACTGCAGGGGGTCCAGTTAGGGGGGCAGCTGGGTCTTGAAGTGCCTCATGACGAGCCTCTCGAAGCGCTTCATGATGATGGGTGTGAGAGCAACAGGACGGTAGTTGTCGAGGCAGGACACTGAAGACCTCTGGTGGCCTTGAAGCATGTTGGACTGATCATGTTGAAGATGTCTCAGTAAGAACATTCACCAGCTGGTCTGCACATCCTCTGAGCATTCTGCCAGGAATGTTGTCTGGTCCAGCAGCCTTCCGTGGGTTGACTCTGCGTAGAGTTTTCCTCACATCAGCCATGGTAAGACATAGCACCTGGTCATTGGGAGGAGGGGTGGTCTTCCTCGCTGCCACGTCATTCTGCGCCTCCAACCCGGCCGTGGGACAACAAATATTAATGTGAACTCTCAATTGACTTGCCTGTGTGTTTATTTGGCCACAAATAGCCCTTTTTTAAGTTTTGTCTGAAGCTATAGGAGTAATAAGAAAACTCACATTGACTGTTCCACAGCCTCCTAACTCCTCCATTTGCCCCGTAACTATGAACTCTATTACAACAGACTATACCATAGACTGTATAGAAGTATTGAGATAAACCTGTCACCTAATAGAGAAAGGACATTGGATCTAATCATCTGTCATTTATTCTTTTCTAATCAAACCCAAATTTGTAGAAATAAATTGTAAAAGTTGTATTTTTCTGCAGTGTGAAATGCAAATACAAAAGTAATGTAGTGTTCAAAACTATTTATAAACAAAACTTTCAATAGGGTATCTGAAAGTTTATGCATACACATACATGCATTAAGCAATTGTTAACCCAAAGAAACCCTTTTGTGCAAAAAGTGTTCATTTCTTTCTGTAAATCTTTATCAATAGAACTTTTCTGGCATAAAGGGTTCCTTGGAGCAGAGTAAAGCGCCCTAGGTTTCTATATAGAATCCCAAAGAACCTTTTATTTTTAAAGAGTGTACTGGGCAGGGAGAATATATAGTTAATAAGGGCTTAATTATTTAACTTTTTCTCTTCTATGATATTGCTTCAGAAGATATATAGTAGGTTAACCGAGTTGTATGGATTAATTTTATGCTGCCTTTATGTGCTTTTTTAAACTTCAAAATTCTGGTCACCATTCACTTGCATTGTGAATACCTACAGAGCAGAGATATTCTCCTAAAAATCTTTGTTTGTGTTCAACAGAAGTAATACACATCTGGGATGACATGAGGGTGAGTAAATGTGAGAGAATTTTCTATTCTAACTATCCCTTTAAGAGGGTTTTAAACTAGGCGTTTAAAACAAAGAAACAAATAATGCATTTGTGTACTTGGACTCCTGAGATAAAACCATTTGTAACAACTTTCCTGAGTGACACGTAGTCCTAGTCTCTCTTTATAAAATTCCACAAAAATTTTTCTTTAGTTTATAAGACTTTTAACACAATGGTTTGATGGGTTAGCTGCACCATTACAACATAGTTTCACTTTAAGCACATTATTCATACATATGATTACCTCTCATTGACTGCAAAATCCCCTAACAATCTGAAACAAACTGACTCCTAAAGTGTAAATGTGGGAGTGTTTTTCTGTGTGTATAGGAAGCTCTCACTCACCTCTGTCCTAAGGCTAACCCTCCCATTCACCCACCTCAGTAAGCATGAGCCTAATTCAAACCATGTGCCTCCAAATTGAAAACATGGATTCAAAATGGGGTATTTGCTTTTTCACTGACTAATGTCTCCCAGGAGACACCTTGAGCCAGTCCAATTGTGTCAGAAAGAGAGACAAGGGGCAACGGTGAGTGTGCATAAGCCTTCAATTAAACACTTTCACATGGGTTTAAGTGAGTACAGCACTGCAGATACACAGAGAAGTGTTAGAATCTGATCCAAGAAGTGATGATTTTAGACATGAAGGCTTCATTATAGAGATACCTGAGGGCTGGAGTATACGCAATATAAACTGCAAGATAAATTATATTTTAACATTTGTTGAGCCTGCTGGAGTGTGTGAGAAACTGAGAGGCAGGGAGTGATTTAAGCTATAACGCCCAAACCCTATGAAAATAATCTAAAAAGAGGATTGCTGTAACCTGATTTGCTTTCTTTAAACTGCAATGGTTGAGAGAGGTGGAAAATAAGTCATGGTTGTAAAAGGAGAACTTCGAACGGCATATGTTGAACTTAACATTTATAGGATGGGTGCTCCAATAGGATGGAACTATGGAACAACAGAGTGTTTTATCAGTCCAATTTCAACAATGCAGTAAAAAAAAACATAACATCCTTAAAACATAATACATGCATGAGAAGCACAATTACATATTATAATGAACGGATAGTTCACCCAAAATGAAAAATTCTGTCATAATTTATTTTCATTTTCACTTAATCTTTTTTCAATACAATGCAAATGAATGGAGAATGAGGCCTGTAATTTTCTAATTAAACATCAATTAAAATTACAATGTAACATCTCTTTGTGTTCCAAAAGAAATAAAAGAAAATCAGGTTTGAAACAACATGAGGGTGAGAAAATTAGGAACATTTTTGGAGGGTGAATTATACCTTTAAATCTTGTTTTCAGATAAATCTAACAGAAATTAATGAGGTTTATGCTTAAAAAAAGCATAATGCCAATGGGAAAAATAAGCCAATGGGAAAAATAAACTGGTTTATGTGACTAAAGAACAGGTTTTTTTCAGTGAAGCATAAACCTCACAACATTTTGTTAGATTTACAAGATATAATATGTCATTTTGCTATCCCAGTACATGTATCTTGTCTTAAATATTTTTACTTTGTATTTTTGCCTTGTTTTCCAGTAAAAATATCAGATATAAAATATATTTGTCTTCTTCTTTTTTTTTCTCCAGTGTAGGGATTCTTTACACAAAACAGTTTTTCATAAACTAGATTCCTGGAAATGTTTCAAGCAGTCTGTGTAGTCTGTGCCTTACAATCTCAGCCTCTGGACTGTGGTCAGACAGTGTTCATTTTGCAACCAGAATGAAGTTTTACGTCAGGCGTTTCTCAACCCCACATTTGACTCAACTGAAAACAATTGAGTGACTATAAATGTCTGACATTCTTCTTTTTAACTTTATTGCACTGCACAGTTTTGATAATGCAAATATGAAACCACCCACTCACTCACTCACACCTACACACACACAACTTTGCTGGTTATATGTGACCCTGCACATATGGACTCAAGTCATAATAACTGGTAACAATTTACAATAAGTTTTTTTTTAGATTTATTAATCTTGGTTAGTGTTCGTTTATAAATATACGATATTTCATTGTTAGTTTATAATCTATTTATAGCTAATGTTAATATATGCACCTTTTCATATTAAACTGTATTAGTACATGTAGAAATTAACATTAACAAAGCTTAATATGCTAAATGCTGTAAAAGTATTGTTCTTTGTTACATACATCTATGTTAACTATTGCTTTTGACCCCATTTCCACCTGGTATTACGATGCGTCTTGGGCGATCCGATCACATGGGGTCAGATGAGACACGTGGCTGTTTACACCTGGTCATTTAAATGCGTCTCCTGTGACTACTTGTGTTCGGATTTGGAGGGGAGGGTCTCTGTTTCATGACGACATCAATCACTATGTAAGTGTATTACTGCATGATAATAAAGCGCAACAAATTCTGAAAAGACAAAAAACACGCTCCTAGATGCGGTTGAAATTTAATGCAAGCACAAACGCAACATGTTAAGCAGAATTATTTGTTATTTTAGTGGATAACCTGTATTAAAGGAGATTCAGATGATCGCACTTGTCATCTGTGTTCATTTCAGACACATTAAAGATCCGTGAAGCTCTCACGTTTGTGTATGCATCCGCTTATTAAAATTTTACAATAAGACAGCTATTTCCTTTTGAAGTCTGCAAAGTTTAAACTCTAGTTTTAGCTCAGCGGTTGATTGACAGGTGAGGGGTGGCAAAAGAGGGGCAAAAACCATATATGCAAGCGTCTCACTAAAGGTGGTGCAATCGGCCTCCTCGACCCCTCCATCATCACTCCTCTCTGTCGCTCTTAGTTAAGTTGAAAAGACTTATCCTGAAGACTTGAGTTTTTCAGAGTGCCTACTTGCACCAGATGTAAATAGCACCTGCCACAAAGCACAGCTACTTGCACTCAAATAGTCTGGTGGAAGCACAGAAATTAAAGGCCTGTATCACTGCAATAGCGTAGTGTGTCAAGATGGTGTAGATGTGCTTTTTTTCATGCGGATGACCCGGGTTTGATTCCCCTTTTGCCCCACTTTTTCCCAATCTGTTTCCACTCTCAATATTTTCTTTAATACTACTTATAAAAAAAATATGAATTAATTTCAAGGTTGATTTCCTCGCAGTGTTTTGGTCATGGTGATTGTCGGGGAGGTTGGATCTGTATAAAATAGCAATGGTTTTACTAAAATAATATTGTAGCAACCATGTTTTTGGCAGAAGACATAGTTTAATTCAATTAACCATGGTGTTACTACAGAAGTACGAGGTTATATATAGTATCTATGTTTCATTTTGTGGTTACTATGATTTTACTACAAAATACCATGGTGATACATGGTCGTAAATTCATGGCAAATTGTACGGTAAATTTAGGGTACGGTTTAGGTGTCTGTGGGACTCTAAATAAACACAATAAATCACACTGCAGTGATTGTATGTTAGTATTTAATTAGGTGTGCAAATAGCATCAAACACTATTTGCACTTTATGTTGCTATTTACACTTAGTGCAAATAGTCTCTGGCGAGTTTTTTTTTTTGTGTTGTTGTTATTCATATAAGTAAAGATGTAGCCACAAACCCCTCATTAAAACATTTAAAGAGATGTTTTGATGACCTTCCTTGAGTCCAAAAAGTGGCCATGAGCTTCCTGTTTTTTTCGCAATGACTGACTTACAAAGAGGAAGGCATGAAGACGTGTCATTTTTGGGTGGACTATTCCTTTAAAGTTCCACAAGTTCTTTAGAAAATCATTGATGTACTGATGCTTTGTAATGTAACATTGAGAACTTCTTTTTGTTTTATTTCCGAAACAACTCAACAACTGTAAAGCTAAAAGTGGTTCTGAGAGTAAACAGCCAACTTCCAACAACTCAAATGACGAATATTACAGGACATACTCTTAAAAATTAAGGTTCCTGATGTCATTAGGAAAACCTTTTAACAAACACGCTGATCTGAAGAGCCAATAAGAACTTTTTTAAATCCCCAAAGAACCATATATCTACCGTAAGTGCTGCAAAGAACCACTGAATAACCTTTAGTTTTAAAAATGAAACAAGAGACTGACTGCATGTGAGCAGAGCTACTCTGTAATCATGTTAATGGTATTGCTTGAGGGGATCAAACTAATGGCAGATTTTTACTGGAAAACATGCCATGATGACAACAGTGCATGTGACACACACACCTAAATAAATTGTTTGGGATGGTAGAAGGTATTAACTGTACCTGTTCTTTTTCTGTTGCTTAGAAACATGAAATCCCTGAATCTGAACATTGGCTCTTCTTGACTAACCTCTTAAGACAACATCAGACAGGGACCATTCAAGGCAATTCTGTGCAATCTGAGAAGTCTGCATATGTAAAATTAAAGGTGATCAGCACTTGACAAGAGATTAGGATGAATTACCGTCTTAAGGCCAGCCAGAGAAATAATAAAGTGCAGTAAATTTGTAAAAGATTCAGATAAAATTGGAGAGCTAAATTGGCATGTTTTAAAGCAGTAGTTATCAACTGGTGGGTCATGATCCAAAAAATGGATTGCAGGTTTGTTCTGAAAAGGACTGCAGTTTACAAAAAAAAATATATTTGACAATTTTACCCCCTATTTTACTAAATACAGTTTTGCTATTCAGCCTGTCATGTTAGTAACTGTGCATATTGTTGGGCCTTTTCAGATCTTGGTTATATTTTAAAGGTTGTTTTTAAGGACATTTTTCTTTTCTTTTACAAAAAGCAATTTTGGTACTGTGCTGGGTTGCCACTTGTAAAATCTAAGTCATTAAGCAAAACCAGAGGAGAACAACTGTTTAAATGTTTTAAATGTTTTAAAAGCCAAGTTCACTATTCACTTACATTATATGAAAAACGATGCAATGAAAGTGAAAGATGACTACGGCTAACATTCTGCCTAACATCTCCTTTAGTGTTCCATAGAAGAAAGAAAGTCATGCATGTTTGGAATAACATGACAGAATTTTAATTTTGGACTATGCTTTTTAAGTTAGACATGTAAAGAGAGACATGTTCTCACTTAAAAATAAATATTAATGAATAAACACTCAAAATGGTCAATCCCACAAGTCACAAATTTTCTCGTGACTTCATTCAAGTACGTTTCTTCTCACTTACAGGCTATGATTGTGGGAGGTCACACCACATCCTTTATAGCCAATTTTTGAGATTCCCAGGAATAAAAATAATTTTAATTCTGTTCCTTTAGTGGAGGGAGTGCTGAGCGTGGGTGCCAGGGTTCGATAAGATCACTTAAGGATGCGTCACCCTTCCTATGACTGGCTAATTAATCCCACATTGAAACTGAAGCCTGCAGGAAACCCTGCAGTAGGCTCTATTCAGCGTGAGATTGCGCCCCGGAAATAACTGCCTGGGGGCTGTGGCCACCACATACACACACAAGTAGTATTGAGAGTGCTGGAGAGTAAGGGGTCATCACACACCACCCAATCACAGGGAGAGGTTTCACAACCACACACACACACGGCTTCCAGTTAGGCCCCCCAATTTTCCCCAGAGTTCTCATCTGGCCTTATATCAGAGGAAAATGAAATGAAAGAAAATGGAATAGATGAATTCAAAAGAAAAAGATGAGGGAACGATGTGAACCCTCAAAAAAAACCTCATTCTAAACTGGCAACTCACCATATGCTCCATAAGAAGAGAGCTGGCTGTCATATGAGGAAGTTGGAACTCAGTAACTATAGAGTTTTGAACCAAAAGTCCAATTTCACAAATGCTTGTTTTCTCAAGAAGTAGTTTTGTATGTTAGTTTCAAACATCTATTTCGAAATCATCTAAAATTAGGATCATTTTTGTGATTTCTGTCCTCCAGTTGCAAAATCTTTATGACTACACAGGGTTCCCAACAAATAAGATATTTCATGGTGCATTTCAATAGTTTAGTGAATAAAAGTGTCAAATGTTCAACCTAGTCTCATACAATGAACGTTACTATAACTACCTTTTTGCGAAATGACTTTTTTATCCCGAATTCTACATTTTGTTGCAGTTGCCTGGTGAAATTAACACTAGAGGTACCATAACAACGGTGTTTTATTCACTTTCACAGAAATTGCTGATTATGACTTCAACACTTATTTTTCACACAATTACTCACACCCTGCTATGTTAAGTTATCAGAACACTTTTACCGTACCGCATCATTTGAAGAACACTACGTTTTAACGCTTGTATTACAAACTCAATGTAATTTATACACTTAATCCAATGTAATTAGCTTCCGTGGTAGCTCACCTGATAGAGCCCAGTCAAGCACGCAAGCTGACACTTGACACAAAATGTTGACACTATCAGTCAGGTTTAGGCAGAGGCGTTTCCAGCATTGAAGGACATCCGGGGCTTAGCCCAGACAATTTTATTTTCATACTAGCAACCACTTCTCTGTAGTCCAAAGCTGGTGAGAGCTTTTGGTATTCTTTGAGTTTTGCTCTGGCTGGGCCTGTTTCTACAGTTCCTAAATCTTCCACTCTAGTACTATCCTCAACTAACTCATCCTCTCTCCTCCCTGAATCATCTGTAATGCAAAAGAACGGATACAGCACATAACTTACTGCAAATCAGCTTCACACAACTAATTCATCAAGTGCTACATATGTCAAATTGTAGACCAATACCATTGAAGAAAATGTATTGGGAAGAGCAGATCAGTGGGATTGCCCTAAGATCTATCAAGATTCTTGAATTTTCATGTACATTACCATAAAGTCATTACAAAAGAGTTATATTATAGTGAGTAAAGTGAGGTTAAACATTTTTTTTATATAAATAATTTCTATTTTTTGACATAAATAGTCAAAATGATGTATAAGATCCTAAGTTAAAGCAATACATGAATGACTTTAGTCTAAGTTCATTGACACCCTATGGCATCAAACTGTATATGATTCTCAATGTTCATCTATCAAAATCCTTTCATTAGGATCATTGAAATAAACAATGTTTCACTTTTAACTTTAAAGTAAAGTGACTGATTAATTGTTACCAGTTTCCATGCCTGATTCTGGCACAGCTGCTGCTCCTCAGTCTGTTGCTCATCTTTGCTACACTCTACAAAACCATTTAATCAAATCAAAGTGTATATTTCCTACAAACTAATATCACAAAACAAGTCACACATACATTTTATGCTAATGCTCATTGGTTATCCTTAGAGAAAACGACACATAATAAACAAGAAAAGTACACTACAAACGGGACTCGTACTGAGGTCTCCGGCTTGAGAGGCGGATGCGCTAACAAGGAGCTAACATGTTGCGTCAGTCGTTTGTACACCTTTTCAGGTCAGGAGAGTGATGTTTACACACTGCACAGCTATCTACCTGCTGGCTCTCGTTACAAGTGCAGTGTGATAAAACTAGTCTTCCTGGCTACCCACTGGCTTCTTTCGGAAAAATCCCCATAGCCTCATTTGCTTCATTTTTGCTGTCTTTCCTGATAACTGCTGTTAACTCGCCAAAAAGTAACGTTAGTTGAGGTCAACGCCTCCCCAACCTGCTGCATATTCAACAGAGAGGAAGAAACGGAGTAGCCCATAGGCTACCGACAGCAAAGAAACTCATTCTATAGGCTAGATTATTTTAGATTATTTATTGCCAAAGCACAATGAAATAAGACAACTTATGATTTCAGGGGTTTACATAGGCTATTGTCCGGTTTCATATTTGTCAGTCAAGATTTCTAAAGACGCCGCATCTGGGTTTAGGCATTGGTTAAGGGTAAGAATGTCTATTTTGCGTCTACATTTCACTTCAGATCACTATAGGCTAGTGTTAGGTTAGGAAGGTACACTTTACACAAAACATCCATCAAATATACACCTTAAACCTCGTCGGATTACGACGCATTTCACTCACTTTTGATGCCCCGCTGACATTTCTCTGGGAAACTGCATCCAAATGTGTAATAAGGCGCATAATTTAATTTTGCAAAAATGTTACCACGGTCATGTAACGTTCATGAGACCAGGATACAAATGTCACATCAGGTTTGTTCAGGTAACGTACTCTGCTTTTTTGTACATGAATACATCCATAGAAGTCAGTGGACACATGTACCACATGGAGTCCTTTTGAAGCTGTATTAGATTTCAATGGAGTAAAGAAAGGTGTATATTGGACAAGAGAATCTACACAACGGGATTCAATAGCAGTCTAAGGGAGGTTAATGAGTGCTATTTGCATTGGAAAAACATTGGACTGTTTATTTGGAACATTCTTACCATCATTTTGTAATAGCTCTGTAAACACAATAAATGAAGTGAAGGCATTTAGTGTATTATGAGGGAATATTTTTAATCAAAGCAAGGGAATTATAGATAAACTTCAGGTTGTCACATGCATTATAAATGGTGTAATTTTATACAATCGATTAATTACAATATCTGTTGCCAAAGAAATAGTTTGTATTCTACCTTTCACACTTTTTGTACTGTTTAAAGAAATTAAATAGCCTATAATATGTTATTTAATGTTAGCTTCCCATTGGGACAATATGCCCCACTAATGCGTCAAGTTGTCTCAAAAGGTCAATGTTTATTCAATTAACAAAAAACATTTTTGTTCATGGGCAATGATGGTGGAAATGGTCAACAACTTTTTTTGTAATCAAGACTTTAAGGTATAACAGAAATTCAAATGTATTTTTATTTTTTTACTTCCCTTTATGTGTCATATTTTTAAGGAAAGCAGGGTAAATTACTAATCAAAATAGAAAATTACACAACTAGAACAAGGAGATAAGAAAAAATCGGTTCAAGACTGCAAGGAGAAGACAATCAAGCACATGTCAGGAGACATTCAGTAAACACATAAGAGATGAAGTGTCGACAGAGTCGAAAAAAAAAACAGTGTGAGCGAGAGCGAGACAGGCAGACTGAGAGAGACAGATATAGACCCTCAACAGAGCCTGGTCGTCTTCTCCTCCTCTGATCTTTTACTCACATGACACATCCTTTTGCTCATCTGTCTGGGTCTGGTCTCCCCATGTCTAAGGAAGTGACATAATAACCCAGCCATTCTGTCCCACAGATGCTGTCTGCAACCGCCACGCTAGCTTCTTATTGGCCTGCTGATGGGCCCACAGTGGCTCAACTCAGACCTCCATGTGCCTGGGGTTGTTGGGTTCAACTCATTCAAAAAGATGCAAAGCCTAAGCAACAGTACACAACAAAGACAACAGAAAACAGTCAAACATTTAGGCCAGAAAACACACTCCTCAGATGGCCTTAAAGAGATTGTTCCCCCAAAAATGACAATTCTGTCACATTTACTCACTCTCATGTTGTCCCAAACCTCTATGAATTCTTCATTTCGTGGAACACAAAAAGAGATGTTAAGCTGTATGTTAATCTCAGTCACCATTCACTTTCAGAGCATCTGAAAGTAACTGACACTGTTATAGTGCATAAAAAGAAAATCACATTGATTTGGAATAACTTTAGGGTGAGTAAAAGATAACAGATTTTTAATTTTTGGCAGAACTGTCCCTTTAAAAAAAGTGGTGTACTTACAAAAGACACACTTTATACAGTGAGATCCAGCAGTGTCAGTCCAAAATCTCATTTAAATCTGGAAATAAGCAGAAAGTTTTAGGATTTAAAAAAATAAGTAAACACTTATGTATTATGAGTAAGAAATATTTAAGATTCTGCATTTTTTATAGGTAATAAATCAAATAAGCAAATTCCCAACACTGAAATGCCACTTTCCCTTGCTTCCATTAAAGCACACAAATACATTAACAAATCATTCTGTTAATACTAATCATGAGATACTAAGAAATTCAGAAGATTGTGTTATTTTTTTCCAATTAGCTAAAAATAAAATGTCAATCATGTCAATTATAATATTAACTGCTGAATAAACACAATTTCATGAGTGGACTCGAGACTTTTATCACCCACTATACATGCATTTTCTTTAAAGAAATTACATAAAAACAGAAAATTATTAACATCTTTGAATAACTTTGTTGCTTTTTATTTTATTTTACACCAGTTCACCACAGGCCTACTTCAGGATTCAAATGATTTGCCTTTGAAGACTGAAGAGGACATATTTACTAGAAATTATTCTTAATTCGGACCCCTATAAAGTGTTCCCAGTGAAACGCATTTTAAGTATCCATCTTTTAAATCAACAATTGAAAGTGGCGGGTGGCAAAAAGAAAGCACTGGATCTTTTGCGATCCTTCAGGAGAGAAAGACCGTTTTAACTGACTTCGCAGTCTGTAAATCAATTTAAATTGATCATCAACACATTGCCTCTTGGATGTTAAATCTGAAACAAATCTAAAATAGCTTGTCGTTATTACTCACAAGTGTAGGAATCATTCACACATAATAAACCAATTTAAGATGTGAAACAGATGGCACGTGCTGCCGTACAGTTTCAAATGTGTCGGTGTCCGTTGCATTCTGTGATGTCACGAAGCATTGAAAATGTGCATATGGTGACCTCTACTGGCCTGACGTGAAACTGACAAATAATCGCACAACGATTTTTGACAGTTGTGCAAACTTAGCCTTTTCTGTTACGTGTAATAGCGCTTATGATTTCTTGGTTATATGAGTGTAGCGTAAAATTCTTATAATAAACAGCTTTCTACCTGTGAAAAGTGTGTTTACACTTGACTGATTAAAATGCTTTTGATTAAAAGGCGTATGATTAATACTTGATATTAGTTTAAAAGACATAGGCTATACAAATGTGCCTATGTATAAAATCCTTCTTTAAAAAAATTAAATGTATTTATTTATTTTTATGGATAGGTTGGACTGGATCGTAAAAGGAAGAAAAAAAGTCAACAACTGTCCGTCATACGTGGGAACTCCATAAATACAGTTTATATACAGTAAAGCATCCCAGGTGGCACCCTAATAAAGTTGGTTGAGAGAATGCCCAGAGTGTACACTTTTTTTTTTTATTATAATTTTTATTTTTTGCTCAATTTCACACTTCGCATTTTAAAGCTTATGATGCCTTTATCACTGAATATGTAATTACCAATCCAATAATTACATACAGAGGCCTCATAAATTATTTGAACACTTAAGCCACACTTCAAATATATGAATTACATTTAATAAATAATGGGAATTTACAAACAAATTATGCTAGGCCTTTTTTATATTTAACTCCTGCAGGTTTTGCAGTTACATTTAACTAACTGGAGTCGAGGTGGTTTTTAGTGGATGCATGATGTTAGCTCGCCTTAAAGGAATAGCTCACCCATTTCTCACCCTCGAGCCATTCCAGATGTGTATGACTTTCGTTCTTCTGCAGAACAAAAACAACGATTTTTAGGAGAATATTTCAGCTCTGTAGGTCCAAACAATGCAAGTGAATGTTGGCCAGAACTTTGAAGGACCAAAATGCATTTAAAGGCAGCAGAAAAGTCATTCACATGACCCCAGTGGTTAAATCCATATCTTCAGTGTGTGAGAGACGCAGAAAAATATTTAAGTCCTTTTTTACTACAAATCTCCACTTTCACTTCTTTTATTTTTGGCAATTCACTATTTTTTTGGTGCATATCACCACCTACTGGACAGGGTGGACGATTTATAGTAAAAAAGGACTTAAATATTGACCTGTTTCTCACCCACACTTATTATATCGCTTCTAAACATATGGATTTAACAAATGGGGTCTTAGGGATTATTTTATGCTGCCTTTATGTGCTTTTTGGACCTTCAAAGTTCTGGCCAACATTCACTCGCATTGTATGGACCTACAGAACTGAGATATTCTTCTAAAAATATATGTTCTGCCAAATTTTCATTTGTGGATGACCTATCCCTTTACACTTCAAATGTATTAATTTCTATTTCATAGATAACTTAATACAAAACCAAATGGAATTTGCAAACAAATTAGTAATTACTTTGAATTAACTGGATTCAAGGTGATTTGTAGTGGATGCTTGATGTCAGTTTGCCTTAAGTTCATCACATGGACATATTACACTAACACATGACAACCAGAAGGTGCCCATTTTGATAATAGTTATATATTTGTGCACTTTATAAGTGAGTGGAGAACAAGATCGTTTGCATTAGTAATATGCTGGTTTTGTGCGCCATCTAGTGACAAGAGATGGTACTTTTACTAGTACAGTACACTAACAAAGTTGTACATTGATTTAGGAATTAGAAAAAGATGCAACATAATTTAAACTTGCCATTTAAAACCAGAAACTTGAGACCAATTAGTTTATTACAGTATGTAGCAACATAATTGGGTATGACATCATAATACTTGATAGAACAGTGGTATATACAGGCATTTTCAAACACGCCCCTCCCCCACCCAATACTTCATGTCCAGCTCAGGTGACGAGCCTGCCACACCAGACCCATCCCTGAGGTGTGACTTTGTTCAAGCATCCCACCTGTTGAGTTGAGAGTGGATTCAGCACCATCAGTGACAAAACTTGTTTTACCTGTCCTGTACAGTCAGCAGGACAGACTCATGATACTGGTATGAGTGAATGGAATGTCTTTTTTGGAGTACTGACACAAAACAATAAACATATGGCATGACAAAACAAAACTATGGAGAAAAACAATTCTGTCAAGGGGTAGCCTTATGAGCAGAGCTCTGATACACTACTATACTATATTGTGCGGTTGCATCCCGTAGAGGCCTTTCCGGATGCAAATGTACTTCTTCTCACCGGTCATGTCCCGTCACCTTTTCTCTCCACTATCCTATCTAATAAAGGCAAAAATGTCAAAAAATATAACTAAAACAACAAACACTTATTTTAATATTGGTCTTACAGTAACACCTAGCGACTTGGATGCAGCATCATTTAATAGTTTTCAGTTTCAGATGCCATTGTAGAAATCTAGTATTCACAGTCAGCCATGATTACTTTAATCAACCAGTAGTGTGTCAAATAACAGGATGGTTACTGAGATTAAGCGAGTAGTATGCGGCTGGTCATGTGGCTCCAAAATGGCAGCCCCCATGTGCGGACCCTCTCCATGAAGAATAATACAACTTTTATAAGGTTACTGATATGACTGGAGTCTTCATTTTAATGTGAGTGGTCATGATTTCCTACATATATTGTAAAATTACAATTAATGTCTTTAAGTAGTTAAACATTTTTGCACCTTTAAACAAATAGTTTCGAAGATTAGTATGAGCCCAGAAACTTCACATATTTGTAGAGGATCATTCATAGATAATTCACGGTTTGTTTATTTCCTGAGAAAAGCTTGTGTCTTCTATTTTTCAGAAATATCGGTTTCATTTCGTCAGAGGTAGGCCTAGTTCCTTATAATTGGTGCTGCTAACTTCCACTGATCTTTAGATATCAGGGAATGAGTTTGATAGTTCCCTCAGTCTGTTAGTGCATATTGTAAATGACAGATTGTTTTCATCTCGCACAGATGAGAGCATGTTACTGACTATAAGCCGAAGGCAGTTGCCAAGTTCCTTTAAGTCTCTATCCAATTGGGAACCACCTTCATGAAGAGCCAACTTCATCCTCAAACATATGTTCTTCAGGTCAACGCTGTCCTAAAAGCACAAAAACCCAATTGATTAAAAATAATCCACAGTCACGTAAAATATACATTTCCATCTTATTTAGATCTATTTATTTGGAGCAGTGCAGCATGTTCAACTACACTAACCTACTATTATAAATAAATGTCACATTTGCCAATGTAGTTTTACACCAAACGTTAATGGACACAAAACAGCTTAAAACATCTTACCTTGCGCCTGAGCAAACTGCTAGCGTAATTAGAAACACCTTTAATAAAGTCTTGCTCTATTGCTATCAGTTTTGTCAGTATTTCGACCAGTCGTGCAAAGCAGCTTTCTCTAGCTCTGTCCGCGATCGTCCTTAGCCTGCGGGGAGCTTTCGTGAAATCAGTCCGGCGTACAGGTGCTGTACCTGGCGCAGCAGTATCGGAACACTGGCCCGGCTCTCCACCACTGGTCGTCGAATGAGCGCGCAGTTCATAAAGTATATTTAACGCATCGATTTGATGTGTCAAAGAGCAGCGCCCCATTTCGTGTGGTGTTTCACCTGGTCATGAACAGGTCGCAACCTTGACTCAGATAACAGAGAGATAGTATGAGCTCTGGTCGACCCAAGAATTGTTGTTTTTGCTAGCACACGCGGTTTCTTGAGAGACTTCCCCACTGTTTGTGTTTGAATGGAAGAGCACTTGCTTACACATGCAAATATGACCTGATAGTCCTGCCTTATAATTCATTTGAAAGGCGTTCAGAAAACGGGTTACTGGGGGTGGGGAGATTCAGGGGAAATGCTTCACACTTTACATGTTTTGACTGAAACATTTAATTTGGAATAAACACAACAGGCATCAACAGTTTTCAAGCATGAGAATAAGGGGCCGTTGACTTTGTTTTCCTCGCCGTTTTTCAATCGTTTTCTAATGTAAACATGCGCTAGGCGACGTGTTTGACCATTGCGCTTGCTGCTCAAGGACGCAGTCTGCGTGAACGCCCCTCCACAAAGTATGCGATAGCTTTATTAATACGCAACCACCATACAGTACTGCTTTTATTTTGTGTTTTGACAGTTTAAGGGTTAAAAACACACACACACACACACACACACACACACACACACACACACACACACACACACACAAAACTGATTCGCATGACCGGATGCGACCACAGTCACACGATTCACGACAAAAGAAGACAGCTGATTTTATCTAAATAAGCAGTGGTTGCATTTCGCAAAATGAGGCCTCAAAATGCTCTAAACAGCTTTGCACACTTGGTTGGCCCTTCTGGTTAAAATACATCTTAGCCTACTATGTCAGACCATCTACTTTATTCATTGGTGAACAACAATTATATTATATTTAAAGTGATAGTTCACCCAACAATGAAAATTCTCTCATCATTTATTTAGAAGAAAGTCATAAATATCTGGGACGACATGAGGTTGAGTAAATAAGAGCATTACAAATTTTGGGTGAATTTTCCCTTTAAACTCAGAAAGCAGATTCCTTGTCTACCTAGTTGTTCATATAATGAAATAAAACAACACCAATTCCAATCATCCTGAATGCTTTAATTAATCTGGAAGAAAATACCAAAAAAAAAAGTTGTCAAGGTCTTTTAAAATAGACTAAATTTCAATTCTAGCCTTAGTTTACATACTGCTAAAATGTTCATGTAACTCAAACTCAAATCATGAAACACTATATTTAGTGTCCATTTCAAATAAGAGAATTTCACACAAAAATGATAGATGTCAAATAAATTCAGACTCAGCTAAACATAAAAAAAAAAATTCACATTCACAAATTCAATGAAAACTCCCATTAGTTGACCATTCACCTAAAAATCACTGTGCGAACGTTGTGTACATCACAGTGCAGTGTTTCAGATGCTTTGAGTAGCAGTATCTTAAACCATGACACCCAGTGAATGATTTGAGGTTCAGCAAATCGGTGTCAAGCTGCATAATATGTGTGCATATCACAACCACACAGGAACATTATGGGGTGAAGGGCTCTTTAGATGCACTCACCAAATAAAAAAGCTACACTTATCAGTTCTGAGAAGGCTTGCATTGATCCGTTATGTTTTTTTTTTTACAGCTATAAAACCACCAAGTTACACTGTAAACTCTGACAATTTTAAAATGGTGTGATCTAAGAAGTTTTATCACCATAAAGGTGTTGATCATTTTTTTTTGTCAAGTGCTTGCAATGAACATATCATTCGGATCAGAGTTTACAGTGCAAACAATGAAAGTCAGCCGTCAGCATACAGCCACATTTCAGAATTGTTTAATGCTACTACGAAACAGCTGACAAACCTCAAGTCAAAGAAAGCTCTAGAGTTTATTTACAACCCAATTTGCCATTAGCAGCGTCACGAGTGTCAATAGTTGTCAAACTAATCATGTTTCACATTAGTTATTTACATGATTTATCTTTTTTTCCTTGGTCATTCAGCTGCTTTCTTAATACCTCACTCTTTAGCCATATATTTCATATGCTATACATGGATAGAGAGGGTAGGTGTATAAATCATGGGCCTTTAATTGAGTAGACAACATTGGGAACTCTAAACTTAGAGTCAGAGTAGATTGGTAGAGCGTCGTCTCCCTCACTCAATATATCCGAATTCAATAATTCAATGGAGGCAAAGGGAGTCAAGAACCCAAAGTGAGAATAGATTTCAAAAAAGGGGAGTAGTTACAGAAGTTATCAAAGATGACAGATTAAAATACATGCTTTTCCTTAGAAATCCTGCTCAACCATTTCTATACATTTCAAATGTGATATTAGTCACGAGATACAAGTTTCCACCAACGTCCCTCCAGCAGCAAGAGATCCATTAAAGGTCCACAGCAGTCATTTATTTTGTAAGGGGCAGTTGTTTGACCACCTCATCTCTAAATGGCCAGCCTGGCTAAGGAGGTCTCCTCATCCGCAGCATGTTCGTTTGTCCTGTGACATGAAATTCTGATTTTAGAAAATCAGTCTGAGTGACTCAATGTGGCTTTAGGCTCTGAGTGGAGATCTGACCGTATGTGAACATGAACGTAGGAGAGTTGCGTCTTTCACACAAAGTTCAAAGAAATGGCTATTGATATGAAGGTATTTTAGGTGGAGACATGGAAATGTTGCAAAGGACAGACTATATGAAATGTGTCCCCTTCAGTAGAAGATAAATATTAGTGCAGAACAACAATCTCTAGTACACTAAGTGGGTGTTCTCCACGAGTCGGTGGTTTTTTGGGAAAATTGAAGGATCGTTGATGGGCGGAGTCTTATGCAATGAAAGGGGCGGTGTTAAACAGAATGGAAAGTGTCACTGATAGGGTGATTAGTATCAGTGATTGGTCACTCTTTAGGTCATCTTTTTCTTTTTTCTTTCAGCCCGGGGAGACAAGAATGTCGACACACATCCGTAGTTGACGAGCATTTCATTTTCTTCTCTATTTCCCATGTAATTAATAAAAATTATAGCACTAGCATATCAAGTTATATCTATAGTTATATCCCTATATACCCCGACAATGTTGCATTGAAGAGATTTAAATTTTATGTTTTTTTTTTTATTACATATTTTTTTGTAAAAATATCTGCACACAGAGCAGCTCAGTGCCTGAGGCTTGACTGCAGGGTGAGTGTTACAGTGGCCACATGGTGTCGACACAGTGAAAAATTTTAGTTGTCTTTCTTAGCCTCTGTATTGCCATAGCTTGATCCGGTCTTCTTTACTTCAGTTACTCCAATGAGCCGGCGGACTGCTACAGAAGCTGTGGAGAGAGAGAGAGAGAGAGAGAGAGAGAGAGAGAGAGAGAGAGAGAGAGAGAAAGAAACCTTTAGGAGTACACTTGCATATAGATGGCCTCAAAGCTAGCAGATATGGGCTAATCGCCACATAACTACAATTTTGATTTCATGGGGTTTTTAAAAGTAAATGCCATTAGGGCTTTCACGATTATAAAATGTAGCTAATGATTAATTGTCATACTTCTTAAGGTGTATGTGTGCTTCATACACATTAAGAAGTAATTTATTCATATTTAACTTGGAATAATACAATAAAATAGGGCTATATAAAACTTGGAGAATATTGCATTAGGGTAGAGTGACATGGAAAATGTTTATTTCCAAATACTTAAAATATGACACGTTTTGGTCTTTAGTCTTGGTCCATTTTATATTTACAATGTTGTTTTAGGAACCCAGCCTACCTGAATATTATATTATATTATTATTTTAATGGGTCTCTGGAATACTCGATTCTGACAGGTCAATGGCACCATCTAGCCTTTTGATATGTTTGAGTAACAACCGCACATCTGGGAATTAAGGTATACAACAGTTGTTTATTCACCCCTGTGTTGTTATAACCATATATGACTTTCTTTTTCTCAACTTTCTTTCCCAAAGGGAAATATTTTGAAAAAAGAATTGTGCTCTGTGATGTCATACAATGGCAGTTTGTGGTGACCGCATCTTCAAGCTTCAAAAGAACGCAAAAGTATAATTCAGAAGTCTAATAAATTGTTCCATGATACTCATGATTGTTATGAAAGCATATGATAAAGTTTGGAAAGAAACAAACTGAAATCTATTGTAATATATATTGAAAATATTGACACCGTTGATCTCCTGTACATGTTCATGATAGGGCACGAGAGCAACAGTTCACGCAGCCCCCTCGCGACATTGGGATGTACATGCGAAAACTTGTTTGTCAATCTAAAAACAGGTCTGCCACAGAGATAGCGACAACAGAACACAACAAAGCTGCACACAAAATAGAGAGCAGAACTTACTAAACATGTCTGAAGAGTTTGTAGTCGAAGAATTGTTGCATTTCTATGCCCAGACTTTTTTGTGTGCAGCTGTGTTGTTATTTTGTCACTATTGCTGTGGAGGACCTGTTTTTAGAAAAACAAAATGTGTCTGCATGAACTCTTGCCCCATCATTAACACGCACAGAAGATCAATGGCCAGTGAACATTTTCACAAAATATTATATTCGATTTTGGTTTGTTTCTCACCAAACCTTATCGTATGCTTGCATAACAATCATGAGCCTCATGGAATAATTTATTAGACTTCTGAATTATACTTTTGTTACTTCTCGTTTCACTTTGCGATCTCTACAAGTAAGCTAGTGAAATAAATTCAACTAATTTACTTGCTTACTTGCCAATGGTGCATGATTATTAATTTATTTTCTTGTCAAAAGTCTTGTAATAAGCTGGATAATGAGCAGTCAGTCATTTTCGCAAAATAAACACCACCAGAAGTCAGATACAAGCTGTAGGTGCGAATCAGCAGTTCAGCAATTTCTTTCTTCTCACATAATAACAATTTCAATGCAAATTAATATTTCATGTCCATTTAATGATTTATTTAGTAGCCGTGTAATAAGCATGATAATGTACAGTCAGCCGGTTAATGCAAAGTAAATATTATGTTTATTACATATTATATGCCATTTTAAAATATTTGTCCAATTCTTCACTTTCACACGTCATTTTAAGGCTCTTAATCCTTTGAAAATCACATTTCCCATATTAGCAGAACAGCATTCTTCCACCTAAGAACTATCGCTAAATTACAACATATGCTCTCTGTTTCTGATGCCGAAAAGCTAATTCTTGCATTCATGACTACAAGACTAGATTATTGTAATGCACTACTGGGTGGACGTCTGGCAGACTCAAGAAATATGATTCGGGGGCCTGGGTAGCTCAGCAAGCGAAGACGCTGACTACCACACCTGGAGTTGCAAATTCCAATACAGGGCGTGCTGAGTGACTCCAGTCAGGCTTCCTAAGCAACCAATTGGCCCGGTTGCTAGGGTGGGTAGTCATGTTGGTTAACCTCCTCGTGGTCGCTATAATGTGGTTCTCGCTCTCGTAAGTGTAACATGAAGCCTCCACACGCACAATATCTCCGCGCTCAACAAGCCACGTGATAAGATGCACGGACTGACTGTCTCAGACGTGGAGGCAACTGAGATTCATCTGCCTGTTAGGTGTTGTATCAATTTGAAAATTCTGCTAACTACTTACAAAGCTTTGAATGGTCTAGCTCCAAAGTACTTAAGTGACCTTTTATCGTGCTATAATCCACAAAGGTCACAAAATTCCAGACTGTGCATAGTACCCTAGTAATATCAAAATCCACAAAAGGAGATAGAACCTTTTTCTGTTTTTCTCCTAAACTATGGAATAACCTTCCTAGCATTATTCGGGACTCAGACACACTCACTCAGCTTAAATCTCGATTAAAGACTCATCTCATGATTTGTCTCAAGAGCCCTTATTTTGTATAAAGACCTCTGAGATTCTGTGTATTTGAAAAAAAAAGTAAGCTGGCATCTCCTCTTCTGCATCACTGCATGTCATTAACACTGCACGTATGAACCCACAACGACAAAGAACATTTGCTATTATGCAAACATTTAACATTTTAGTGAAACCAGAGATCAGATCAGATCACTTCAGAACCGGTTACTCTTCATACACTCTTCAGTTGCAGAGTGCTGTCCATGGTGCGAGTCAGTAAGATGGTTGGAGATTATTTAGAGTGCTCACAAAACGCAATAACACCGGAAAATGAGAAACAAAAATGCACCATTCATGTCATTTCTATGTGTGTCTTATTTGGACAGTAAAATGTAATTTAAATAGCACAACATTTACTGTTCTCAAATAATCACAGTTACGCCAAAATTCAAATCCCTCTAAACTGTGATAATCACATCAACAAAACTGACCGACAATGAGGAAGATCATGAAGCCAATGATGAGTAGGGGAGAGCCGCTGACAAAAACATCCCAGGCAAAGTTAATAAGTGGAGAGAGCAGGACTGTAGCCCAGAACAAAAAATTCAGTAGTGTCCAAACTCGACGTTTGGGTTTAATGGTGGGACCGGGGAAACATCCCTCCTTCTGATAATACTCTTGCAGTGCATCCTTAAAAAAAAGAAAAAATTACAACTGTCAATCCAATATGTCAAGAAATATAACAAATCGAACTAGCAATCAGATTTTAATTTGGTCACAAAAGAAATAGTGCACCCAAAATTAAAATTGTCATTATTTACAGTCTTAGTCAATCTACAATGAAAGTATCTGACATGCTACCAAGCATCTCCTTTTGTGTTGCACGGAAGGAAGTCATACAAGTTTGGTACAACATGAGGAGGAGAAAATTATGACAGAATATTCATTTTTGGGTGAACTATCTGGCTAAATATCATCTTGATTGCTACTTTGAGTTTCAGACCTTCTCCTGGTAGAGCTTGTGTAACCAATCAGCACACTCCTTTTCATCATCAGGAATCTCTTCAACAGGGAAGCGTCTGTGGACATAAGAATGAGGGATCAATACAGCACTCTACACATGCCACTAGAGGTCACTATAACTTCATGCAGAAGACAGGGGAGTCTTCTGTGGAGGTGCTTAACTAGGTACAGATCCTCTTAGTTACAACCTTAATCCAATTGTTTAAGAATATTTTAGGTCAGCAGTAAGATGCAAATGGTTTTAAGTTTGTGTATGAGAAACATGGAGCCAGTACAGGCAGACACATGGCTGAAATGCCTATAGTGACTACTAGAGATAGTTAATTATACCATTCATTCATATTCTTAGATTTAGTAAATGATTAAAAGTAACAAATACCAACTCTAAAGCTGTTATAGTGACTCACCTGATGCTCATATCTGCTTTGTATGTCTTCCCACTAACGATGCCCAGCAGGGTGGGGTTCTGCTTGTCTTTGAAGTTCAGTGTGACATCGTAAACAGCCTTTACTGTTAAAATGACAGCATAAACAAATACATTGATGTGTGCTCGATTTTATCACATGGTAAAACCATGATACTGAATGATTACTATATTCATGTACCGTGTCCAAAAAAATGGTATTCCCATGGTATTGGATGCGAAAACATGGTAGAACCAATGTAAATCTTGTTATTGGAGGCAGAGTATGTGTAAGTGTCAATATGGGTGTATATGTATTATAAAGTGTTATTGGTTGACTGTCCCAACGTGAACATGTCTTATCAACCAAATTTCAGAAACCTCCTTCCCCAGCTGAAATTGTTATTTTGTTCTTGCTTTTCAGAAGAAACTACTAATGATAAAAGCTAAATAATTCAATAATTACTGAGAAATCCATTATTTTCCCAATGATTTTAAGCAAAAATACATATTGTAGTAATAGACCAATTTATCTCTGTGTAAACATAAAATTATGACCCTTCTGTGCAAATTATTTTTTAACCTGCAGTTTTGCTCAAAATCTTTGGTGAAAATTAATATATTTTCCCCAGTCTACACAGTCAATATTCATCCATAGCTTTTAATATTTTGGCATTCATCATCATTTGTGCATTTACTTCATTTAATTGTATTTTTTTTTTTTATTTAGCCAGGGACCTCTGGTTGAGTTGACAAGGAATGACCAAATGTTTCTAATATAAATTATGTTTCAATGTTATAGAGATAAATCACCCCAAAATTTTTATTCTCTCATTTACTCACACTCATGCCATCCCAGATGTGTATGACATTTTCTTCTGCACAACACAGATGTTTTAGAAGAATATTTCAGCTCTGTAGGTCCATACAATGCAAGTGAATGGTGACCAAAATGTTGAAGCCCCAAAAGCACATAAAGGCAGTGTAAATGTAAGGTTCATATCCAAAAAAGCGATATGACAGGTGTGGTTGAGAAACAGATAAATATTTCATCCTTTTTACTATAAATTGTCCTCCCTGCCCAGTAGGTGGCAATAACGTCAAAGAACGTGAATGGCCAAAAACAAAAGGTGAAAGTGGAGTTTGATCGTAAATAAGTACTTATATATTGACTTGTTTCTCAGCCACACCCATCATATCGCTTCAGAAGATATACGGCGCATCCAGAAAGTATTCACAGTGCTTCACTTTTTCCACATTTTGTTACATTACAGCCTTATTCCAAAATGGATTAAACGAATTATTTTCCTCAAAATTCTACAAACAATACCCCATAATGACAATGTGAAAGAAGTTTGTCTGAAATAGTTGCAAATGTATTAAAAAAAAAAAGAGCCTTTGCAATGACACTCAAAATTGAGCTCAGGGGCATCCTGTTTCCACTGATCATCCTTGAGATGTTTCTACAACTTGATTGGAGTCCACCTGTGGTAAATTTAGTTGATTGGACATGATATAGAAAAAAGGCACACACCTGTCTACATAAGGTCCCACAGTTAACAGTGCATGTCAGAGCACAAACCAAGCCATGAAGTCCAAGGAATTGTCTGTAGACCTCCAAGACAGGATTGTATAGAGGCACAGATCTGGGGAAGGGTACAGACAAATTTCTGCAGCATTGAAGGTCCCAATGAGCACAGTGGCCTCCATCAACTGTAAATGGAAGTTTGGAACTACCAGGACTCTTCCTAGAGCTGACTGCCCTGCCAAACTGAGCGATCTGGGGAGAAGGGCCTTAATCTAGGAGGTGACCAAGAACCCGATGGTCACTCTGACAGAACTCCAGCGTTTCTCTGTGGAGAGAGGAGAACCTTCCAGAAGAACAACCATCTCTACAGCACTCCACCAATCAGGCTTGTATGGTAGAGTGGCCAGACGGAAGCCACGACTCAGTAAAAGGCACATGACAGCCCTCCTGGAGTTTGCCAAAAGGCACCTGAAGGACTCTCAGACCATGAGAAACAAAATTATCTGGTCTGATGAAACAAAGATTGAAGTCTTTGGCCTGAATGACAAGCGTCATGTCTGGAGGAAACCAGGCTCTGCTCATCACCTGGCCAATACCATCCCTACAGTGATGCATGGTGGTGGTGGCAGCATCATACTTTGGGGATTTTTTTCAGCAGCAGGAACTGGGAGACTAGTCAGGATCGAGGGAAAGATGAATGGAGCAGGTTTTCATAAAGGATGTCTCTGTACATTGCTGCAGAGCGCGCTGGACTTCAGACTGGGGCGAAGGTTCATCTTCCAACAGGACAACGACCGTAAGCACACAGCCAAGATAACAAAGGAGTGGCTACGGGACAACTCTGTGAATGTACATGAGTGGCCCAGCCAGAGCCCAGACTTTAACATCTCTGGAGAGATCTGAAAATGGCTGTGCACAGATTCTCCCCATCCAACCTGATGGAGATTGAGAGGTCCTGCAAAGAAAAATGGGAGAATCTGCCCAAAAATAGGTGTGCCAAGCGTGTAGCATCATACTCAAAAAGACTTGAGGCTGTAATTGGTGCCAAGGGTGCTTCAACAAAGTATTGAGCAAAGGCTGTGAATACTTGTACATGTGATTTTATTTCGTTTTTTTATTTTTAATACATTTGCAAAGATTTCAAACAAACTTCTTTCACATTGTCATTATGGGGTATTGTTTGTAAAATTTAGGAAAATGATGATTTAATACATTTGAAATAAGGCTGTAACATAACAAAATGTGGAAAAAGTGAAGCGCTGTGAATACTTTCCAGATGCACTGTAAATGTATCCACTGGAGAATTACGGATTACTTTTATGCTGCTTTTATGTGCATTTTGGAGCTTCAACATTCTGGCCATGATTCACTTGCATTGAATGAACCTACAGAGCTGAAATAGTCTTGTAAAAATCATTAGTGTTCAGCAGAAGAAAGAAAGTCATACACATCTGGAATGGCATGAGGGTGAGTCAATAATTAGAGAATTTTCATTTTTTGGTGAACTTTCCCTTTAAATGGCAGAATAATGGTTGGAAAAACTGACACAATAGAACATTTAAATTGGTATGAAAATCAGGATGATGGAAGTCAATGTACCATGGATGCACAGATTCGTGATGCCCCATCTGCAGCCAAATTAAGCTTGAGAGTTAATTTCTAAGGACTCATAAGAAAGAACAGGAAATTTTAAAACAAGCAATTTTCAATGCTGTAAGACCAGTGTACAAGGAGGTATTTAATGATGTTAGTTACACAACAGTTAAGTTATGGGCCTTTAATCTGATTAGCCAATCAGCATTACAAGAGTGCTGATATTTAGTACAACAGCATTGGGACGCTTCAGTGTTTGTGGCACTACTCAACCACTGTATAAAAGCTATTTCTCACTCACAATTTTGCTTGTGTGATATTGCATAAATAAAATTAATTAATTTCTGATAATAATGGTCACATGACCAACTGACCTTTATTTTGAACTTAAAATTTAAATAAGTGTCATTTTGTGACATGCATAGTGAAGACATGATATTGTGGAGTTGTATGGAGATAGGGAGAGATACACTTGCATGCATAAAATAAGAGATAACTTGTATCTACTGGTTTATGTTGCATTTATACCTGAAAAACAGCCTACAGTCACAGCCTCAATTTAGATAGCAGGTGCCAGAAGACAATGTTCTTCACCTTTGAGCTGGTGAATGTGTTGGGATTTTCTCATCTCAATGTGTCAAGAGTCTACGTTGAATGTCAATTTTATTATCAGCATCACTGCAACCAGCATCATGTTGTGGACTATTGCAGCCTACACTGCCTTTGGATTTTCGAGGATACAGTCGACTGTTTTTTGCTTTTATTTGAGTCTGCCATACCCAATTCATGGCCGTTACGTTACTATTTTGTTTTGTAATTGGTGTGTTGTAATTGGCGGATTACTATGAGTTTGTCTATTATTTCAGCATGTAAGAGCATCTCTGTTACTATGAGGGCATTTGTCTAACCTGTTCCCTTCAGGCATTGCAGTGTAGTGGTGAATCCTTTGGTGCGGGGCAGCAGATGGTACTTCAGTTTTGGAAGGCCTTTACTCTCAGCAACCTGCATGCTTATCTGATGTTTCTGTTCTGTAAACCTTGTTCCTTCGCAGTACAGCAGGAACTGCCAAACATACACACAAACACAGAGGATTATAACTATTAGGTCAATGTTAAACTGAGTAATACCTTCACTTTGTATTCCCAATTTGTAATTGTAATGCCTCTTGTTGCCAATGGAAACGTACAATTAAACCATGCCATAAGTGACCTCACTGCTGGAGTTGGGGGTCTGTCTAGTCAAACTGACCCACATTCAAATAATACACCAAACAAAATAAAAAGATTAAAATCTACATATCCAAAAAAGAAAGACTAAAACCAAACACTGAACTACATCATTCTAACACATTCCGAACTAAACCTAATTTTTAAAATGGCAAAAAAAAATTGTTTTTGCATAATAAAATAAAAACGCAAAGACTGCAAACATCTGCGTTTCGCAAAACAAACAGAACTGAATTGACAGTCCCTCACAGTATATACATACAACTCCCCTCAACTAAACACTAAATCAACAAATACCATGTAACAGTGTTGTAGTACTCAAGATCAGACTTTTTAAAGGTCTCTGTCTTAGACAGAGGACTCTGGATTTTATCAAAACCCAAGACCACAACTGCTGGGATATCACTAAATTGCCTGAGCATTGTTTGATTTATTTGTTAACATCATTACTGTCATTGGATGTAAACTTCCTGCTTCAAATGCAAGCAATAACTTGAAATTTTTGTTACTGTTAATGGCTGTCACCCCTCCCCGCCTCCCTTCACACACACTCCAAGAGGAGACAGGAGAAGAAACTGTGGCTGTCTGAGAGGTGTCAGACAAATCTCTGTAATACAATTTGGCTATCTAAACCAGTGTTTCCCAACCACTGTGCCCACTAGTGTGCTGTGAAAGATTGTCAGGTGTGCCATGGAAAATGTTCAAATTCCTCAAAATAAATAAATATTTTATTTCCAGGTATTTTAGTGAAAGCATAGAGATGGTAGAAGAGTTTTAAAGTTGCCAATTCAGCCTATTTTCGATTACAAAATATTTTATGCAACCAATCTTAATATTTTGTCCATCATAACATTATTGTTCTAACAAACTCTTGTCTGCTGTCAAAACTCCTCACATGCCCACAAAATTATGCTTCATTATCACACTTGTAGTAAAAATATTCAGTCAGTGAACCGAATGAATGAATAGAAACAACAGGTGTGTTGTTTTACTCAAAGACTAAAAGCTGTTGATTTGTGCACAGCAGTGTTACAGATGTTATGAAGAGATGTGGCTCATTTGTCACATTTCTCTCATGAAATATAAAAAGAATATGAGAAACTGTTATATACGATTGCTAAAAGCAAATTCTCCTGATTTAAAGAAGTCCAAAAACACAGTGACGGGATGTGTAGATTACTGTAATCTTCATGGAGCAGGTTTGACATCTGAACCAGTGAATGGTGGCCGGGCGGCTGCTCTCGGGTCCTAGTGCCCACTGGATCCAACCTCTCTCCGTGCGACTTATGTGTTTTTATTCTATCAACAACGCGTTTTTTTACAATATAGTAAATTTATTTGCAAAAACAAATATCTACAATTAGCGCTCCTGGGATCTGTGACCTCATTATAATTTCAAACATAACGAGTTCACACACAGACAGAAAACATGTACAAGTTCTTGAAATGGAAAACTATCGATGATGGTGGGATAGAGGTGTGCCGTGGGATTGTCTTTTAATCGTAAAATGTGTGCCGTGGCAGAAAAAAGGTTGGGAAACACTGACATAAACAACAAAGAGTTCCTCTACAAAAAAGCGTCCAAAAGAAAACACACAGCAGTATGGAAATTCTGCAATGAAACGCTTACCGAGACAGTTGGGACCACGTCAAACTTTTAATCGGCATATAAAAGAATAAGACTAAATATTGAAGAATAGGTGAAAAAAACTGCCATTATTAAGAATTTATTCTAAAGCATTAAGAAAAATCTGAGGGAGTTTAGAGATTTAGGGTGGCAGTTGAGGATGTGGTTAGCCGTACAATTCAAAAATTAGGCATAAATATTACAGCAAAAATTCAGCTGCTGAAAACTTATGGAGGTATATAACTGACAAAATAATATATTTAAAATGTAGCATGTATTGTTTCTTATTTGCAGCAACATTACAATGAAATGTTATAATAAATACTTTTATATACATCTGCAAAAATACAAATATCAGGTAAAATATCTAGTATATAAAATACTATAAAAAGTTTTCAGCTGCTGAAAACTTATGGAGGTATATAAAAGACTAAATATATTAGACATTCTAAGGGCGGTACTGTCATAACACGCTACTTGAACGTTACAGTAAATAAAATAACACACAAAAGCACTTCCATATTAAAATAATGGAGAAATGACCTCTTAAGATTAAGATTCAACTTTATTCTCATTGTGCAGAGTACAGAGCCAATGAAATGCAGTTGTTTTCGCATATCCCAACTAAGCTGGGGTCAGAGCGCAGGGTCAGCAATGAAACAGCGACCCTGGAGCAGATAGGGTCAAGGGCCTTGCTCAAGGACCCAACAGTGGTATCTTGACGGTGCTGGGGCTTGAACCCCCAACCTTTCGGTCAGTAACCCAGTAACCCAGAGCCTTAACAGCTGAGCCACCACTTTTTTCAGCCTATGTAAGGCACATTTTAATGACCACAGAAGCACATTAAGTCTCAACTAATCACCAAACAAAACGCAGAACGAGACATTTTTTATGCAAGCCCTCTTATAAAGCTAATTGCAGCCGTCTACAGGCAGATTAATGTGGGGACTAGCTCTTACAATTAGTCAAACTCCCACTTAGACTTTGGGAAACATTTAATGTTACTTGAATTGGCGCTTTTTTAGTGCATTTCTATCTTTATTAACATTTTCCAAACAAAGCCTTCCACAGTATTAAGCATTATATAGTTACATATTGTTTTGTTTTCTTTCCTAAATTGGTAATAATTTCAGCACTTTCAATATCTGCAAATTATGCGATTAATTGAGATTAAAAAATGTCATCGACTAAACCACAAATGAAAACACAATAAATAGTGATCATAAACACTTATCTACATTGGCAAAAACAAACATAAATATCATATGTACATTAGTAGATACATTTCAAGATTTCATTGCATAATTATTTATTTAATTTTGCCTGTAATACCGGCCCCTAACATGTACATGAATGAGTTAAACAGAAAGAGCTTTACTCTTCAAGACTTTAATTATCAGGTCAGAGGATCCTCCTAATTGGCTAGTATACTCACCCACATGTATTCTGGGTAATCCTTGAGACGGTTTAGCCCACTGAATACAGTTTCCTTGTCCTCCTCCCACTTCCTCTTGCAGAAGACGATTTCCAGGAAGTACCATGTCCAACCCACCAGAGGCACTTTCAGCAGTTCATGTTTAGCCAGGACCTTGGAGCTCTGGACCAAGAGAGGAGAGAAGCAAATAGAAAAATAAGACAAGAGAAAAAGAAAGAATGCAAATAAGGAGGGAAGGAAAGAGGAAAAGAGAAGAATTTAAATAATCCATTCAAATCTAATGCAATATAAAAATGATCAAGCAGGGAGACAATTCACAGACAAGTTCAATTTACGAGTGCTATTTGAGTGGCTATTAATAAAGTTCCAGCCTAGGATTAGCGCCTCAAATCTGACATTGAAATTGTTCCATTTTTGTTACAATGCTGTTTATGTAGTCAGTAGTCTAGGTTGAGACAGGCCTACACATGTCATATGCATATTCGTTATGTCCCAATCCTCTTTCTTGCTCCCTCAATGTTGCCTTCACGTTTCTCAGGACTCACCCCCAACACGCCGAATCTCTCACACATGGTCCACCCACACAGGAAGTCAATCTCATAGTTGTGATTGAGGATGATGATGACGTGCTCTTTACCAAACTTATCCACCGTAGCCTGATCGGTGTACAGCATGCAGTCTGTGCCAGACCACCATTCCAATAACATCACTAACTCTTGTGTTTAGAGAGGGAGAGAATGATAAAAACATTATTACAATAACCATACCCAGTGTTGGGCAACATTACTTTCAAAAGTAATTTTCTTGCATTGTGCTTGCTTGCAGTTCACACATTGTGTCACATACTCCACGTATACCAACTTGACTACATTAAGGGGAATTTAAGGGTATTGAAAATGTGTCAGTGAATAAATTAAATGAATAGAAATGTTATAACCATAACATATGCAAACGTAACTTTATATTAAATTGTTAGGTGCTTTGGAATGACTTGAATAGTTAAAAGGCACTAAACAAATAATAATAATAATGATATTAAAGGGTTAGTTCACCCAAAAATTCAAATGATCCCATAATTGACTCACCCTCAAGCAATCCTAGGTGTATATGACTTTCTTTTTCAGCCAAACACAATCGGAGTTATATTAAAAAATATCCTGGCTCTTCCAAGCTTTATAATGGGAGTGAATGGTACCTCAGATTTTGAAGCCCAAAAAAAGCACATCCATCCATCAAAAAAGTAATCCATACAGCTCCAGGGGGTTAATAAGGCCTTCTGAAGTGAAGTGTTATTGTTAAAGAAAAATATCTATATTTATAACTTTATAAACTATAAATTACTGGCTTCCTCTTTCCTCTGCGCTTCCGCGTTCATCACTTCTCACAGGAGCTCACGCTATGCCTCCGTCATATGCCAGAACTCTACTCTCTCGTGAACCTGCGGACAGCCGTTACCAGAAGCCAGTGATTATAAGTTATAAATATGGATATTTTTCTCATAAAAACACAATTGTTCGCTTCTGAAGGTCTTTATTAACACCCTGGAGCCGTATGGATTACTTTTTTGATGGATGGATGCGCTTTTTTGGGCTACAAAATCTAAGGTACCATTCAATCTCATAAAGCTTGATAAGAGCCAGGATATTTTTTAATAACTCCGATTGTGTTTGGCTGAAAGAAGAAAGTCATATACACCTAAGATGGCTTGAGGGAGAGTAAATTATGGGACAATTTTAATTTTTGGGTGAACTAACCATTTAATCATGTAGAGCTGTCAGAATTAGTGTTAATGCATGCCATTAATTTAAAAACGCGTAAATTTTTCTTAAAGCGTAATTAACACATTTATCGTTAATACAGCATAAACGCTGGTGTGAAGGGTGGAAACTTTGTAACGTGTCCGCCCAGAGTCATTACAATGATGCACACGCCACAGTGCCAGAGCCCTTCTACCAAGCAGAGCCTACAAGCTTAGCATATGCGGCAGACGCAGACATTTTATGGGCGGAACTGTCTTAACACGCTAAAGTTGACCGTTACGCTCTCTCCAATGATAGAGCCGCGGAGGTTGTCATCTCATTAAATAAAAGAATCTCTGGCAGCGCTTCCCTGTCGGTGATGAAATAATGGAGAAACAATATCTTAGCACAATTTAATGTACAAAACTAGCCCAGATGGGACTTGTGACAGAAATCGAGTATTTTTCAGCCAATGTAAGGCGCATGGTGAGTTCAAAGTGGTACTCAATACTGTTGCTGCTGCCCTGAGACAAATCATGAATGCAGCTTCACAATTGCTGTAACAATGTGGATAAACACAATTAATATTGTGGAGGATGAGTGTTTAAGAGATTTAATGCCCATTGCAATGAATATGCAACCTACAGAATGTGGGGACTAATTCTTTCAATTAGTCAAACTCCCACTTAGACTTTGGGACATATTTGATGTGACTTGAATTAGTGATATTTTAATGCATTTGTATGTTTATATTGTGGAAGGGTTTGTTAGGAAAATGTTAATAAAGCATTATATTGCTACATATTGTTTTGTTTTCTTCCTAAGATGGAAATATATACCTACAATTTCAACAATTATTCACGATTAACTACAAAAATGTATGCGATTAATCGTGATAAAACAATTTAATCGACTAACAGCACTATAATACAAATTATTTTAAACAATGTGCCTAATTATGTAATACATGTTCCTTGTAATGTACTGCCCAAACATTATATCCTGTATATGTACAAAAGTCTGTGCATAATTGCAGCACATAACTCCTCAAAGTTTGCATTATAATATTTGATGTCTAGCAACACGCATTGCACAGTTCATGATGGCAAATAAATAAATGGGACACTGATACATTACATGATCTTTATTGCCTTTTATATCTGTGCAAATGTTTAATGTATTCTCAATGTATATGTAAATATTGCCTTACAATTATAAAATTGTTTTAGATGGTAGTATAGCATTTCATATCACAGGACATGTGTACCTATATGCAAACTGTGTGTACAACATATACAATAAAGATCACAAAAAATACTTACGGCTCCACAGAGAGTATGCAAGTCTGGTGTTGATCTTGCGGTAGAGCTGTTTGTTGATGGGCCACAGCACACAGGTGCACAGCTGAATGAAGTTGATAATGAGGCCGCTCACCACAAACACAAACCCAATCAAGAGCTGCAGGATGAACAGGCTCTTAAGCCACGCCACCACACCCATGACTGAGAGCCCCTTCCACACAGACACACACGCACACACACACACACAGCTGAAAGAGAAGACCAGAGAGGGGGCTCAAATTAAAACATATTTAAATAATTTACATTTATGCATTTGGCAGACGCTCTTTATCCAAAGCGACTTACAGTGCACTTATTACAGGAACAATCCCCCCGGAGCAACCTGGATTAAGTGTCTTGCTCAAGGACACAATAGTGGTGGCTGTGGGAATCGAACCAGCAACCTTCTGATTACCAGTTATGTGCTTTAGTCCACTACGCCACCACCATTTAGTATTAACCCACAAGTTAAAAGCACATGCATATCTATCTTTTGCGTACATTTCATATTAAGCAGCACTCCCGTGTAGTATGATCAAGGCTGATTAATCAGCTAATTCTCCATCACAATATTACATAGAGATGATCTGAAATAGCCAATAATTGGGTTCCGCTTAGCATCTTAACAGAAGTGTTACCTTATGTTTCCCTAGGCCTAGAAATATATTACATATTACAAATAAAATACAAAAGTCACTAAAGTTTGGCATTTTTGCCCTGAGCCACCATTAACCCTTTCGCATGAGTTTTTACTGTACTGACTATTGCACCAGCATAAGTTCTTTAATGCACGCTGAAATTAAAAAATATATTTTTATTATCATTTATATATGATAAAGATGATATACAGTGGCAAGAAAAAGTATGTGAACCAAACTTTTAATGAGCTTCAGCTGGTGCACAGCCACCCTGACATTATCCTGTAGGATATCTTGCTAAACTTGGGTATTCATTTTTCCCTTGATGATGGAAAGCAGACCAGGCTCCGAAGCTGCAAAGCAGCGCCAAATCACGATACTCCCTTCACTCGACTTCACCATTGGGATGTTTTCATGTTGGTATTCGGTGCTCTTTTTACACCATACATAATGCTGCATGTTCTTCCCAAACAATTCAACCATAGTTTTATTAGTCCACAAAACATTTCCCCAGTAGCACTGTGGAATGTCAAGGTGGTCTTTGGTCTTCAGTTGTGCAGCAATGTTTTTGTTGGAAGTAGCGGCTTCCTTCATGGTGTCCTGTCATGGACACCATGCCTGTTTAATATTTCCATATAGTAGACTCATGAAGAGAAATTTACCTGTTCCAATGATTCCTTCAAATCTTTAGCTGTCACTCAAGGGCTCTTTTTTTTTTTTTTACCTCATTGAGCATTCTGCGGTGTGCCCTTTGAGTCATCTTGGCTGGATGTCCACTTCTAGGGAGAGCAGCCACAGTACTAAATCATCTTCATTTATAAACAGATTTGTCTAAATGCAGACAGATTAATAACCCTTTCCAGCTTCATGCAAACAACAATTCTTGATTGTATGTCTTCTGAGATCTCATTTTTGCAAGGCAAAATAGTTTTCATATAGTTTCATTAATCGGATGCCAGTTTTGCCAACTCCAGACTCTAATTAGCTTTTGTTGATGTCATTAGCAAAGAGGTTCACATACTTTTTCCAAACATCACTGTGAATGTTTGAATGATGCATTCAATATGTACAAGAACAATCCAATAATTTGTGTGTTATCAGTCAAAACAGATTGTGTTTGTTCATTATTGTAACTTAGATGAAGATCAAACCAGATTTTAAGACACATTTATATATAAATGCTGGCAATTCCAAAGGGTTTACATACTTTTCTTTTGCCACTGTATTATCAAACATAAAATGTGATTTTTAGATGTTCATAATGATTTATTATGATAGGTAAGATGCGATCGTCCATTTTGAATAGCCTCTAAAAAGTTTAGTTGTTTTGATATATTTCGCTACTGGTGGACATTTAACTTACCACGGTGGGCTCGTCTCTACAACCCTCTTTTACACGGCCCTTCACTTAGCACCACCGACCTGAGAGAAAAAAAGAGAACATTTGAAAATTTAGGACACAATAGCTATCTAACAACATTATATCCTGGGTTTGGATTTCAAGTGAAGAATATATCTTGCTCTGCAGAAGAAGAAAAAAAAAAAACAGCAACCACATTTTCAGTACGGTTTATTTTTACTTTCACACCCTGCTTCAGAGACAAAAAATCTTTCCTCAACTAGGTGAGAGTTCATGACCACAGACCCTTCGGCAACAAAAATTCACATGCACCAAGCTGTTGTACTGCATACACATGCTCCATACAAACACAAAACCTCTCACACAGTTGGATGAACTCCACACACACACACAAAAAAAACCCCACTGTGAATTAAGAACCACACGGTATCACACAAATATTTAAATAGAATCTGAAGGTCTTCAGTTTCAAATAAATTCAAACATCTTATCAAGCATTAATCTCAAAGCACTGCTTAAACGGATAACAAGACAGCAACTGCAAACGAACGCACTGGATGATTAAGATCAAATACTCATACAATTTGAAAGTACTGGACTGCTTAACAAGATAAAAAAAGAAACACACCTAATGCATATGGCAGACAACAAAGAGTGTTCAAAATTTTTAAACCTATTTTTTCCTTGAACACACTGCCGCCTCTCAACATCTGTCCAGGAATGACTTTAGAGGCTGCTCAAAATTCTTCCCTGTCCACTCCATTAAATTCCACCCAAATCTTTCTCAATTGACATGGATGGAAGATAAATTGTTTATATTTTTCAAATAACCCACACAATGTATTTTTGTTGTTTGAGAGCTTGAATAACACCAATCCGTTGCTTAATAAACATCATAATTTCTTATCGTTCAGTTTGTGCAGTTACACCAGTTTCACAATAACCTGCAAACTCATCAACGTAATTTTTCCATTCTTGCAGATGTGCACATACCTTTGTAGCTTTTGCCTGTACGTTGACAAGTTTCAAAGCTTTTGACTGCCACCTGCACCGCAATGACGCATCCTATATGCGATACCTGTGCCTTCTCCTACCCGCGATGAGTAGCTGACAATGTAAGACCGTTCTTTTGTATAAATTGGTTATGACTAATAGACAAAATTTCATCCAGACATTAATGTCGAAGTAGCTAACAAAATGGTTGTGGTGAATTAAGTCAGGCCTAGTCTCAGAATGATGCCATATACAATGCTATATCTCAAGCCAGAGTCTATACCCAATCTGAAACTTTTAATTACTTTTCTAAATAATCAAACTTACGACTGATTTTTGTCAAGTGGAACAGAATGGGCAACGGAAATGAGTGAGCTGAGCCATATCTAGGTACCAAAATCTAATATATCATAGAGACTTGGGCCAATAAGTAACCACCTTGCAACCACCCAAACAATTTTAACATATGCATAGCAAAAGTTGGGGCAACCACCCACAACTCGAGCACCTTTTACAAGGGCAAGCATCAAAAGTCTCGTTATTACTGTTATTCTAATATTTAAACTTTCAGCTAGGCCACTATTGCTGTTAATCATCACTATACAGTGATGCATAATAGTAAAGCAGCCAAATCTAATGCATATAGGTGCAGTAATTTCAAACAAACACAATCAACCCAGAGAACAATCATGTTACTAGAGGTCAGCTAGAAACCAGAGACAAAGAGTTTAAACCAACCAAAGCTTTACTTCCTTGATCAACAGTAGCTCATATGAGCCAACACAAACACAACATGGACACCACTAACCTTTGACGAATCTCCACAGGCTCTGTGCTAGCTATGTACTAGCTTTAGTATAGACAGAGTTAAAGAGAGAGAAAGAGGGTGGGATAGGAAAGAGCTGAACTCTGTCCTCCAAGCCACCATTGCAAGAACTGAAGTCAACTTTGGAATCTTACCAAAGTGTGTGTACTCGTGTGTGTGGGTTGTGCTGGCATTAACAGAGAGGAATGTGTAATGAGAAAGAAAACATCCGAGAACACAGGAGAAGCAAAAAGAATGAATGTCAAAACCCACCAGATTGTAATGTAATGTGTGTGTATATACGCACTTTTGAGGGAGTGTCCTAAAAAACAAAATCACCTGATCAACTTGTCTGAGCAGAGTACACGCCGAGCCAACAAGAAATATGAGCAACTGTGGGCTAATACAGTGAGTGACACACAGTAACCATTCCACCTTTATCGCCAACTGAGACCATTAGCACTAAAGACATCAGACAGATGGAGCGTGCTTTTGTTCAGCTCTGAATAAAGCAGAGTTAGAGTTTATGTCCTTTTTTCAGGACATAAATTAGTAATGACCATTAGGATGGAGTTCACCGAAAATTAACTGCCAGAGTTAATTAGCTTAATTAGTTAATTAGCCCAATTCAGGATGGACTTCAAAGACATTTAATCATTAATCGTAAAGTTCCTTTAGTTTCAGACATTGCCCTTTGTTTACTCAATGAATACATGACTTGTATTACACATAGATAACAAATATTGGAATTATATTCATACTGTATAGTAAGAGGGTAACTGGCATCCCCAATGGAGCATGATTTCCTGCAAGGATTTTATTCTTCAGTAACTAACAAACTAGAGTTTGGGTTCCCAAAAGGAACAAGGAACCCAAAACAAGGAAGTTTTGGGTTCCTTGTCACATTTGCATTTGGCTTGCCCACTGGGGGCCTAAAGACAAATGATTTAAAGCCATGATTTTCAATCAAATTTTTCATTTAAACTGCTCAGTGAGGACTTTAGACATTACAGGTATTACAACATAATTTTCATTAAAGATGCTTTGAAACAATGTGTGTTGAGAAAAGCGCTATACAAATGGGGAAAAATGTAAGTGGGATGTGGGCTTTTAAGGTTCAAAGATAGTAAAAAGGTAAATTGGTCCATACAACTCATGCTGAAATCAATTTTTATTTTTCTTTGCCGACCAATGAAATGCCTTGGCCAATAATATATGAGCTTTGGATCACGTGTCAAGAGCTGCTGCATTGGGTGGGCCTGGGTAGCTCAGTGGTAAAGACGCTGGCTACCACCACTGGAGTCGCAAGTTCGAATCCAGTGTGTGCTGACTGACTCCAGCCAGGACTCCTAAGCAACCAAACTGGCCCAGTTTCTAGGGAGGGTAGAGTCACATGGGGTAAACTCCTTGTGGTCGCAAAGTTGCTCTCGCAGAGTTGTGCATGAATGCCACGGAGAAAAGTGTGAAGCCTCCACGCGTGCTATGTCTCTGCGGTAATGCGCTCAACAATGTGTGGATTCAACTGACGCGGAGGCAACTGATATTCGTCCTTCTGAGAGTTACTATGCCACCACGAGGACTTACAGTGCATTGGGAATTGGGCATTCCAAATTGAGGATAAAAATAAAACAAATTAAAAAAGAGCTGCTGCATTTATCAAAACCAGTGCAACAGGTGTACATTGTATTTTATTTATAACAGTGCATTTAATTTGCATCAAATTTCTTAAAAACTGAAATAAATAAATCATATGCGACCCCTTTAAAAAAACGTATCACTCATGTGGGTTTTCTTATATCTCTAATATAATATATTTTGTGGCACAATTGCCTTAATATCACCTTTTTTATTAAACAACTTTACAGATCAAATTTTGTTTCCTGCCAAATAGTAATAATATTAATACTATTGTTGTGACTTGCAGTGCACTCTGTATATACATACAGTATGTCTGAGTATCAAAATGCCTTTGTATACCAAAAACATTGTGGTGTCCCCACAAAATTATTTTATTATTATTGCTATGCATAGCTCAGTGGTAAAGACGCTGGCTACCACCCATGGAGTCGCGAGTTCGAATCCAGGGTGTGCTGCGTGACTCCAGACAGGTCTCCTAAGCAACCAAGTGGCCCGGTTGCTAAGGAGGGTAGAGTCACACAGGGTAACCTCCTCGTGATCGCAATAATGTGGTTCGTCCTCTGCCACCCCGATTAAAGCTAGTCACTACGCCACCACGAGGACTTGGAGCAAATTGGGAATTAGACATTCCAAATTGGGAGAAAATCCCCCCCAAAAAACAAACCAAAAAATAATTATAATATAATTTACAGTCACTGACAACTGTTAAGTTTCAAAGTATCTAATAATGAGTCAGACTGAAGACAGGTTTTGTTGGTTGGAATTTGTATTTTATCGTGCGCATTAAATTAGGGATGTGCACGAGTAGTCGAATAATCGCAAAGTTTTGCTTTTCTGGCCATATATAAAGTGAGATGCATGTTAAATCCTAAACACACAAACTACAACTGGCAGTTATAACAATGCACTGGGTGGCGCTGTTGAGTGTGGACACAAGTTGATCACATTTGTTGAGCAAACGGTTCTGTCAGTAGATTCATATGGACACCAGAAAAGCGGGTTATTGTGAGAATGTGGCTTAATGTGAGAAAGCAAGGTTCCTGTTTAAATATACTGGATAAGCGGTGTACACTTTACTCTCGTATATGTGCAACTCGTCAGAAAGCAGCGTCCCCGTTGCAACATAATCCCTGCGACACTTCTGTAAACAACAAACACGGCATCCGAGAAAGACTATGCAAGTTGAGGTAAGGGACATTCCATCATATAAACTGGTGTGTATAAATGAGTATAGTTTACTGAGCACGTGGATATGCTTGTTTTTCTCAACAAAAACATGACACGAGATAAAATATAAACATGATAACTAACCATTATATGGCAAGTGTTTATAGTCATCCTGTAAGTTAACTGCGTCAGTCTTCTTCATTAGCGGTTTCTTTTTCTTCACTTTGCATGAGCTTAAATACATTAAAAAAAAAAACAGGACATGATATAAGTTTGTTTTGAAAATAATTAGAAGCTTGTTTTTTTAAACGACGCAAACTATATGACTGAAAAAATTATTTTACAATGTCTCTCTCATTAATTACCTTAATTTAAATAATAGAATATACAAATATTAATTTTTTTATGAGCTTAAACATGTGAATACCAAATTATTGATGAATGCCCATCCTTACAATAAATAGACTTGAAGCATTTAAATTTCTTCATGTTTAATTCATAATATGAAGGGTTTTGAGCAAATGTATAACAAAAGTAGATTTACATGGCAATAGATCAAATCAAACATTTGTTTTAACTGTCATTATGATTGTGCATTATGCAGTGATTCCAAGCAAATGCAAATAAAACAAATATATAGTATATGTAGCAGTGAAATATAATCACTCTTGTTCCAAATGATAACATATCTAGCCGTTAATCTTATATTATACACTGGATTCTAATCACCCCTCGGACTATACATGATAATACTGTCACTCAACTTGTCCAGCAGGTGAATTGAAATCATTTGTGAAGTAACTCGAATGTTTTCTTTCTTGAGTAAATTAACAACCAAATTGTAAATCGCTGTTACAACTGGTAGAGAGATTTTTTCTACCTGCTCACTAGCACATAAAGCAACTGTACAGCTTCAGAAGACTTGGCATAAAGCTCACAAGTCACATGCATTACTATTATGATACATTTATGGTGCTTTGTCATTTTTGAACTTTTATTCTATTGAAAACAGCAACTCAGTCATTCTGTAAAACATCTAATGTTCCACAGAAGAAAGAAGCTTTGACAGTATGATGCAACAATGATAAATGTATCATAAATATTTTGGGGTGACCTATACCTTTACAATTTAGAGCAATCACTTCAAGGGTACTTGACTATCCTCTTTGAAGGCAATAATGATTTACTGCATAACCTTAGATCTGTGAACCTGCAGAGATATCTGCTGTTAGCAATACAACATTGGCCACAAACACCCTAGACATATAGCAGTTTATAGCTTGTTCCTCGTTCACTACTGTGTTAGTAGCATGAGGACTACAACGAGACAAAAAAGAGAGGGAAGATTAGAGATAGAGGGATAAATCTGCTTAGTAGGCAACAGCTGTCTGGCCAGCATCACCAGCCCGCTGGGGGCCATTTAAAAACAGGACAAGATGGCCACGATGTACCCCTCAAAACTAAAGTAACAAGTCTTAAATCCTCACATTACACAAAGAAAAATCAATGGAACAGTGTAACCTCAAAATTAAGAACAGTCTCACAATAATGAACAAGGAAGTATTCTTGATATGCATCATTTGGATAGAAAACTTTGACTAAAAAGACTTTAAGAAATTGAATAAAGAAAAATAAATGTTCACTTAATTTAAGGAAAGGCAATCACCTTCAAAAGGTAAAAAGAATATCAGCACAAAAAAAACAAAACCGAGAGAAGAGACACCAAGGAACATTTCAGTCTTTCCAGAGACACCAGAGTAAAACTTAGCTACACAGGGAACTTGGCAGCACGATACTGCATATATTGTTGACTTTTGTTTGACAAAATGCTTATGCTACTCACAAGTCTCTTTGGATAAAGCGTCTGCTAAATGACTACATTTAAAATGTAAAAGGTGGTCAACATAGCCCTCAAAACATTCACAAACATTACAGGAGCACAAGTAATGACAAACTAACAAATTATCACTTGACATTTTATTGTGCTCAATCCAATAACCTTCTGGGTAAGGACCAGTTTAACTAATTAATCCAATGGTCCAATTTGGATGACCATTAGCTGAACTCACCAGTAGGCATAGTAGGCCACCGCCATGATCACTAATGCCCCACAGATTCCTGTGAAGATCATCACAGCCCCCTGGTTCAGCATCTTTGCTTCTGGCAGTTGGCCTTAAAAGCAGAAAAATTTAGAAATTGCCTTTTCTGGATTAGTTCAAAGGTGGTTCGGGCTCAGAAGGCTTTTGGATCATTGAGTGATACTCCAGGAATGGTTCCTGAAAACGTATGGCCCAGATATCCTCTCAAAAAGACAAAGGTACCAAAATAGTTTCAAGATGAAGAATCTGCCGCTCTCATTACTGCCACATGCTAATGTTAATCCCACTGGCGGAGAACACTTAAGCAAGCAAGAACAAAACTCGATCCCATAAAAGGAAGAGGCAGTGCCATTCAAGATCACGCCAACAGTGCATGTATCCGAAGTGACCAAGATTTTCAACTAGAACTCCAAATATGCATTGTTTCAAAATGCTAGCCCAACTCCAAAAATTTCCAGTTGGCAATTCCTTATGAAGATCCACCAGTCTTAGAGCATAGAATGGACATAGTGGTAGCCTTTCGCTAAGCCAAAGAGAGCCGTTCTGAGCATCCTGTGTTCCCTCCTCTTCCCTAATCTCCTCTGTATTAGATTACCAATGATTAGCACTCTGGAGTAGCACCCTGGATAAGTCACATTGCATTTACATCCACCTCAAGCAAGTCTAGGATGGACAGGATAGAGCCCAGCAGAACAGGGCAGTTGTCACTTGCTTTAGCCACTAGAAGGAACATTTTAAAAGCCACCCTTTGGCATTTACAAGACAAAAGTGACACACGATTCTGTAATGGTTCTGGAGTCTTGTAGTTGTTTTAATATAGTGAACAACCTTCTCCTGGGCCCTGTAGCAATTCTGTGAACCCACTCTGGGTATACAAGGTCAACTGGGCCCTATATCAAAATTAAATGAGGTGGTGATGAAGACGACTGGGCAGGTTGTGACCCAAAACCATAGCAGCACAACTGCAGAAAAAAAGAGCCCAATGCGTAATGGGCCTACATGTCATAAAATGGCCTCAAAGGCATTCCTTTTTTATTCATTCTTCTTCTCTAATCGTCGCTCACTTTCACTCATTATACTATCTGTCGGCTTACAGCTCTATCTCTGTCCTTCTCAAACCCTGCATACCTGTATGACACACAGGGTAGACCTTTGCAAAATTAATAGAATAATCAGCATGATAGCAGGTGTAAATCTCAAATTCCATTACAATACAATCTTATATCGATTCTCTTAGCCGGCGATTGTAGTATATTTTTATCAAGTTAAGTATACATTAATCAGGTGTAATCAATGTAAACATTGTTGATTTGTACCACAGTTATGTCTGTGTAAAGGCCTGTGGACGTGATGGAATGTGTGCTCAACATATGTGTGACTATTTGAAGGTATGTTCAGGAACAGGAATAGCCTCATATATGTGCTCTCATGACTGCTAAGAAAATATATGGTGCAAAATAAGGTACTTCAGTTGCTGAAGACAATACAGAACAATAACATAAAATCTATATTCACATGAGATCAATGATCATCAATTTTCAAACCCAATAACAGCCGGTTTCAACTTAAGTTCCATAATACACAACTACAAACATTATTTTAGAAGTATTACAATATTTTTATTCATATATCCTTTCACACGCAGCAGCCTATGTGCTGTAGAGAGGAGCACATTCTTTCCGTTATCTTCCATAGGTTTTAAGATCATTGTTGGGTCATATTTGGCCTCATATCAGTCCAAGTGTCTACACTTTGAAAATGTAAAATAGCTGTTTGCGATCAGAGTTTGTGTGGGGCAAAAACAATGGCGGTGATCTGTAATTTATGTATCTGTAAATTATGTCAAACCCTGAGTTTATTCTGGTCCTCCGATCCTAATGGTAATTTAAATAAGCCCTAATCTAATATAATGTTCAACCCCACAAACAATTTAGGCGAAGTGCCCATATACAGCAGTCCTTTTCTGCACTGCCAAAGAACCTGAGAGTGCTGGAACAGAGCGTTTGTTTGTTACCGAAAACCGGAACAAAGTGTTTTCCAATTTTTCAGGTGTGAAAACGTTATTTCCCCTTCTGTCATTCACTGTGTCAATATTGTGACACTAGAGGTCGCTCTTGAGAGCCCCGAAACACCTCAATCTTTCAGAAAAGGCCAATAGGAATTGGAGATTGGAATTTGCATGCCACTCCCCTGGAATGCCCACTTTCATTCAGTTTTTTTATTCGGAGGTGAGCAGTTGTGTATCAGCGTGCTGAAAACTACTGCTGCTCCATTCAAATCGAAGAAGCGTATGCTGTTGGATATATTGCACATTCCAGCGGCTTTCCTTCTGCATGCCTAGTGCAGATTATGCCCTTGGGCGCTTCGACAGCGCTACTAAGATAGTATATTTCTGCTAAGAGGGTATATTTCCACTTTAAGAACAAACACATTTAAGTGAACATCTTTTTAAAGACGTGTCTTTATAAAGATGCCTTTCTGTCTTTACGTGATTCCTGGATGTGGTCGGTATCTCTCCGCCTCCGATGTCCAAGGGCGCTGCCTCACGTGTCTGGGCAGCGATCACACAGGGGCAGCATTTGTGGATGGTTCATGTTCTCATTTGAGAATATGACCATGACAACTTTGCGGTTGCGGCTTTCCTTCTTCCAGGGGAAAGCCACTCCAGCTACCCACAGTGCTGCACCTTCTACCTGCGGGTAAGAGGCCGGACCTCCTGATTCCCAGCACGCTTGTTTGCCCCCATTGAGTTCCGAGATGTGTCCAGCTCGCCTCATGGCCAGTTTAACATCTCTTTTGGGACTTGCGAGCAGGATTAGTTCTCGATCACTTCAACGGAGAGCACAATGGCGATGTCAGACGCCGAGGACTCGACTGGGCTGCCACCTTCGGGTCTGCCCGGCAAGTCTGAGGCCGACGCAGAGCTGACCGCTATGCCCTTGATCCAGGGCAAGCACGTGTTGGTCCGACAACACAGCGACAGTAGCTTATATAAATCGACATGGAGGCGTACGTTCACCTCACACGGGCCATTCAAATCCCAGGCAGCCTCAATGCCACAGTAGAGGGCGAAGCTCAGTGGAGACTCCACTCCCAGGTGGTCCATCTGATTTGGAGTCGATTCGGCAAAGCACAGGTAGACCTGTTCACTTCCCGGGAATCCTCCCACTGTCCACTCTGGTATGCAATGACGAGAGCCCCCCTCGGCACAGATGCACTGGCACACAGCTGGCTCCGGGAGCTGTGCAAATACACGTTTCCCCCAGTGAGCCTACTTGCACAGATCCTGTGCAAGGTCAGGGAAGACGAGGAACAAGTCATCCTTGTGGCGCCGTATTGGCCCACCCAGACTTGGTTCTCGAACCTCACACTCCTCATGACAGCACCTCCCTGGCAAATTCCCCTGAGGAAGGACCTTCTTTCTAAGGGACAGGGCACCATCTGGCACTCACGCCCAGACCTCTGGAACCTCCATGTCTGGTCCCTGGATGGGACACGGAAGACTTAAGTGGTCTACCGCCTCAGTGGTAAACACGATCACTCAGGCCATTGCTCCTTCTACAAGGCAGCTGTATTTCCTGAAGTGGTGGGTGTTCGCTAAGTGGTTTTCTTCCCATAGCAAAGACCCCCAGAGATGTGAAGTCGGGTCAGTGCTTTTTTCCTGCAGGAGAAGCTGGAGGGGCGCCTTTCCCCTCCCCTGAGGTGAAAACGTGTGCTTTTACCCCCAGTCGAGTTCAAGAAGTCGTGGACCCTGGATGTCCTTCCTCTCTAACCCTGTGGCTCGAGAATTCTGTGGAGGAGTTCGCAGCCAGACCCACTACGGGTACTAATATGCTCTGTACTGGGATAGGTGCTCCACAGGTGCGATTACTCCAGTAAACCCCTGTGATGTATTTTCCACGGCACAGTTGCCCTGTCGGCAGAACCGCGTCTCCCTTGGGCAGAGATCTCTCTGCCCCTGGTTGCCCTGTATGTAGAGCTCCTCCCCTTCGAGGCAGGACCTACCACCGCGCCTCTTCCATGTGCAGCTGGTGAGCCCATGTGTCGTATTGCCACATGTTGACCTCCCCTTTTGATCAGGATGTGGTCTGCATGGGGTCTTTTCCCCCTTAAAGAATAGGAAAGGAAAAAACGCCTTCCTTGATGCGTATAATAGCATTAGACAGTTCAGCTGTTGGGACATTTTTCTAAAGGGACCCCAAGTGTCACTACATCGACACAACGTCGAGTGAGTGGCAGAAGGGGAACGTCTCGGTTACTGTCATAATCTCCGTTTCCTGATGGAGGGAACGAGTCCTTTTGTCCCTCTTGCTACAATGTTGTACTAGCCATTGAAATGGCAAGGACCTCGTCTCGGTTCCTCAGCAACCTGAATGACCTGAATGAGAGTGGGCATTCCTTCTCCTTTTATAACCGCATGTCAGGGGGTGTGGCATGATAATTCCACTTGCCAATTCCCATTGGCCTTTTCTCAAAGATTGCTCTAAAGAGCGATCCCTAGTGTCACTACATTGACACAACGTCTCATTCCCTCCATCAGGGAACGAAGTTTATAACAGTAACAGAGACGTTTTAAAAGCTAGAAACCATTTATAACCATTAATTCTTTCATGAAATTAAAGGCTAACGGGTTTATCAAAGTATATTTTTGGAACTACACTACAACTACTACAACTTCTACAAAATTAAACGTGCTTTGAACCTGAAGGAAACTGCTGTATATCACATTTCTTTGCCTAATTGACCGAAGTGGATGTGTATTCTGTGAATGAAGATCTTTTTAACAACTAGTGGTCGATTGATGATCGATATGGGTTTTTGTGGGTTATTTTTGGAAATGTACCATGGTGGAACCACGTTGATTAGGACATGTATCACGATTCGATACAATAAAATTAAATGTAATTATAGTACCTTAGTACGTGAAGACAGACTGATATATCACTTTACTGATCCATCGGTGCCGATAGTTGCTTTTTGGAACTACCGGTTATTGCCAAAATCTAGACCGACAGCTGTCTATAGCTTTTTGTTTTTATGGATTAAATGTTTTTATTTTGATTAGATAAATCAAATCCTCAAAATTTAAGCAAGGGCATGAAAAAAATGTGACTATATTGAAACGTGCCCCATCAGCACATATATCATGTCTCCAACTTGATATGTTGTGAACAATAAACCTTATTTCTCATTAAACCTAATAATTAAATAAGTGCACTGTAACAGAGTCAAGTCTCCATTTCAATGAGTTCCTTAGGTGTTTGGGCTTGTTTATACTTAAAGGGGTTATGTCATGCGGAATAAAATTTTCCTTGATATTTTGACATATAAAATGTCATTCTACATATATTTGTGGACTGCTTGTGAACCAGTCATAATATGATTTAAGCTTTGCACAGTAAAAGATTATCATATATTAGGAAAACTATTACGTTTTAGTGCAAGAAAACTTTAATAACATTATCAGTGGACCTCAGGGAAGATAATAAAACTATTAAAAAATATTGTATGACATGACTCCTTTAAAAGTGCCACATTATGCACCAAATCTTCATCTTCATTTCTGATAATAATTGGGATTTTGGTTAAACAATAAACTGCATCTGGGATGCAGAAATAACAGTAAAGACAAAAATAAAATAAAAAAAAAACCCTCTATAAATCAATTTGAAAACCTATTGGCTCATTTAACAGCTAAAATCAGTAAAAATCAGGTGCTGCATTTATTTTTGTTTAAGAAAAAAATCATAAAGCCTAACATACTAGAACACTATAATTACACATGGTAAAATATCCTTTTTAAAAAATGCTGATCATTATAATTATTCCTTTATAATAAATGCTATAAATAAATGCACCAGCACTACATTAAAACATGTACTAATCGTAATTATTGTGCATAATTCTGAATCCGACAACAGCCTAGCATCGCATCTGAACTTTAGTAACCCCGGTAATCGCGCGACAATGACGTGAGCGCAGGTCGGGCATGACACATGGCAACCGATTCATAAACACCAATTATTATTTTTTTAAATACATCTAAAGCCATGCAAATGCAAACGATTGCTGAATCAAATTGCAAATACCAATCTTACAACATAATGCAAATCGAAGAAGATACATCTCTTTAACGGGTGTTCCCTCAGCTGTCATACTGGCTTGCACTAACTAGAGAGTAGTAAGCTATTTAAGGGGCTTTATGAAGTGTCATAACTGGCCACTGCAGCACGAGCGCTGGCACACGAACACAAAACCTGCATCAAAAAAGCATAACAATAAAAATGCAAAGACGGAGAAAATACAGTAACAGGCGCCGGATGCAGACATACGCATGTCAATGTTAATAACAGCCGTTATTAATCATGTATAGCGAGTTACATTGCATGCGCGTGCATTAAATACCTGCTTTAAAGTCATCAGTGAATTTGCGTGGAGAATCCGCGCTCTTCCGTTGAATGAGATGTAATGCAATAGTCTTAATTGTATTATGGTCGGAAACTGGCGTGAAAGCCTTTGGAGTGTTGCTCAGATGATCTCTACTCTTTGTGTCCGTATGTCTCCATCCATCCACGCATAAACACACATTAGAGCCATGGGACTTCCTGTCCGATTACCACCGCTTTTCGATAGGAAACAATGGCGTTTTGCAGTTCCACCCATTCTCTCAGCTTCATCAGTCTGCTGTAAGACGCTGACCTTAAGTCAATCTGGAGCTAAATTAAATACATTCGGGATTGTTTTAGACTCTAATTTAATTTTTCCTGGTTAACCTAACTTATGTCAGGTGATGTAGAATCACCAGACAATAACAGAGTTAGCTAAAACGTTAATAGTGTTTCAAATAAAATTAATTACAATAATTTTTTTACGAATTTGGTAAATCAAAAGATGAAGACTCATTCTTCATTATTCCTGTTAACTTTCTAGAACAATAGTTAAATCATCAAAACTATGAATATGACTGCTTTCAACCAGCATCTATTTAGCATGCTAACGTTCATTTTCACTAATATGTACATACAACCTAAATACATTTTTACATTTACATTTCTAGGTTTGTTGGGTTTACCCAATTCAACCAGGTTCGTTCCAAACAAAGTGTTTGAGTTGAGATTTCATACACCTGGAACCTCTGTCCATGATTAAGTTCAGTTCAGCCAAAGAGATATTATTTTCAGTGGGGTTTTATGTAGAAACCAAAAATGCTAAATAAAGCAAAACTATCTAATATTTGATGTTTTTCCAAAGTAGCTTTTTATAATTAATAGCTAATGTTCCTTCATGCAGACATTCTCTTCAATAAAAAATAACAAAATAAAATACAAATATTTTTTGTTTTTGTAATGAATTAGGCAATGTTGTATGTTTATTTACAAATTATAATAATAATAATAATTTAATTATACACACACACACACACACAGTGTACACATATACGTATATATATGTGTATATATATATATATATATATATATATATATAATAGTTTTTTATTGCATTATAACATACATAAATGTTAAATGTGCATTTGTACACTACAATCTTTATTGTTACATATTATAAAATATTCCGAATATGAAAACAAAGCACTAAAAACTTTAACAAACATTTAATTTGTATTGTATTTCTGACCCCATTTAGAATGAAAAAAAAATGTTTTCTGATAGCAACTATGTCAATAGGATAAAACTTAAATGAATTACGAAGCACTGATGTGTCACTATTAGACACTTTTACAGAGGAATAAAATGGTGCCTCTAATTATTCCTCAAGCAACATGTCACACTGCCCATTATGAGGTCATTGAAATTCATATTTGGGGCTGTGTGTCCTTTTGCGAGGAGGACACATTTTCCAAGTGTATTCTCATGTACTCTTGCCACAATTTCATCTATTACTGTTGAGGAACAAAGTACATTACAGTAAGCACAGTGATTCAAAAACTAATTTTACTAATGATTCACAATGAGAGACCAAGACACAATGAATCATTTCTGTCAAATTCCATAATTTTCAAGAGGTCCTTTGTTATTCTGTTTCACACTTCTTCAAGCACAGAAACCATTCTTTACTGTACCTCATAAGTCTGTGCTCCACGAAATTTAACCAAAAAAAAAATAATAATAATAATGAACCTAATCTCATTTCAAGAGTTGGCCAAATGGAAGTTGCAATTATGTGAAGTATTATTGTATGTTTTGAGCACTATTTAGGCCAGTTCTGTGCCTTGTAATGAAAGGTAGCTAAAAATACAGACTTTAAGTAATGAACAACAGGAGATGAGATTGATTATGGTGGGGTTTAGGTCCAAGCAATACATCATGAGGTCGTATGGAGTAATGCAAATTATTTACACGCATCAGATTAAAAAAGCACAGCAATAATGAACCTAATGTACTAAAGATCTCGTCTATATCACTCTTTGTTTATAACCTAAATAATGGTAGAGGAAAGTTTTGTCCCATATGATATTAGTACCATTTCGTCATCTTTAATCCACAGTCTTACAACACACAATTTCCACAGACCAAAATATATTTTACATTCTTTATGTATACAGAACAAACAAAAATGTTGTAGCAGAATTTCTTCGCAACACTTCCCTCAGGGAATGCACTAATCAACACTGTGATAACAGTCAACATATTTGGCTGCCCACTAAGAGAGCGAAATGCAACTTCTTTGTTTTAATCAGGTTCTGACAGAGTTTCTAATGTCAAGCCACCCTGGACTTATCAAACTTCCGTTTCACTTCCCCACACTTTTTAAAAGAACATTTTCTTTAATCGCACAATGGCAGTGGCTGGTCTGTGAATATGCTCACCAAATTCCACTTTAAAGGAAGAGTTTACCCCAAAATGAAAATTCTGTCATGTCGTTCCAACCCTCATATGACTTTCTTTCTTCCATGGAACAAAAAAGAATTTTTAAGGAATGTTCACACTGCTCTCTAACCATGTTATGAAAGTTAATGGCGACTAGGAGTTGTACTGTACTACAGTATGTCCTGCGACTTCTGAAGTCATATGATAGTCATTGATACATTCATTGTATGGAAAAGAGCAGCTTGGACATTCTGCTCTACAGTAAATATCTCCTTTTGAATCTTTCACAGACCATAAAAGACCTCAGGATGCGTAAATGATGACAGTGTTTTCGTTTTTAGGTGAGCTATCCCTTTCACACATAGTACACTTGACCTCTTTTAATACACAAGTTAACATAGGCTTCCAGACAAAATCAAGTGTTGATATTGTGAATAAGGTCAACTGCTCCCCAAGGCATCTTCGGGCAGAAGTGGCATCCTGGGCCAATGCCAAAACCAAATAGCACAATTGACTCAGAGACAGCAATGTCATCACTGATGTCATTATCAACTGTATACCACCTCATTGTCAGTATTCACAAAAACTAGATTTTCACTTGGCTTTCCTTATTTTATATCCCCTCCCCCCAGTTGATCACTTTACACCCTCATATTTTTCAAAGAACACAATTACCCTCAGATTTACAATAGAACCATCCTTTGTCATTCACACATAGTACACACACACACACACACACACACGTACACTTACAATGTACAAATACACATAAGTTTGATAACAGCTCAATAACTCATGGAAAGCTGAAGCACATGCCCCTCAGAGCAATGCCGACCCCTGATTAGTCCTGCACATGGCCATCTTTTTATTTTTATATTTTTTTGCTATAGAAAATAAAATGATAGTTATATTTCCAAATATAAAGGCTGAATTTCACGAAACTTCTCAAGATCACATGGCTGGGTCATATTTCACTCAAAAATCAAAAGAAAGAAATGAGAGACTGTCATTAACTTAAAGGAAATGAAACATATTTTAGGACCATTCATATTTTTTTTGCCTTGTGACATCATTTTCATTAAATTCTCATTACTGCATTGTTATAAAACTTCATTACTTTAACACAAGAACAATATTCATATATTATTCCAATTATAAAGTAGTTATACATAATGGTAGTATTTGTTTTCCTAGCCTTTAATTTATACTTAAATCAAATAATAAAATAAAATAATTGAGTGCGTTTACATGCACGCCAATTAGCTGATAACTTCCAAAAACCCGACAACATAATAAACCTACATTTATAAGATATTTAAAATCATCATATTCTCCGGTTTTCAATTATTTCTCATGATAATGTAGTCACAATGAAATTAAAATCTTAAAGGAGTATTCCAGATTCAATACAAGTCTCATCATTTAATCACTCTCATGCCATCCCAGATGTAAAACTTTCATCTGCTGAACACAGATTTGTAGAATATTTCAGCTCTGTAGGTCCATACAATGCAAGGGAATGGTGGCCAAAACTTTGAAACTCAAAAAAGCAAATAAAGGCAGCATAATAGTAATCTATAAGAATCCAGTGGTTAAATCCATGTCGTCAGAAGCAATATGATAGGTGTGGGTGAGAAGGACATCAATATTTTTTACTATAAATTCTCCTCCCTGCCCAGCAGGTGGTGATATGTACAAAGAATGTGAATCAACAAAAACAAAAGAATGTTGAAGTGAAAGTGGAGAATTATAGTATTATAGAAAAAAAAGGACTTAAATATTTATGTTTCTCACCCAGTTATCAAGGTATGTATTGAACAACTGAAGTTGTTTGGATTACTTTTGTTTCCTTAACGAACCTTCAAAGATCTGGCCACCCTTCACTTGCACTGTATGAATCTACAGAGCTGAAATATTCTTCTAAAAATCTATGTCTTCAGCAGATCTGGGATAGCATGTGGGTCTCTTTATGCTCAATCGACAGCATTTGTAGCATAGCATTGATTACCACGAAAGAGATTTTGGACTCATCCCTCCTTTTCTTTAAAAAACTAAAATTAGTGGGGTACATATTACAAGTTATTTTTTGGGGGGGGATCAATTTGCTTAGATCATTGTTTTTCATTGGGTTTAAGGTGTTATGTCAAGGCAACCAAGTTGTAAATAGGATACAACTTGACACAGAAAAGGTTAGCGATTTCGTCACTTGAATCATGTTAACATGTCTTGTTGCTACTTTAGAAACATGGACTGGCCCCATTAACTTCCATTGTAAGTGCTTCACTGTAACCCAGATTTTTGCTTTAAAAGGAGGGATGAAGTAAAATGTTGTGGTAATAAACATTATGAAACAAATGCTGTCGAGTGAGCTTAACTTGTATTAAACCCCGAATATTCCTTTAATGGTCCTAAAATTGGCTTAATTTTATTTATGCTACATATAAAGTAAACATTTTTTCCCCATTTAATATATGGGCCGAAATGTGATGTGAACATGTTGTGAGATTCACCCAGAATGAATCAGGAGTGAACACCTGGATGATTTTTTTTTATTACACTGTTTTGGAAGAGCAAGTGTTTAAAAATAATAATCAGATTGTAATGTAGAAAATCAGAATCTCCTTACTGAATAAACAAAGGAGAACAAGTCTGATTAAATCTAACTCATCTGCCTTTTATTTCACAGCATTGCAACCATAAGCCACTAGAATTTGACAAATTTGTTGCAGGTCACCAGACTAGCACATATACAGATCTCATTTCCTCAAGGCATTTTTAAGAAGTATTCCAGTAACTGACTTCATACAAGTCAGTTCTTATAAGATATGAAAATACTGTCAAATAAAAAGTTAAAACTACTTTTTAAAGTCTTCTCTGCCTGTACAAACAAGTAGATTATTGATGCAAATACAATCAGTTAAAACGAAATGAGTTAAATTATGCTTAAAAAAAATAAAATAATAAACATGAGCAAGGCCTAAATATTACTACAGTACATCTCACCAAAAAAAAAAAAAAAGTCACAAACTCCAGCAGCTTAAAAAAAATAAAATTCCTTTGTGGGAGGAAAAAAAAAAAAGGTCAAAAAACAATAAAATACACAGAATTCAGAAACATGTTGGACTCACAATTTGGTGCTTTGGGTCTTAAGGACCCACTTAACATCCTTGCTTATTTTGGAGTTTGGCCATACAACATCTATCTTATCAAGAGAATTCTTGATTTGTGTTCAAAAACACTCAATCCTTGTTCCTCTTAATTGTACAGTGGAGATGCAAAAAAAATTAACCCATATTGATGTAAATTTGTTCATTTGGTCCTCAATAGAACAATGGCAGTTTAGGTACATAACTGACCTGGTTTGGAAATGTCAGTGACTGGGCTTTATGTGCAGGACGAACAGGAGTTCTTGAGGAGCTTCAGAAGACAGACAGAAATGGTAATAAAAAAGGACAAAGGGTGAATGAGAGTGGCTGATGAGCTCTCCCATTCATTTCTCCCCTTCTCTTTTTTCTATGTTATAATCACTCTCTCCCTCTGGCTTGTTTGGCTGTACCCTGTTGAATCTCTTGAAATGGAACGGTTTTGCTCCGGCTGAGATTCTAAGGCAATGTCACATTACATATCAAAAATGTACAACATCTATACATTGTGCATTTATGAGCGGAGGATGATGTGTGGATGAGATGTGGCAGCGGCTCTATAGAACGGTGGCCTCCATCACTATGGCTGGATCCTCTATGTCCGCTTTACTCTGGACCATCCGTAACTCCAGCTGGGCTGGGCTGGGTCTTCTACCAGGGCCTGCCATCTCTGGGTGCATCCGTACGAGAGAGAGGAGAAAGTTATTCAATTAAATAATCATGATCTGTCTTATTTACATATACTCATACAGCTGCCCCAAAAGTATTTTTGACGAACACCATTTAAAATTTCCTTTTTATCTCGTCTTTGAAAAGTCTGTGATCCAAGTTCTGTTTGCTCTGCTCCAGCAAAAAGGGTTTATATAGCACATTTCATACACCATGGCAATTCAAAGTGTTTAAAAAAAAAAAATTATTAAAATGAAGAAAAAGTATATAGCAATAAAATGATCCAATGCAATCAGTAAGTGTTACACAGTGCTTGTGAAAAAATGAAGAGCTAAACAGATGTGTTTTCAGTCTGGACTAGCTACTGTTGGCGCACACCTGACATCTTCTGGAAGCTGGTTCCAGCTGCGGATGGCATAATAGCCAAACGCTGTCTCACTTTGTTTTGAGTGAACCCTTGGCATTTCTGTTAGGTTTATATTCAACAAGCATATCTGCAATGTATTTAGGTCCTGTGCCATTGAGTGATTTATAAACAAGTAATAGTACTTTACACTGGCTTCCAGTTACATTTAGACTTGATTTTAAAGACATGAGGACTGGAGAATTATGCACTGTTTTTTTTGGTTCAGGCAAGAATCCTGGCAGCGGCATTCTGAATGAGCTGCAGGTGTATAATGGTCTTTTTGGGAAGGCCAGTGAGAAGTCCATTGTAGTGGTCCACCCCTCTGGAGATGAATACATATTCTTCTCATATTTTGAGATGATAGTTGGCTGGTTTACTTATTGCTTTGATGCGACTACTGAAACTGAGGTCGGACTCCAAAATTCCTTAATTTTTTGACTTTAGAACCTTAGAGTCAAGGTATGCATTCACCCATTTCACCTGTATTCACAAATTTGGCCTTTTTTGCCAAATGCAATGACCTCTGTATTGTCGTTGTTTAACTAAAAAGGAAGTTTCGGCACATCCAACTGTTAATGTCAATTCACAGACAATCTAAGTGGCTGTAGTCATTTGGAGATAGTGCGAGAGATTTGGGTTTCGTCTGCATAGCTATGTATGCAATTTGGTTTTCATAATTTGTACTAGTTGGAGCATATAAAAGGTTGAACAACAGTGGTGCAAGAATTGAGCCTTGTGGACCATCATGGATGCCCAATCAGATTCATAGTTGCCCATGTTCACATAGTAACCCCTCCCTTCTTGATATGACCTGAACAAGCTGAGGACTGTACCAGAGGGCCCTACCCAGTTTTCCAATTTGCCTAAGAGAATGTTGTGGTCAGTGTCAAAGGCAGCATGAGAGCAAATAAAACCAGCACTGATATTTTGCCTGAATAAGAATTTAGCCAAATTTTAATTGAGCATGTCTGTGCTTTGATGCGGTCAGAAACCAGACTGGAAATAGTCAAAGTAGACAATCAAGTTTAAGAATTTGTTCAGCTGATTGAAAACAACCTTTTCAATGATCTTGCCTAAAGATTTGAGATTGGTCTGTAGTTGTTTAACAGTTATACAGATTACTCTTTATTTTTTTTTTTAGATTGGGCTTGACAACTGCAGTTTTCAGGGACTGCAGAAACGTGCCTGAAAGGAGTGAGGCATTGACCATTTCTAAAAGATCTTTCCAGACAGTTAACTTTTTTGAAAAATGATATGGGGAGTGTCAAAGACAACAGGTTGACGTTTTAAGATGCTGTACATTTCCTCCAGAAATTAGTCTTGAGGCAATTGATGGCAAAACCCTGAAGTATTTGTAGTGGGTGCAGTTTAACCTCAGCGTAACATGAGAACGAGGTGATCACCATTCTAATACAAATTATCTCCATGAAAAATTATGGAAACTCATTGCATCTGCAGTCAGCAAGCATTTCACAGAGAACCGGTGTTGGGGGGGGTTAGTTAGTCCCTCTACAGTAGTAAAGAGTGTACAGGTGTTGTTTATAATGCTGTTAATAGTTAAAAAGAAAAGCCATATGTAATTGAAGTAAAACATCCTATCTGCCCATATTTGGAGACTTCCACCTCTGGTTGTAGCGATCTGAATCCTAAAATAATTGGGTTAGTGTTTTATGACACTGGAAAACCTAAATCACTTCCAATCAAGTCATCTGATCCAGGAAATCTAACTTGTTTTTAGCCAGACAGCACATCAATTGTTTTGTGTGGATTTAATGATCTATGCATCCGATTACAGTTGTGTGTGGGCTCATTTAATGGGAATCCCCTCTTCCAAGTAATGGTATGTGACATTTTATGTTCGGTTTAATTTGTGACATTACAAGCAAAAACACGGCTGATAAGAAACACCTGTTTGCATGTAGCATGTATGCAAAGACATGCATTTAGCCATTACTCGCTAGATTTTTGTCTGTGTAAAACAAATAGTCTGGTTGCATTCTACTCTGAGAGCTTTCCAACAACATTTGACAAATGGCTATTTGAACAGTTTGACGTTTTTGCCGATTACAATAATAAGTGAAATGCATAATTATCAAAATGGAACCCTTCTGATTTGCCAGCAAATTTCAAAGCCCTTTTTTCAGTTTTGGTCATAATGCCTACATGCATTGAAAAGTACAGTGTCTAAGCTTTAAAACGATACCTGTGTGTTGTAGTTATTAATATTTTGCTTAAATTCTCAGGTCCGCCAGCAAGCCATTCCGAGTTTAAAGGATTAATATTCATATTTCTACATTACCACAGAGTGGTGCATGGGTTCTCAGGTATTATGTGTTTTATGTAACAAATCCAAAAATGTGGAGTTCAGTAAAAAAAGTTCAGATTCTAAGCTTTCAAATGTGATTGTTTTGTAGCCAGGAACTTTTAAATTCTAAACTTAAACCAATTACACACTTCTAGCCCTGTAATTGTTAGGGTGTTAAATATCCAAATCCTTTTTGGGCCACTGTATTTGTGAATTTAGGTAAATTGGATCACTTTTATCTTCAAGAACACATTCAAAAAAGTGGGCCAATTTCTCTAAATCCACTCTACACACAGAAGCATACACACAAAAAAAAACAGCTTTTAGCTGATGTGTTACCATGGGCATAAGAGATAGTCCTCTGGATAACATGGTGCATAACTGAGAAAGTCTTCTCACATGCCGTCTGAAACAAGGAAACAAAAGTAAAAAGATGTAAAGAGATAGCAGACAATAAAAAGTATTTTAGGATTTAAACTCAATCTACATACTGCACTAGATTAAGACTTTAATATGCTCAAATAATTAAACTAAAGTATAATTAACCCTAAAATCAGACCAATACTCCTAGTATCTGACTAATAATATGCCATAAAAAAATAATATTAAGATCATTACGTCATAAATGCAGTGATCATGCAATATATGGCGTACTTTCAGGTCTGTTGGGTAATGATGAGTCCAGGCCAGCAGCATAGCAGCAAACAGATCACCAGTCCCCACAAACACTGCGTCTACTTTCGGCACATCTATTCGGATCCGCTGAGTCGTCCTTGTACCATCTGGCATCACTGAAATAATGTGTACACATGCACAAAATACATTTATTCCCATTCAGATTCTTTGACTTCCCCATATAAATGTCAACAGACTCTGTTCAAAGTGGTACAACTGAAACACTTCATATTTAAAGTAATTAATAACTCTTATGCATTCAACGGCTTCTGACAATTCCAACATCCGGTGATGTTATCTTCCACTCTTCAGCAGTTTGACAGCAAAATTGAGTTTCACAGAAAGTACATACACATACTTACAAACACGCTGACTGCCAAGAGACACCAAGAATCTGTCCCCGAGATGCGAGGGCAGATCAGAGCTGGTGATGACCACAGTGTCTGGACCCATCTTATGCAACAGGTCCATCACCTGAACACACAAACACAAGAACTTCACCAAGACCAGTAAACATAACCAGCATATGCCAGAGTTTGCTTTGAGACAAACGAACAAACATCAAAAAGCTATTTCAAGTTAACAATAGTTTAAGATGATACTGTAGATAACTCCAAAATGTCCAAATGCACATAAATCAAAGGGAATCAAAAGGATTATTGCAGATCATTTGCATCAAATATTGTTGCCCTACTTGTTTGCAAGTCTGCATTCTGCAAAGAGAGTTTGTCTTTGTGTGTACCAAAGCTCACCTCAACAGCATCTTTCTCTGTGCTGATATTCTTACCAGTCAACAACCTGAAAAATTTGATTTGGACATTGTTTAGAAGAGTATTATCCACCAGTGTGATTTGAGCAGCAGCAGCGAGTGACAATGTCAGTGTAAAGACAACATGGACCAGCAGAGGCCACTAAACTGCCACCATTTCATCAGCAATCTTATGCGACAGTGAGGGGTTACAGGTTTGATATTTGCAGCAATGAATCATCCAGATGACACACGCACGCACACACAGTAGCAGAGCAAATACATTCTACTCACTCCGCCTCAAATTGGTTTGGTGTGATAATATCAGCTACTGGTACCACTTTATTCTTGTACACGGGATGTAGATTCTGAGGAACATACTGCAAAAAAAAAAAAAAGCTGGATAAGTGCAATGAAAATGTCACCTTGTTGCAAATTCTAAATCCTGTGTAATGAACTTGTCCACACCACAAATTTTTAATCATTAAATGCTTTGTAGTCTTTTAAATATTTCACTCAGTCTCAAAGTTCAGGAAAGCTTACCATTGAACCATGGTCACCTAGGACAGGGTCACAAACTTTAAAGAAAGAGAAAATTTGGTTATAATTTACAATAAGTTTTAAGAGTCATGAAACCACCCTAGTTCAGCACCAATCGTTCAAATAGGCGGGAAACGATGGGAAGGGCAAAGGGGGGTCAAGAGCTACAACTCACTCAAAATACGCTCAAAACAGAGATCACATTATGAACAGATGAAAACATGAGGCAAAAGTGTGGAGAGCGGACAATAAAATGGTTTGCAAATCTGCCAAAAGATTTGGATGTTTGGTTTAGTGTTGTCAAAAATACCGGTACCAAGTCAGTACTCAAACAAAATTATTCACGATACCAGAATTTCTGAATGTACCGGGGTACAGAGTCTAACCGGTACCCATGCAGAGGCAGGAACTTTCGAACGCTCACAACAAGCAAAAGATGACACACGGATTTATTCAAGCAAATAAGGCAGGTGAGTTTAAAAGCTTATTATCATTTGCATTAGAGCTGAAACGTTTAGTCGACATTATCTAAATCGTCGAAAATACAAAATTGACGAGAAAAATGTTCTTGTCGAATAGCCGTTTTCTCATTTAACGTAACATGAAATCACTGTAACGATGATGCGCGAGAGCAGCCATTCACACCTGATGGAGGAAGAATTACACCGATAGTCCAGATGCACTCTAAACTTTCAGTTTATTTTATGTAGATCCTAAAGTATTAGGGAATGATTAAAAAAAAAAAAAAACACACACCATCAGAAGCATGTATCGCTGTGGAATAAGCGGAGGCGGAGCTCTTTAAAGAAACATCCCAGCGTTACATCTTAAATGCAGTTATATTTAATGCGTTATTGCTTTATTAAAGTTTAAATACAAAAGCAGATCATGTGAATACCTATAAACTCAGAAACTGGCATTTCTCTGTGTGGTCGGTGCCTCAGAGTTGCGCGAATGTCCCGATCTAAGGGGAAGAGATTGAAACTGCACCCGGATGGGACTCTGCCTCTGGGACGCTCGTCTTTCGACCATGGAGACTTAAAGCAGCTAAATTAAAACTTATTTAAAATCATAATATCTCTCCATATGCATTTCTTATCATGAAGAAAAAAGGCAAAATGCCACTTTATTAAGAGCACTTTGAATAAAAAACTATTTCCAAACTAATGTGCATTCTATTGTATGCTTGTTTAAGTTTTGTTTTTTATTACTTGGTAAACTTTAAAAAAAAGTTTCAAAAGTTGAAGCAAATCTTATAGAAGTGTTAAATACTTTAAGCATACATTGTTCAGTTTTGTTATAATTAAAAAATATATATTTAAAATTAAAGTGTTGCTCAAATGACATTTTTTGTTCTTAGTTCTGCTGCTAATGTTTTGTAGCCTTTGTTAATAAAAAGGCACACGTGTGAAAATTAAGATACTGTGGCAAGTCTAATATACACGTTTATGAAATGTTATCCATGCATGTACACTACCAGTCAAAAGCTTGGGACACACTGTATTTGAGTTGTGACTTTAAGCCAAAATATAAGTGTTTGGTTACTACATATTTTCATTTGTGTTAATTCATAGTTAAGATGACTTATTCTTCCTCATCTATTATTCTAAAATTTGGAAAATAGTAATGAGTAGGCATGCCCAAATTTTCAACTGGTTTTGTATAGCGGTTTACGAGAGAGACTTACCATATACAAGGTTAGGATTGGCCCTCTTCAGCTCTTGTATAATATCAACTACCATCTCCAGAAATGATGTATCTCTAGTGTAACCTACAGCAACACAGAGGAGCATGTTTTACATTTGTTGTCTTACCAAAAACTTAAATCTTCTTCTGAAAGGCTTGACTCTTGAATATTTGGCTCTGGATTTGTGCCAGGGCAAATTGAGAAAGCCCTTTCTGCTAGGACTAAAAATGCTGTGGGCTGGGTAGCTCAAGAGTATTGACACTGACTACCACCCCTGGAGTCGCAAGTTTGAATCCAGGGCGTTCTGATTGACTCCAGCAAAGTCTCCCAAGCAACCAAATTGGCCCAGTTGCCAGGGAGGGTAGGGTCACATGGGGTCATCTCCTCGTGGTCACTATATTGTGTGGTTCTTGCACTCCGTGGGGACGGAGACTCGTCCTCCGCTACATGGATTGAGGTCACTACGAAACACAAGGACTTAACGCATTGGGAATTGAGGGGGATAATAATAAGTGACTGATGATCAATGGTTTTTCTAAATTTTTATAGTAATATAGTATTACTCAGCATAAGTGCAAAGGTCATTGTCTGGACAGTGCCATTTGTGCACTAAAATGTTTCATTTGAAAAGGTTACTGCTAAACTGTCAAGAATGGACCTTCTAGCATTTCCTGTTTTGGAAAGCAGAAGTATCGTTCTGTATAGTGGGGTAAACTTCTACAGCAGTAACTGGGGAAACGCAGTACATGTTATTTTTGTCTTCCAATTGAAAACAATAGCAAAAATCCCACCATTTTATTTTGAAGACTTTCCATAAGAGAAAATTTAGAGTGAATTATGGCAGTCAGAAGACAGACAATGCCAAAGTCATTATCTCAGCTGCTGTTTTTTTTTTAATATAGCTGTGCACTCAAAACCTCTCATTTACTGAACCTCATATATATCCAGATGTGCATGACGGTTTTCCTCTTGTACACAAGATTTTTAGAAGAATCGGTCAAGTTAAACAAGCGCCAGTTGGTCAAGTTAGTTTTACAGAGTCAGATTTATTGGGATTAAATTGATTCCGTTTTGTTAAGAGAACTTTCAATAACGTGGAACCACTGTCCATGATTGAATCATGTTCAGCCAAAGTGCTTTTTTTTGTGCGTTTGTGATTCTCTTGTAAGGAACGTGGATATAGACTCCAGCCACCATTGTTAAATGCATTTCCAGGGCTCGGGTGTCTGACATCAGATCAAATTTAAAAGTGCTGGCTAGTGCTAAATGTAGATTTTTAAATCGTTATTCATGACGGCACTAACAATGTCCGGCTTCGCCAGTCAGAGATCACTACAGATAATGTTACAGAGGTGTGCAAACTTGCAAGAACCATGTAAAACACTGTAAAATGCTTTGGCCCCCATCCTGCTCATCGTGGTAACTGTTTATAGTAAATTAGTGTCACTGAATGGCTGGATGTCTGAGTGGTATAGGATAGCATTTATAGAAATTGGAAGTTTTTGGGATAGACCTTACCCGCAAAAGAGACACACTCTCCCTCCAGAGAAGCTGCGCTCTCCTCTAGTAATTTGGCTCATAGCCTTAATAGTGATAGTATTTGACTAATTGGGGCCCATGTCAGGATGCAGACAAACTGGTTAATCCAAACATCTGCTAGCTGACTTGAGATGTCACAGGTCACAACACAGTCTGTATCAACTAGATATCATATAGAGACTGTGCCTGTTTCCAGAACTACCAAACACAAACACCATAACAAATAATTTAGGAAGAAAAACTGATTTAAAAAACAAAGCTACTAAAGAGATCTCTTTACCAAAACACTAATTGACTAAATGCAGCCGGAGAGAGCCAGACATCCCTTCAGTCTTTTATAATTGACTTCAGAGGATGAACTGATGCCAATTCCAACTGTAAGACATTGGATTCTTCATATGCCACTGCCTGAACCTTGGATTTAGGATGGACCCCACCGAACAAGACCTGCCAGTTGAACTGTGATGCACCTCACTGATCTCTGCCGGTTTCACCTTTGCCCATTTATGGACTCTTAAAATGGAATCCATAGACTAAATATTAATTGCCAACAAAAGCCTTCAGCCAACTAACAAAAGGACAATGCATCTGTGAACTTCTGCAGTTAATCCAGGATGGACTTCAAAAGACATTAATATTACGGTTCATAGTTTTTTTTTTTTTTTTTAAACACTTGATTTTAAGGGTTCCCTAATCTTAAACCATGACCTGCACATAAATAACTAATATTGGCATTATATTCATGCTGGTTAAGCAGAGGGGAACTGGCTCCCACAGTTATTTTTCACCATTAACCATCATCTTATGGAGTTGTTCCTTGCCACGGTCACCTTTGGCTTGCTCACAGGGGTTCTAGATACAATTATACAAATTGTATTCACAAACTACACAATGATCACTTTAACAAAACTTAACTGTAATACCTATAATGCATGATGTTTTTTGAAAACATCATTGAAATGATGCGTGTTGTGTTCTGAATTATGTACAGATTTAAACAAGTTCAAGAATGCACTTTTTTTTTTATGAAGACAATGGGTTCAATACAAGATGCATGTATGAATAGATTATCTACAGCAGTGTGAAAGAAATTTATGGAAATGCATTGAAACTCACCTGTTAGTACATAGTCATAGTGGTTAACACTGTTCAGTTTGATCCCTTCATATAGGACGTGGAGCTCATCTGCAGTTAATACCTGTCCCTTCCAATGAGAGTAACCTAGATAATAAAAAGATCAAAATTCAAGCACAAAGACTCAGCAACAATAAAAATCATATGTAGAGATCCAGTTGTCATGTAAGGAGAATGAAAACTGATAAGTCCTTTATGATGATAGTCATTTATCATCAGTGGCTATGAGCTGCAAGTATGAAGATCTCATCTGGAGACGGACCATGGTCACACTTAAAAACACAACTGCTAGTCCATCTGCGCGTTGTACAGAAGCGCCACGGTTTCGTCAGAGGCCATTACTGTTGCTTCGGGAGCGGTGATGTCACAATTCAGGTGAGTCACCAAGCTAGTCACACAGTGTTTCTTGTTGCCAAGAAACAGGACAGAGGAAAGCCTGAGGGGCTGGACGAAAAAGTCACACAGTAGTCTGTGTGGGTGTGTGTTCTGGCGAGAAAGACGACTGCAAAGGGGAATCTTTGTGATAAGACCGGCTTCTGTCGTCATCATCATCATCATCATCATTTTCTACTGCGGCACTTCTGCAATGCCTCTCTGCAGGAAACACATCTAAACCTCTAATCCAAATAGTTTCTCCTACACATCATGCAGGTACTTATTTCACACCAAGTCACAATCAGGCCCAAGTGTAATCGCAGGCCAAAAAGGTGCTTAGCTGTTGGCCCCAGGAGGCATGAAGCACTGGAAGTCATATCGGGGACACAACAGGCCCTGCATGCCCTCATTTGGCGCAAAAGTGGAAACTTGTCTAATGATAAGGATGACCCATTGGCCTGGGGACAGTGTGAGAGTTTATGGCCACTTGATAGGTCAGTGCAGTATCGTTACTACAAATTATGTTTGATCATTAATTGTTCATATATTTTAACTGGTCAACAAGGTAACAGTATCTTAACATACTGTAGATGAGGTTTCGTCAAAATTGTGAGTGACTAGTGATGAAACCGCAGTAAAATTGGGTTAAATATAAGAAATCAATAAGTAATGTTTTACTTTGTATGCCAATGTTTTCCAGCAAAAGTCTGTTAATAAATAGAGTAGCTCTCATGTAGTTATATTATAGCTGTATCATTTAGTTTTAAAAACCTAACAGGAACAAATAAAAACGTATTTTTAAATTAGTTAGTAAAACATAACACAATGAACATTTTAAATAGTACACTACAGATCATGACCTCAACACATGCCAACGAGTGTGGTCCAGTTATTATCGTGGAAATAAAGTTATTTCATTTTTAATAAACGTGTAAAAATGCCTTAATTGTGGCTGACATTAAGTTCATTCATCACACTAAAAATGGAAGATTAGTCAAACGCATAAGAGTTGTGTTCCACACTACAAGCTCAGTTGTAGCCTCTAATGCTCATTTTGCCAAACGCAGTTGTTCATCCGGGTATTCTGTGCATACAGTGCACATTATGCAATATGCATACTTCGAGTTGTATTGAAGTATGCCATACATGGCCTCTGTCTTGTGTTCAGAAACACTCATGGACTTTGCTTAAAAGGCCAGCTTAGACCATCATGAATGCAGTTCCATAATGGCTTGTGCTGGTTAGTGCAGTTTGGTCTAGTTGGAAGATCAGCAATAGCCATGCGGTTCACCAGCAAAACATTACTGATGAAGCTTGATTGGGCAACCAGCATCCAAAACATATGCTGGTGAGCAACCCTGCTGGTCTTTTCAGCACGGGAGACAATAACCACATACAAAATGTATTTAATGTAGTACTGTTTATTTTTATTTCTTTATTTTATTTATTCTAAGCAATGATTCTTAAAAACAAAAAGGCATTTCTTCATAGTGTTGGTCTCTGATTGCCAATACTTACTCCAGCCACTTCAAAGTGACTACAATTATTGGTGTTGAAAACAATGCTGATGGGACCGCTGTAGACTCATTCCACATACAAATCCAGGCTTAAAAGGAATAGTTAGCTGAAAAATGAAAATTCTATCACTTACACTACATTGGAATTGTCATAATGTTCCAAAACCATTGACTTTCTTGCATGGAACACAAAATGAGACAAGCAAAATGGTAGGGTAAGAAAATGCCAGTCACCATTTACATTCATCGTATGGAAAACAAAATGCAATAAAAGTGAAATGGTGACAGAGACCAACATTCTGCCTACCATCTCCAGTTATACAATGTTGTATAAATACATGACATTGACAGCATATTCCTTTATTTTCCATGAAACACAGAATTTTGGGAGCTTCCATTAGACCACAAATCCAAATAAAATCCTTCTACTGCTCTCCAGAGTGAAGTGCTCAGACCCCTGCTACTCTGATAACCAAGCTGATAATGGCTGCCAGTTGGAAAATATTAAAGTCAGCAGTGTTTTAAGTCTGCCTTCCTCAACAAGCTTAAATGATTCCATAAAAACAAACTCAAGTGGCTAAAGACAACGTTATAGCCCTGAGGACAAGAGACTAGCCGAGCGAAGGAGGCGCCAGTAACTGGGCAACAGCCTAGAGTGGGTTGTGCCACGTGCGGTTTTGACTACTGATCCGAGACCAGTCAGGGTTACTCCACTTGTTTGGTTTGAAATTTGAGTCCGAGAGGTCATTCCTGCATCAATGTTTGGGAAGTTTAGCGGTGACAGATAAATGCAACAGGGTGTATACCAGCTCTGGGTTAACAAACCACATCCGAACACACAAGGAACACATTTCTTGGAATTTGAAGTAAGGATGTGTCAGGTTGGTCGAGTAATTGACTAGTCATCAAGTGGGATAGACTAACATTAATATTTTTAGTGGGGACACATTTAAAACAAATTTAGAGACGCATCTTCTTGGAACATTTTTGCAGGATGACAACTTGCTGTGCTTATCAGTGAATAATAGGCAGCACAATGAACCCTGTAAGAGGATTTGTTACTTTAATGCTTTAGGTCTAGTCCTTTGATGTGCTGCTGATCAGCAGCACATCAAAGCGCCGCTTTAACAATACATCTCAATAAAATCACTGTCGGACATTAAATCCTCTGCTGTGAGTAATGTATCGGAATGTAAATGTATTTGTTAGATGCTTTGAAGAGATTAAAGACTGAGTATTGTATGACGCTGCTTAAATAGTTGCAGGAAAAAAAAAAAAAATAAATTATATATGTACCCACAGTACCGCCACGCCATACATGCCTACTACGCCCTAGGCGGCACCAGAAACTCCACCAGCTGCCCTTACTTGCAAGTTATACGTTATTCAAGGACCCGAAAGAAGTTGTGGAACACAGACAAATGCATCGCATCATGCCAACGCCCCATGACTGCATGGCGCACACCCCCCCACCCCCCATCTGACGATCGCAGAGCTCTACATAGAATATCATATTGGCACTGTTGCAGTTCTGCACTTTTGAATGAGCAGCGAGGTTCGCCTTGAAGCAGGAGAAGGGTATAACTACAATCATAGCTCCAAAAAGGGATGAGAGCTCCAAATCAGCATTAAAGATATAACCTCACACTTTCCCTAACATTCACACTTTTGAAATTGGTGCAACCCCTTTTGGGGAACTCTGCCCTCATTTAGAGAATCCGCACACATTGAGGTCTCCAGGCTGCAACGATACCTACTTGAAGCTCTACATTCAGTGTTCAAGATGTGCATAAGTATTTTTAATCTCTTACATTTATGCATTTTGGCAGACGCTTTTATCCAAAGCGACTTAGAGCCCTTATTACATGGAATCCCCTCCATAGCAACCTGGAGTTAAGTGCCTTGCGCAAGGACACAATGGTGGTGGCTGTGGGGATCAGAAGGTCGCTGGTTCGATTACCAGTTATGTGCTTTAGACCACTACTACACCATCACTCCCATTTCTTTAATCTCTTATTTATTTTGAAAGTTGTGCAATATAATGTTTTAGTTATTCAGCCCATTGATTTGTTGAATATCAGTATGTAACATGTTGAAGTGCTGCGTTTAGAATCTGTATATCCCACTGAAATGCATCGGATCAGGGTAACGGGAACAAAAACATTATTTGTCAACAACTTTTCAACTAGTTCAAACAACTGACTGACTAGTAGTTTATGAAAATTTATAGTTCTGCGCATCCGTAATATAAAGAACGCCTAGTTAAAAAAACCTCTGTAGGTCTTCTGGATATGTCTCACATATGGAGAAATGCTCGGAATACTGATAGCATTATACACTCACCTAAAGGATTATTAGGAACACCTGTTCAATTTCTCATTAATGCAATTATCTAATCAATCAATCACATGGCAGTTGCTTCAATGCATTTAGGGGTGTGGTCCTGGTCAAGACAATCTCCTGAACTCCAAACTGAATGTCAGAATGGGAAAGCAATTTTGAGCGTGGCATGGTTGTTGGTGCTAGACGGGCCGGTCTGAGTATTTCACAAATCTGCTCAGTTACTGGGATTTTCACGCACAACCATTTCTAGGGTTTACAAAGAATGGTGTGAAAAGGGAAAAACATCCAGTATGCGGCAGTCCTGTGGGCGAAAATGCCTTGTTGATGCTAGAGGTCAGAGGAGAATGGGCCGACTGATTCAAGCTGATAGAAGAGCAACTTTGCCTGAAATAACCACTCGTTACAACCGAGGTATGCAGCAAAGCATTTGTGAAGCCACAACACGCACAACCTTGAGGCGGATGGGCTACAACAGCAGAAGACCCCACCGGGTACCACTCATCTCCACTACAAATAGGAAAAGAGGCTACAATTTGCAAGAGCTCACCAAAATTGGACAGTTGAAGACTGGAAAAATGTTGCCTGGTCTGAGGAGTCTCGATTTCTGGTGAGACATTCAGATGGTAGAGTCAGAATTTGGCGTAAACAGAATGAGAACATGGATCCATCATGCCTTGTTACCACTGTGCAGGCTGGTGGTGGTGGTGGTGGTATGTTTTCTTGGCACAATTTAGGCCCCTTAGTGCCAATTGGGCATCGTTTAAATGCCACGGCCTACCTGAGCATTGTTTCTGACCATGTCCATCCCTTTATGGCCACCATGTACCCATCCTCTGATGGCTACTTCCAGCAGGATAATGCACCATGTCACAAAGCTCTAATCATTTCAAATTGGTTTCTTGAACATGACAATGAGTTCACTGTACTAAAATGGCCCCCACAGTCACCAGATCTGAACCCAATAGAGCATCTTTGGGATGTGGTGGAACGGGAGCTTCGTGCCCTGGATGTGCATCCCACAAATCTCCATCAACTGCAAGATGCTATCCTATCAATATGGGCCAACATTTCTAAAGAATGCCTTCAGCACTTTGTTGAATCAATGCCACGTAGAATTAAGGCAGTTCTGAAGGCGAAAGGGGGTCAAACACAGTATTAGTATGGTGTTCCTAATAATCCTTTAGGTGTGTGTGACTGACACACACACACACACACACACACACACACACACACACACACACACACACACACACACACACACACACACACACACACACACACACACACACACACACACACACACACACACACACACACACACACACACACACACACACACACCTAAAAAGCTTAGGAATGGGTTATTCTAAAAGCAGATGAGAATTCTGCTCTTCATTAAGCCGCACTAAGGCATGTTTTTTTTTTTTATAAAAGTTGATTGAAAGCTCTAAAACGCAAGCACGTTTATACACTTAGGCAGGGGCGGGGTGTTCATTAGGGGGATATGGGCAACGCACTGCCAAAAGGGAAAAGGAGGGATTTTTTTTCTTCTGCTACCCCTGCCTACTCGTTCACCCTGAAGGCGGCTCGGCAGACAGCACTGCTTGGACAGCGACTGGTGTAACAGACATGCACCATTTTTCAGAAAAGAAAGAAACATGAGCTGTCAAAGACCCACATGGATAGCTGTTTGAGACTGTCTGCTTTGGGGAGAGTGAAAATTGCCACTCAACTTGATGAGGAATACAGGATAGCTGTCCGTCACATTCTCAACCGGCTAATCCAGTGCGTGAAGTTTTGCGGAGTGTTTGAGTTAGCTTTGCGAGGCAAAGATGAAACTGAGGGCTCCACCATCCCTGGAATTTTTCTTGGACTGGTCAACTTTGTGGCACAGTTAGATGGTGTTTTAGGAGCATCTTAAATACAAAAGTTTAAGGGCACATCAAAGACAATTCAAAACGAGCTACTGAAGTGTATGCTAGCGGTCGTGAGGGAAGATATTTGAGGAGGTGAAGTTGGCGAACTTCGTAGCCATACAAGCTGACGAGACCACTGATGTTTCTACACAGACACAGCTGGTGCGGAGGTACAGCGATACAAACAATAAAGTGCAGGAACGCCTTGAGTTTCTTCCCATCTCGGAATCAACCTCAATCTCAATTGCCAGTGTGCTTTGAGAGACTGAACGGTCTTTTTGCCGACGACGAGAAAGTCAAACTTATTGCGCAAGCTTACGATGGAGCCAGTGTGACGAGGGGAGAGAAGGCTGGTGTGCAGCAAAAAGTGCGTGAGCATTTCAAGAACGCCCATTATGTGCATTGCTATGCGCATCAGCTGAATTTGATCATGCAGCAAGCTACTTCTCGCATCAAAAAAAAAAAAAGTTAACATTTTCTTTTCCGATCGGAGCGGAATTGCAACTTTTTTTTTTTTTTTTTTTCGCGGTCACCCAAACGGACCAGCATTCTTGACCAGACTGTTGCACGAAGACTGCCCAGAACTTAATCCACACGGTGGAACTTCAATAGCGGAGTCGTGAACACAGTCTATGAGAATCGAGACGACCTCATACAAAGTTTTGAAGCCATCAGGTCGGGTTCATTGGGTTCATTTGACCAGCCCACCGTGAGTGAGGCATCTGGCTACGTGAGGATGCTACATGAAGATTTCATTTTTTTCCTGTGGCTTTTTCCTCAAAACCAAGCCCCACGTCAATACTCCATACCACAAGAAGGACATCGATGCTGTCTTCATCAAATGTGCCCTCGACAACTTCACAAGCAGTGTGCAGGCCATAAAGTATAAGGTAACAATATAATTCGATCCTTCTCAAAGCAGAGATTTGTCATTTGAAAATGAATGCATGAAAGGAGACTGAATTGGTGTTAAAGATTACATTATATAATAAGAATATGGCCAGTGGTTTAATCTAGCTCACTTTATATACTGTGCTGAACATCCAGGCTAGGTGAGACACAAGGCTAACTTAAACACTAAAGACTTCATGCATCCCTGCCCATTTTAAGTTGAGATGAAATCCTTGTACTATACGTAGATAAGTTGCATATAACTGTGCATCACATAGACTACAGTACTATACATAGCCTAACAAACACATTGTTCTGTTTGCCATCAGGACTCCTCTCAACAGCAGCTGCAAGTAGCAACAGGAGCCAAAAGACCCAGAATGGCTTTGAGAGAAGAGGAGAAACAGAGGCTCTGAAGAGGTCTGCAACACCATCCTGGATCACACCAAAGCAAGGTTCTCTTTCACTGGCCACCTTGTGAGTGCTACCTTCCTGCTAGCAGATATGTTTGAAAGGTACTGCCATTCATTTCCTGATGAGGCTCTGAATACCACTGTGAACGCATACCCCATGCTGAACAAGGCAAATCTCAAGACAGAACTCTGATCTATGAGAATCCTGAATTCAAGGGCTGCTGTGGTGCACTGTACCAGGTTCTCATGAGCTACAACCTCCAGGAGACATTCTCTGAGACTGGGACTCTGTTGAACATCCTCATAACTACTCCTATGACAACAGCTGAAGCTGAGAGATGTTGCTCAACTTTGACACGAGCTAAGACATTCCTGCGAAATTCAATGGGCCAGGAACGTCTGAATGCACTGGCCATGCTTTCCATGGAGAGGGAACTTGTCCTCAACATGCCTGATTTCAATGAGAAAGTCATTGACCGCTTTGCAGCATTGAAAGAGAGAAGAGCAGTTTCAGTACAAATAATGTAGCCTCTCTCCCTGTCTGTCTCTTTACACACACACACACACACACACACACACACACACACACACACACACACACACACACACACACACACACACCCCTTGCGTCAATGTTTTCAGTAGCCTCTATCAAAAGCCCCCTGCTCACTTGTTGTGAATTATGCTCTGGTGCACATATTTCCAATTCCTCCATGAGGCATTTTTGAAGAAAGTAATTAATGTGTATATCAGAATTCTTTAGTTAAACTTGGCAGCACCTCATCATTCTGGTTTGGTCTTCAATGTGTAAAGCCAAGATGCACGGACCACACCAGGTCAAGCCTCACTTGTTCGTTCACTTATTTTGGACAACGTTACTTTGCTTTTATTAAGTAGCACTCTGGTGATATCCTACATTCCAGAAAATGTAGTTCTAGAGATCCACTTCTCTCAACAATTTGTCTACTTGTATTTTCAGCTGATATTTCATTTGTTTATGGAAATGCAGATTGTTTAGGTAGTGTTGAGGAATGTGAAAGAACACCCATGATCAGTTGTACTGTGATAAAAGTATTGGCTTACAAAAGCAAACTAAGTCGAGATCAAGTCAATAAATGCTTATGGTATTGACTTATATGCTGCCCCTGTCCATGTTGTTGCTGGACATATCTTTTTAAAAATGTCCGGTTTAGCTATTTTACATCACACAACATTGGATTAATGCCATATATGTACATATATACAATATGGATTAAATACGAATAATTAATTGCGGAGCCATGTCATTTTTGCTTATGAAGGCTCCTGGATGCTAATTTCTTATATTGCTTTCCACCTGTAACTTATGTAGCTACAGGGGAAATCGGTACCCATTGAATGGGTCACCTTAATCATTATCAGAAAAATTGCCCCCAGAGAATTTTCAGGAGCCACCACTGCACTTAGGCCATGTCTGCATTAATAGGGAAACATTTGAAAATAGCGTTTTGGCTTTCCAAAAGTTGCTTGTACATGCTGAAATTTCTTGAATGCTTAAAATGCCCTTATTGTGAAAGCGGTTTAAAAAAAAAAAAAATAATAATTTCTATGTCCTCGTGTTCCAATGCCAGAGAGCAATTCCGAGTACGCTTCTCGTCGCCTTTGAAGGAATGCAATGTGAAGGTTGTACAAATTAACATTTATCTTTAACAAAAGCTATTAAAGTGAATATCAGGCACAACAATGCTGGTACAACACGGGCCGCCATCTTGATTGAATGGATCACATGTCTCATATGACAACAAATACATCATAATCGAATATCACCATATTCCCGGTCCACACCACAATGCTAAATCTACTAAAACACTTGTTTTTCCTCAACCCTGTAATTTAGTAACTGTAGAACACATTAACTGAAATTATGCGTATATGATGAAATTACGGTTTCTTGATAATCTAGGTCTATTTTAATGTGAACAATGCACTGCCACTTTAATTCAGTGCGGTGCAGCACAGCAAAAACAGACGGTGCGGAAACCGTCGCTGCACTGCTGTATACACACCGCAACTGGAACGGATCAACGGACTGCATCCGCGTGCAGTGTAAAAGCTCTAACCTGTTAACATGGGTACGAAAAAAAAAAAAAAAAAAGTCGTATGACAGCGTTTTCATTTTATCCACTTTGGAGTGTTTTCTGTTGGGAAAAAAAAAAAAAAAAAAAAAAAAAAGGCATCTCAGTGCGTACAGAAGGCCAAAATGTTGCAAAATTAATGCATATTCAAATAAAAATGTATTAGTATGCATATAATCTTAGGTGCTTTGTTTGTTTGTACAGCACACAAACTAATCGATAACCAGGTGATTCCCAACCCTAAACACAAGGTGATGGTTTTCTAGCTTGAGTTGGAAAAAAGGTCAAGAGGCGAAAAGATGAGTTATGACAACACTTTAAATTCATCAATGACACTCAGCTAAATTATGCTTCTGCAACACTTTAAAAGCCGCATTTTTTTTGGCCTCACAAAATCAGTATCCAACGCCACGTCCACACTAATACTCTAGTTTGAAAACACATTTTTCCTCTATGGTTTATTTGATAGAGTTGTTAAAGGATTAATTCACCAAAAACTGATAATTCTCATTCACTTAACTTTAAAGTTGATAATGTTTTAACTATACATTTATTTTTTTCAAAAACATTGATTTGCTTCAGAAGAAATTCACTTATCAACTGGAGTCTAGTGGATTACTTTATTGCTCCCAAAATATGACTTTTGGACCATCAAAGTGCTGGCACCCTTGTACTTCCATTACATGGACCTGAGAGAGCACCATCTTCTAAAAGTCTTCATTTGTGTTCTACTGAAGAAAGACAGTCATACAAATCTGGGATGGCATCAGGGTAAGTGAATGAGGAGAAGTTTCATGTTTGGGTGAACTATTCCTTTGAAGGAATGCAGTGTGAAGGTTGTACAAAGTAAAGGGAAGTTCACTCGAAATTGCTGCCCGTTGATGGAACGATTTCATTTCAGACCGTACATGGAACAGCAATTTTAAGCAATGGGATTTAAGCGTTTTCATACATTTCAGTGTGGACAAGAAATATTTGGAAAATGCTTTAAGACGCAGTGTGGCGCAGGACAATAAACAACAATTCTCAAGAGCAATTTTTGAAGGGGACACCAAGGTTTTGTTGTTGCCCCATTTGCATTATTTTATTTCTTAATTATTTTAAGAATAATTCATTATTTACAATACACAATTTTAATGATATTTTTTTTTGTGGCAACCACTGTTTTTAACTAAATTTGTCAGCAGAAAGTTATTTAAGTCAGCACAGCCTACCTGTGTGGTTGGAGAACTGAACGGAATTGATGGAATCCACTTCAAACCCCAAAACCTGACAAAGAAACATTGCATTTATGAAAGCAGTTCATTCAGAAAGTATCGCATACATAAAAGCTTTTGAACCAGAAATGCAAAAATCACTGTGGTCTGTGGCAGAAACGAAGACAATCAGGTACTTAACATCGTTTAACCCAATTCTAAATCATTCTACCCACCGAAACACGCGGACTAAAAGTTTAAACATCGAACGTCTGATTAGAACTTCAACTGTTGCGTGATAAGCAAAGCAAGAGCGCGCGCTATTTTGGCGCGCTTGGAAGAGCCGTTGGAAAAAATAAATGTCACGAATCGATTTTGCTGTAATTGAGTCCCCCCCTAGCTGTGACGTCAGTCTTGGAAACGTGTGAAGACAGCTCTAGCATGCAGAAGGGCTCATAAAATGCTACTGAAGACGGCGTGACAGCTGGAGCAATTCAAAAGCTAATAAGCCTGGTTTAATCGTTTGAACGCTGCGCGATCCTTCACTTCATGCCATGTCTTTTTAGAAATAGAGATTCAATGATATCCGAATCATTTCAGGAGATGATTAACGACAGTGTCACTATCGGTAATACACCCGCCGTGTCGCTGGCTGCGGGTTTCACCGCAATGGGTTTGTGCCCATTTAACATGCTGCCAGTCACAGGTATGAGAATGCACGTATTATTTCCAAACGAGTGTAAGTTGATATGGCAATCACTTGGCCAAGTTACTATACGTAGAAGCATTGAACCTCGTGCATCACTGCAACAAACATAGAGTGGGCAATTCTATTGTAAAGTTCCTTCAAATCATCCATGTTCAGATTAATGCTTACTGCAGAAGTATCTATAATCAAATTGCACATAAGTTACATGCATGTCACAAGCCATCGAAAGAGGGAACATGTGACCTTTCTTTTACACATCAGCATGCTGTCATACGTCTTTAACATGATTATCTTTAGTCCACGCTCATTCCTCGCGGTCTCGAAGCTCCTATAAACGATGCCCTCACCTGTAACGGGAAGGATGCCGACTTATTCCCCACGTATCCTCTCACGACATGACTCTGAATCGACAGCACTCGGCACTCCATGTCGCGCGCAGTTAAAAGTTGTTTTAAACGCTCCAGAATGTCACGCGATGGAGGAGAGGCGGCGAACCGGAGCGATGCGTTTCTTCGGTTCTCTCTCTCTTTTTAAGTCTAAATTGGCATCCGTGATTAATCAGGTTCAGGTGTCAGACAGTGAAATGAAGGACATTCACACTGAAGACGCTCATTGGCGAGCGCAACTGCTCAGGCATCGTGAGGGGCACCTAAAATTCGCTGACATCACCACGGTCGTGCAGCGCGCGCTTTCTTATGTTTGCTCTTTTTGGAAGCGAATGCTATATTTGTCCTGCATTTCAGATAGTAATAAGGGACCTATTAAAAAGCGCGGATTTCAGCAGTAATGTTGCACATAAACAAAAGCAAAATTCAAGAAAATCTGGGGTTCCGTCTCTTGAGGAATTCATGAGCAGTGGATCTATTGAGTCTGAATTGTATTTATTTAGTAATGTTGTTTTACATATTTTTGCAAAAACAGTGCAATTCTTGCAAACAGTACAAAAGACACAACATAATCAACAGCGATTTATTAGTGCAAAATTAAGCAAAATCAGGGGTCTGTTGGGTCCTACGATCAGACACGCTCTGAAAACATTTATTTTTATATATTTTTATTGAAGACCAAAAGGCTTAACATATATAGCATGTATACACCACTTGTATACAAATAGTAAAATAAATAAATGAATAAATTAACAATGTGAAATAAGTAAATAAAATAAGAGATAAACAGAAAAAAAAGGAAATACAATTTTTAAATGTAACAAATAATACATTCACAATCTTCAGGAGGCAGGGAAGATCTCATCATAACAAGTAAGAAAAGCTGTACATTTTTATTGTAAATGTATCTCATAGAACGTATTAAGCTCTTGAATTCTAATACAAACTCTAGAATCTTGAATTGTAATACAAACTCTAGAATCTAGGTCGTTTTTTAAGGAATTTCTGTTTGTGTATAAACAATTTTCCAACAAGAATAAATAAAATTGACAGTATTTCCTAGATATCTATTTTTGTTTTCGAAATAACAAATAATATATTCATTTGTTTTGTACAAAAAGCATAATTAAACTTTAATTTAGAGAAACGAGCTGTTTTTTCCCCGTCAAAACTTGTTTTCTTTAAATGCTTTACACCCAAAGGATTAGCTTTAATAACATAATTATATTATTTAAAGGGAATAGGGAGCTGGTATATCTTCATCAATTCTTTATATAAACGCTCTGAAAACATCCAGTCATTATCGCAATCAGCGGTGACGTCAGGCCATGAATGGGTGATGTTTGACGTCACCAGTGCCGATAACCTGTCATGTCCATCCCGCCTCTTTCATTAGAGGCAATGAACACACTGCAAACGTTATTCGGTATATTGAAATGCACATCTATCTACATTATGTCTTTGTCTTTTTTTTGGTTTATAAATTACTTCGGTATGTAATTTAAATTACAAACAATACTATAATGATTCCTAATTACATTCTTAAACATCAATTCTTATTTAATAGCTAACATTTATTGTATAAAAATGTAAAAAATAATAAATAAATGCAAAAACAAAAATAAAAGTTAGCAACTGAAGCTAAACAATTCTGACTCATATGCACAGCCTCAGGTTAGGATTCAACTATTTTCGGAAAAGTGGGCAGTTAGCTTCAGAAACCGCTCATCTTGTTATCTTTGGTCTGTACCCTATAGCCTGACTGTGTAAAACTCAAGAGGTCAGAGCTGTTTGTCTGGCTCGATATGCTCGCCACTTTAAAAAAAAAAGACATTACAATAGCTGTTTGGAATGAAAACATTACAACTTTTAAAATGTCTGAATAATTATGTGTAACATACTAGAATGTATTTTAGAATAGGCCTATTAAAAACATGTTTAACTCTATTTATGAACCATTTGTGATTACTGGCAAGAAATCTGCTAAAGAATGTTTTTTCAGATGCTTTTCTGTAAATTATCAGTAAATAATCTGAACTAGGCCTACATATATTCTTTTTTAATATAAAGAGGGATGAGATAGTTGTCATGTCTCTGATTTCATGAGAGGTAAATTATGTGTTGTTATGTTACATTAACAGACCACATGACTACATGTGGTTCAATTTTGTTTAAATGCCAATGGCAACAGTTAGTGGGCAGTTGAAAATACTGGTGTCCTTTAAAGGAAAATTCTGGGTTCAATACAAGTTAAGCTCAATCAATAGCATTTGTGGCATACTATTGATTACCACCAAATTAATTTCATCTTAAATTAAAATGTATCTTTAAAAAAAACAAAAACAAACAAACAACAGCGAGGCACTTACAATGGAAGTGAATGTGGCCAATATTTGGAGGGTTAAAAGGCCAAAATGTGAAGCTTATAATTTTATAAAAGCACTTGCATTCATTCTTCTGTTAAAACTCAAAATAAAATGTATTATTTGAGCTGTAATTTTTAAGGTCTTTTGAGAGTTTGATGACATTACATCGTCATGGTAACGAAGTTGTAAAATTGACTAACTTTACACAGAAAAGGTTAGTAAGCCATTATATCACTCTAAAATCATGTTTACACACATATTGTTTGCGTCTTGTGGCTATACAGTGGGACAGTGTATTTTAACGTTTACAGATTGGCCCCATTCACTTCCATTGTGAAGTCTTATTTAGACAAAAACAGTTATGTTGCGGCTGTTTTTGTTGACTTTAAGCGTGCGTTTGATACTGTGAATCATCTTAAGCTCTTGTCTAGACTGTTAACATTTAACTTTAGCAATCAAACTGTTAAATGGATACAGTCTTATCTATCAGATAGAAAACAATGCGTGCAAATAAGTCACCCTATCTACACTATACGCAAGGTGTCCCTCAGGGATCAATTTTAGGTCCCCTGTTATTTTCACTTTATGTAAATAATTTGCCCAATGTGTGCAAAAATGTGGACACGATTATGTATGCAGACGATACAGTAATTTTTACACAAGCCAAAAGTGCTGATGATGCAGCCCATCAGCTTTCATTGGCCTTAAATGACTTACAAAGATGGCTGAATGATTCATGCCTGTGCCTTAATGTTAAAAAGACTGTATCAATGTTTTTTAGTAAACATAAAACAACTGTGGCCGCAGTAAAAGTTCGCTTGGGTGGACAAGAATTAATTAATGTTGAGGAATTTAAGTATTTGGGAGTGCTGATAGACTCGAAATTATCCTTTAAAAAACACGTAAAATTTTTTTTTGAAAACTGTAAATGTTAATATAAGGAACTTTAGACATATTCGTACATCATTAAAGGATACAGCAGCGATTACATTCCTGCACTCTATGATACTGGCTCATATTGAGTACTGTATCACAAGTTGGTCCTATACGAGTCATGCTGCTATTGGGCCAATCGAAGTATGCTACAAAAGAGCATTGAAAATATTAGACAAGAAACCTTTGTCATATCACCATTGTCAAATTTTAGGTAAATATAAGCTTTTAAATTTTGCTAATTTCAAATTATTTAAATCAGCCTGTCTAATCTATAAGGTTATACATGGTCTGGCGCCTCCAACATTGAGTAATTTTATTAAACAAAAGTCTAGTAGTGTTGCCGGGTCTCGAGTGACTAGAGCCACTATGAGAGGTGATTGTGACTTGGCATTTAGGCGGACCGCCTTTTCACAGAACGTCCTGTCATATCAGGGAGTGAGCTTCTTTAGTATTCCACTGTTAATGAGGGAAAGCACAAGTCTTCCTACCTTTAGGAGTCGTTTAAAAGTGTGGCTGAGGGACACACAAACATGTGATCATGTTTAGTTAATCATTAGATATCAGATGTAAAACAGAGTTAGTGCATTACAAAAACGGATACAATTATCAGTGTGATATGGGTTGTGCAATAAGAGTCAGTATAATATGGGTTGTGCAATAGGGGTCAGTGTAATGCGGGTCAGTGCAATATCAGGTTAGTCAGGATTTGTGCAAAATTGTGGTTTGTGCAATATAGTCGATGCTTTCCAATTTTCTATATGTCTTTTGTTGTCCACTCTTGTTGTTACTGTCTGTTCTAACATGTTGTGATCACTGCTCTTGTCCTTGTTTCTCTGTATATAGTCTGTGTATAGTGTATTGGTATGTATTTATTAATTTCTGTGTGTAATATCAACCTGCCAGAGGGTCTGCAGATGGAAATTAGCCTAAGGCTATAATCTGACATATTTACATTTGTGAAAATGTTCATTAATATGTATTGTCCCTTTTAAGAAATTAAATTAAATTGTAGGTGCCTCACTGAAATCCAGATTTTTTTTTTCTTTAAAGGAAAGGAGGGACAAGTCACAAGTAATTTTGTGGTAATCAATATTACGCAACACATTTTGTTGACTGAGCTTTAGGCTACTTGTTTTGAACCCGGAATATTCCTTTAATGTTTGGGCCTGTACAGTTTTCATTTGTCTCAGTGTTTGTACATTTGAGTTGTTTTGCTAATTAAACAATACAACATTAAGAAGAAGGGAAAAAAAACTGAACACTACACAGCCAGGCAATACTTTATATAAAGACAATAAAATGATTACTTACAACATTTTATGTCATTCATATCTTATTTTTCAAGTTTGTTATTTTTTTCAAATACTGTTATTTTTTTATTAAAAAAATGAAAACAGTGGTTTGTTCTTTCCATACTTAGATTTAATGAAAGATGCCAAACAAAACATCTATAAAGATAACTGAAAACTGGACATAATATAAACTTTGTTTGACCAACTAACATAATGAATAAGGACAACTGCAAAATAAAAATAAAAGGTTTATGGGTGTAAAAGCACAAAATGTATACAAGAAACAACAATATTAGAGTTTAATGTACTTTCTAGGTAATAGTTACAGGAAAGGAAAAAATATTTATGAATAATCCTTTTAATCTTATTGATTGTAATTAAATATTTATGCGGTAATTTCCAGATTTTCTTCAAGTGTCAGGGTTTTTTTCTTTCTTCTTCTGTCTTTCTATATAATGCTGCTTTCTTGATGGTAAATCAAACGAGCTTCAGATTATCCCGTAGTCGTGACTACATGCTGGAGGGGGAGGAACGGATTATAACTATAACCGCGCAAAAAACGGTTCCGTTATCACACAAGCGTTTGAGTCACCGGTGCCTCAGTGCCCACTTCACCCATAACAACTGAGAAGGCGCTGACTAATGAACAGCTGCCTAAAACCCCGAACAACGATTCGTCATGCCACTGCAGAGGTGCATTAAAGCATTTTAGTGACGTCTGCTGGTAAAACGGCGTCATTACATGTATGTACAAGGGCCACAGTCTGCATAGACACACATTTATGTGATGATATTCAAGAAGATTTCCAAATGGTGGCGGAATCTCCAAAAATGGGCGGGACTACAACGAAAGGGCGGAGTTAATAATAATAAAAAAATGGAATCCCATTCATGATGCCAGTTTATACTTCAAGTGGTTTGTGTTATTGTCATCTCACATTTGACTAGTTCATCCAAGATGGAGAGCAGATGAAAGGAGAGTCCTGGCTTCTTCCCAGACAGCAGAAGAGACAGAATGGCCAGTTTCAGAGAGAGGAAGCCGAGGTGAGAGGCGGTTAAGGAAGCATGAAGAACGGTATTTCATGTCAGAGAGCTTGCTGGTGTCCTTGCGAGTTTGAAACATTTTAAATTCTAACGAGAGTTTGACAAGATTGTATTTCTTTTTTTTCACATAATTTGCCACACCTTGAGACACCCTCTCTCTTTCTCTCTGGCTGTCCAGCTCTTATTGTTTGTCTTTATCCATCATTCTCTCTCTCACACACACACACACACACACAAATTCATTCACTTCTATGACCAGGACACACAGGACCCCCATGTGCCTGTTGAGTTGCCCACTGAGTGATCTACCCCACTGCCTGTGTATTAAACACTTAACATTCAGATTCCACCCAGTCCCGGTGTGCCCATCATCAAGGTCCAGCCCTTTCTTGATGGTAAGCAATGTCACTGACTACTGATCACTTATACGGTTTATGGTAAACAATAGTCTTCTCCTATTTATGCTTATTTACTTATATACCATGTCAATGAAAAAGATTTACGCTTAAGTATGGAGACCATTGGGGGAATTTTTAACCTATTCCTTATGAAAATGTATCAACAAAAAAACATTTTTATTTAAAAAAATATTTATGTTGGAATAACACTTATACTGTTCCCAGTCTTTGTGTAACACCTTTTTCCCAATGCATGATGCAATAACACAGTTTTCACCTCTGAACTAATGTCTACTAGTTCAAATTGTCTGTAGACCTCCGAGACAGGATTGTATCGAGGCACAGATCTGGGGAAGGGTACAGAAAAATGTCTGCAGCACTGAAGGTCCCAATGAGCACAGTGGCCTCCATCATCCGTAAATGGAAGAAGTTGGAACCACCAGGACCCTTACTAGAGCTGGCCGCCCGGCCAAACTGAGTGATCAGGGGAGAAGGGCCTTAGTCAGGGAGGTGACCAAGAACCCGATGGTCCTTCTGACAGAGCTCCAGCATTTCTCTGTGGAGAGATGAGAACCTTCCAGAAGAACAACCATCTCTACAGCACTCCACCAATCAGGCTTGTATGGTAAAGTGGCCAGACGGTAGCCACTCCTCAGTAAAAGGCACATGACAGCCCACCTGGAGTTTGCCAAAAGGCCCATGAAGGACTCTCAGACCATGAGAAACAAAATTATCTGGTCTGATGAAACAAAGATTGAACTCTTTGGCCTGAATAGCAAGCGTCATGTCTGGATAAATCCAGGCACCACTCATCACCTGGGCAATACCATCCCTACAGTGAAGCATGGTGGTGGCAGCATCATGCTGTGGGGATGTTTTTCAGCGGCAGGAACTGGGAGACTAGTCAGGATGGAGGGAAAGATGAATGCAGCAATGTACAGAGACATCCTTTATGAAAACCTGCTCCAGAGCGCTCTGGACCTCAGACTGGGGCGAAGGTTCATCTTCCAACAGGACAACGACCCTAAGTACACAGCCAAGATAACAAAGGAGTGGCTACGGGACAACTCTGTGAATGTCCATGAGTGGCCCAGCCAGAGCCCAGACTTGAACCGATTGAACATCTCTGGAGAGATCTGCACTCAATCTTTAAACACATCTTGAGATCCCTTAGTTCAGATTTGCGCTCCATCAAGTGTTTTGAATGCAAGAACGTAACATGTGTTTGTGTTGTGCTGACTACTGAAGTGTTTTCTTCACTGTATAAACTGTGCGTTGCTCATATAGCTGATATTTCAATTACTGCCCTCTGGAGTAAACAGGTGGTACTACAAGCTTGCATTTCTCAGGTATCTTCTTTATTACGGTCCGGGGGGCATTGCGATTAATTGCGTACATTTTTTTAATGTGTTATGTTTTGTAAAATTAATCGCACTGAATTAACACGTTAAATCGACAGCCCCTAATACATATACATACATAAACATACATTTATACACACACAGACACAAACATACATTCACACATACACAAACGTAGTGCACAATTAAATACAAGTCTGTTATATAAAGTGCAAGGTAATGTAATGGCAGAAGAAGTTGGATGTGAAGGATCAATATAAAAATACTAGACTGTGAATTGCACATAATTATTGCTCAATGGGGCAGTTTTATCTGTTCATGAGATGGATAGCCTGAGGGAAAAAACTGTTGCTGTGCCTCACGGTTCTGGTGCTCAGAGCTCTGAAAAGTCATTGTGCAAATATTCACAGTGTAGGTTGGAAAATCATAGGCTAAAGACGTCAACAATAGCTAAATATAGCCATGAGTTGGCAAACCTGGGACCCAATTAATGAAACGAGATTGCAGGTGTGGGTTGGGTTTACTTTGACTTATAAAAAGCACTCAAACATTTTTAGTTTGCTATTCACAAGAAGCACCTTCTGCTGGAAAGGGTCCACAGTTATAAGAATTCTCAATAAATGGAGACAATTTATTACTGTGGTTACTCTCCCTAGAATTGGCCGTCCAGCCAAGATGACTCAAAGGGCACACTGCAGAGTGCTCAATGAGGTAAAAAGAACTCTAGAGTGACAGCTAAATACTTCATCATTGGAGTATCATTGGAACTGTCTAACATCTCTGTTCATGAGTCTACTGTACGGATAAACATGGCAGGACACCCCGAAGGAAGCCGCTGCTTTTCAACAAAAACATTGCTGTGCACTTGAAGTTTGCCATAGACCACCTTGAGACACCTCCACAACACTAATAGGAAAATGTTTTGTGTACTGATGAAACTAAGTTTGAATTGTTTATGAAGAACACGCAGAACTACGTATGGTATAAAAAGTGCACCGCATACCAACACGAAAACATTATCCCAAGAGTGCAATACGGTGGAGGGAACATCATGATTATGGGTTGCATTGCTGCCTTGGGGCCTGGACTGCTTGTCATCACCGAGGGAGTTTATCATGATATCCCACAGGATAATGTCAGAATGGCTATGCACTAGCTGAAGCTCAGTAGAAATTGGGTGATGCAGCAGGACCCTAAACATAAAAGTAAATCCACTACAGAATGGCTTAAAAAAAAAAAAAAAGAAATTCCATGTTATGGAGTGGCCCAGTCAGAGCCCAGACCTTAACTCAATAGAGATGCTGTGGAATGACCTCAAGAGAGCTGTTCACACCAGACATCCTAAGAATATTGCTGAGCTGAAGCAGTTCTGCAAGGAAGAATGGTCCAAATTCCTTCTGAACGTTGTGCAGGTCTGATTTGTGTGTTTAATTTGATAATTGTTTGTGTGTTGTTAGCTTAAGCACATTGAGTTTGTCTATACTTGTGACATTGATGAAGACGAGATCCCATTTTATGACCAATAAATGCAGAAAACCAGCTAATTCCAATCTCTCACATACTTTTTCTTGACACTGTATATATCAAATTGAGTCTGATGGAGAGTGATTTGGGCCAAAGACTGTCCAATAAGAACAGTCCAATGACTGACACTACATGGCAAATTGATCTCTACTGTATCTAAACATTTTAAAGTCTCCAGAAGACACAATGTCATTCAGAGTAATCTTTGATATCTAAAAAAGCAGCCAGCACAGAGGCACTCTCTGTTTCTCTGGTGTAAAGTAGAAAAACTATTTAAAATTCACTGAAATGTTAGAATGGCTGTGTCACGAACCCCGCCCCTCTGCCCCATCCCCGCTTTCGTCGCACGCACACACTCCCTCCACGAGCTTACACGCTCGCTTCCCTCCCTCGAGCTCACACGCTCGTTTTGCTCCCTCGAGCTCGCACGCTCGTTTTGCTCCCTCGAGCTCACATGCTCGTACGCTATCTCTTCCCCCGAGCTCTCGCGCTCGTTTTGCTCCCTCGAGCTCTCCTGCTCGTACGCTATCTCCCCCCTCGGGCTCTCATGCACGCTCCTATGGCCAGAACATTATGACCACCTGCACTCGTCTCAATCACCCCTTTATTCGTTTCACCTGCACTCGTCTCATCACCTTTATTCGTTTCACCTGCACTTGTCTCATCACCTTTCATTGTTTACACCTGCACCTTCCCCTATAAATACCACAGCACATCCGTTTCACGGGTGTTGGTTATTGTATTTAGTTTCCCGTGTCTTTGTCTAGTTTTGATCTCCTCTTGTCCTCCTCTTAGCTTGCCAGCTCCCCTTGTTCCCCTGTCTTTTGCTCCCACTAGTCCCGTCTACTCTGATCCTGTTTCCCGGCTTCAACCTCCCCACTCTCGTTGACCACTCTCTCCCGGATTTGTTTCCCCGGCTTTTGACCCTACGCTACCCTGACCATTCTCCCTCTGGATTTTCCGTGCTGTACTTTTGTTTGCCTGCAAATAAATGCAGTTTTGACATACATTGTGACTGTCTCATCTTGTGTGTGTGTGTGTGCGGGTTACAGAATAACCAACCTCACCGTAGACAGTCACAATGTATCACGCGGAGGATTCGCGCAGCTCACTAGAGCGGAGATACACGTCACATTCAGCGCGAGGAGCTACTGTTCGGACACTTGACCAAGCGCTCGCGGCCCAGGGGCAGCAGGTATGTGCTATGTCTGATTTATTTCACCCTGTTTCACCTGTGTCTGCCCCTGAGCCCGTTGATGCTCTCCATGCATCCGCGAGCGCCGTATGCTCTCCATCCCCGGAGAGGTTTTATGGCTCTTCTGACGCTAACCAAGGGTTTTTCATGCAAGGCAGCGGTTGTGTAACTCATAACCCCGCCCTTGACATTATGGAGCCAGCAGCCCGACTCTTGGTTTTGCGCCAGGGGAGCCAACCCTTGGAGGCTTATGTTGTGGATTTTTGTGCCCTGGCTAACCAGGTGAATTTTGATGAGGTGGCTCTGAAAGACATTTTTCAATATGGACTGAATGAGCCAGCCTCATCATTCATGCCTGGTGGTCACTGCTCTCTCAATCTGGCTCAGTTTATTGACCTCGCCCTACTGTACGCTGGTTCCTCGTTTACTGTGGGGGAGGCAGACACTGAACCAGCGCTCCACACCACGGCCCCCGTCTCGAAGCCTACCACGGCCCCCGTCTCGAAGCCTGACACGGCCCCAGTCCCGAAGCCTGACACGGCCCCAGTCCCGAAGCCTGACACGGCCCCAGTCCCGAGGCCTGTCACGGCCCCAGTCCCAAGGCCTTACACGGCCCCAGTCCCGAAGCCTTACACGGCCCTAGCCCCGAAGCCTGACACGGCCCTAGCCCCGAAGCCTGACACGGCCCCAGTCCCGAGGCCTGTCACAGCCCCAGTCCCAAGGCCTTACACGGCCCCAGTCCCGAAGCCTTACACGGCCCAGTCCCGAAGCCTGACACGGCCCCAGTCCCGAGGCCTGTCACAGCCCCAGTCCCGAAGCCTGTCACGGCCCCAGTCCCGAAGCCTGGCACGGCCAGCGAGTCAACGCCCATGCCCGCCACGGCCAACGAGCCAGCGCCCATGCCCGCCACGGCCAACGAGCCAGCGCCCATGCCCGCCACGGCCGGCGAGCCAGCGCCCATGTCTGCCACGGTCAGCGAGCCAGCGGCTGTAGCCTCGACCGCCCCCAGAGCCAGCGCCTGTAGCCTCGACCGTCCCCATGGCCACGTCCCCTGTTGGCCGAAGACGTAAGAGAAGGAAGAGGGCCCCTTCTCCCCAGTCTCGTCTTGTGCTCAAGACCGCAGAGGTTCCCTCAGAGTCTTCCACAGCTCTACTGACCTCTGCTCCGCCCTCAGAGTCTTCCACGGCTCTGCCGGGTTCTGCTCCGCCCTCAGAGTCTTCCACGGCTCTGCCGGGTTCTGTTCCGCCCTCAGAGTCTTCCACGGCTCTGCCGGGTTCTGCTCCGCCCTCAGAGTCTTCCACGGCTCTGCCGGGTTCTGCTCCGCCCTCAGAGTCTTCCACGGCTCTGCCAGCCTCTGCTCGCCCCTCAGAGTCTTCCACGGCTCTGCCGGGCTCTGCTCCGCCCTCAGAGTCTTCCACGGCTCTGCCAGCCTCTGCTCGCCCCTCAGAGCCCAGGGCTCCGCTTCACGAGCCTCCCAAGGCTCCTCCTCCCAAGCCTCCCAGGGCTCCTCCTCTCGAATCTTTCAGGGCTCCCCCTCCCAAGCCTCTCAGGGCTTCTCCTCTCGAGTCTTTCAGGGCTCCACCCCTCAAGCCTCTCACAGCTTTGCCTCTCGGGTCTCTCAGGGCTCCTCCCCCCCTCAAGCCTCTCAGGGCTTCCCCTCTCGAGTCTTTCAGGGCTCCTCCTCCCCTCGAGCCTCTCAGGGCTCCGTCCCTCGAGTCTTTCATGGCTCCACCCCTCAAGCCTCTCACGGCTTTGCCTCTCGAGTCTCTCAGGGCTCCTCCCCCTCTCAAGCCTCTCAGGGCTTCCCCTCTCGAGTCTTTCAGGGCTCCTCCTCCCCTCGAGCCTCTCAGGGCTCCGTCCCTCGAGTCTTTCATGGCTCCACCCCTCAAGCCTCTCACGGCTTCGCCTCTCGAGTCTCTCAGGGCTCCTCCCCCCTCAAGCCTCTCACGGCTTCGCCTCTCGAGTCTCTCAGGGCTCCTCCCCCTCTCAAGCCTCTCAGGGCTTCCCCTCTCGAGTCTCTCAGGGCTCCTCCTCCCCTCAAGCCTCTCAGGGCTTCTCCTCTCGAGTCTTTCAGGGCTCCACCTCCTTCCAAGCCTCTCACGGCTTCGCCTCTCGAGTCTCTCAGGGCTCCTCCCCCCCTCAAGCCTCTCAGGGCTTCCCCTCTCGAGTCTTTCAGGGCTCCTCCTCCCCTCGAGCCTCTCAGGGCTCCGTCCCTCGAGTCTTTCAGGGCTCCTCCTCCCCTCGAGCCTCTCAGGGCTCCGTCCCTCGAGTCTCTCAGGGCTCCTCCTCCCCTCCGTCCTCTCGGGGCTTCGTCTCTCGAGTCTTCCAGGGCTCCTCCTCCCCTCGAGCCTCTCAGGGCTCCGTCCCTCGAGTCTTTCATGGCTCCCCCCCTCGAGCCTCTCGAGCCTTCCAGGGCCCCACCTCTAGAGCCTCTCAAGTCTTCCACGACCTTTTTCCCCGAGCCTCTCACGGCTCTACTCCCAGAGACTCCAGAGCTTCCAAGGGCTCCGCCTCTCGAGCCTCCTACGGCTCCACCTCCAGAGCCTGACACTCTCCCTGTCCTGTGGCCTCTTCCCTGGCCTCCTGACCCTGTTCCTGTCCGGTGGTCACCTTCCAGACCCCCGGACCCAGTCCCTGTCCTCCAGTCGCTTTCCAGACCCCCTGACCCAGCCTCTGCCCTATGGCTGCCCCCTAGATCTCCCGACCACCCGCCTGTCCGCTATGTTCCCCTTGACCTTGCCTTGAAACTGGCCATTGACCCCATGGACTGTCTCATTTCCCTCTGTGCCCCTTGGACTTCCGTCAATTTTGGTTTTTGTGTTTTGTGGGTGGTCTGTTCAGGGTTTTTTTTTGTTTGTTGGGATCGTCCAGCACCGCTTCCCAGGGGTCGCGCTCCTCGTTGCCGGGCGCGGCCGTCGGGAGCCGTCCGTTGTTGAGGGGGGAGTACTTTCACGAACCCCGCCCCTCTACCCCATCCCCGCTTTCGTTGCACGCACACACTCCCTCCATGAGTTTACATGCTCGCTTCCCTCCCTCGAGCTCACACGCTCGTTTTGCTCCCTCGAGCTCACATGCTCGTACGCTATCTCTTCCCCCGAGCTCTCGCGCTCGTTTTGCTCCCTCGAGCTCTCCTGCTCGTACGCTATCTCCCCCCTCGGGCTCTCATGCACGCTCCTATGGCCAGAACATTATGACCACCTGCACTCGTCTCAATCACCCCTTTATTCGTTTCACCTGCACTCGTCTCATCACCTTTCATTGTTTACACCTGCACCTTCCCCTATAAATACCACAGCACATCCGTTTCACGGGTGTTGGTTATTGTATTTAGTTTCCCGTGTCTTTGTCTAGTTTTGATCTCCTCTTGTCCTCCTCTTAGCTTGCCAGCTCCCCTTGTTCCCCTGTCTTTTACTCCCACTAGTCCCGTCTACTCTGATCCTGTTTCCCGGCTTCGACCTCCCCACTCTCGTTGACCACTCTCCCGGATTTGTTTCCCCGGCTTTTGACCCTACGCTACCCTGACCATTCTCCCTCTGGATTTTCCGTGCTGTACTTTTGTTTGCCTGCAAATAAACGCAGTTTTGACATACATTGTGACTGTCTCATCTTGTGTGTGTGTGTGCGGGTTACAGGCTGCCCTATCTTATACAGTATTGTGAAGAAAATATTTACCCCCTTCCAGATTTTTGTGTATTTTTCATACTAAATTGTTTTAGATCTTCAAACAAATTATAACATAAAACAAAAGCAAGCCGAGTAAACACAAAATACAGTTTTAATACATAAATCATGGCCCCCATGGAGCCCCCCACAGATCATTGTGTATGTCTGAGAGTACATAAAGAGACAGAAGCAATTGAGACAGCCTGAATAGTTCGAAGAACTGTGGCGAATTCTCCAAGAAGCTTGGACCAGGTGTACCTAGGAGAATTGGTGCAGTTTTAAAGGCAAAGGTGGTCACACTGAATATTGACTTTTTTATGTTTACCGGACTTTGCATGACATTAAGTGATAAATGAAAACTATTTTTTACTCTTTTGGAGACATCCTCACTATGCAACATTTTTCACAAATGCCTATAACTTTTGCATAGTACTGTATATATATATATTTTTATTGAAGCCAAAAAGTTGAACACCTATATCACCCATGTGGAAAAACGAACTGCCCCTTTAAACTTAATAGCTGGTTGTGTATAATGTGTGACAATAATAAAGTCTTCTTTATTAGTGTTTCACAACACTGTGGTGGAATTTTGGCCCGCTCTTCTTTGCAGAACTGCTTTAGTTCAGCCACATTGGAGGGTTTTCGAGCATGAACTGCCCATTGAAAGTCCTGCCTCAACATCACAATTGGGTTCAAGTCAGGACTTTGACTAGGCCACTCCAAAACTTTAATTTAGCTTCTTTTGAGCCATTCAGAGGTGGACTTACTCTTATGCTTTGGATGATTGTCTTGCTGCATAATCCAGTTGCGCTTGAGCTTCAACTCACAGACTGATGACCGGACAGTCTCATTTAGGATTTTCTGGTAGAGAGCAGAATTAATGTTTCCCTCAATTATTGCAAGTCACCCTGGCCCTGAAGCAGCAAAGCATCCCCACACCATCACCACCAATCTTGACCATAGGTATGATGTTCTTTATGTGGAATTCTGTGTTTGATTTATGCCAGATGTAACATTTTCGACTCATCAGTCCAAAGGACATTTTCCCAAAAGTTTTGAGGATCATCAAGGTGTGTTTTGGCAAAATTCAGACTAGCTTTAATGTTCTTCTGGGTTAGCAGTGGTTTTTGCCACGCAACTCTTCCATGGGTGCCATTTTTGGCCAGTGTCTTTCTGATAGTGGAGTCATGAACAGTGACTTTTATTGATGCAAGAGAGGCCTGCAGTTCCTTGGATGTTGTCCTTGGCTTTTTTGTGACTTCCTGGATGAGGAAGTCTCCGCCACCCAGATTGAGGTGAGTATCTGCGCCACCATGAGGACCTACTAAGTAGTGGGAATTGGGCATTCCAAATTAAAGGGGAAAAGGGGATAAAAAAAATAAAAACAGTATTTTTCTTTACTCAGATTGCCTTTGTTTTATGTTAGAGTCTGTTTGAATTTTTAAACAATTGACCATGAGATATACACAAAAACAGAAGAAATCAGGATGGGGCAAATACTTTTTCACAGCACTGTAAGATGGTGTTTTAAGCAGATGCTGTCTGTGGGATAATGTGTCTTAAAAAAGAAAGAGGACAACGACTCCTTTCTAAAATAATAAGGATGGATGATAAATGAGAGAGCTGTGGCTCAGTCTGACATGGCAGCCAAGATCGATTTGCTTCAATACAATAATAAATGGAGGCAGAAAAATGAGGCAGAATGGGAACATTGTAACTGTGTGTGTGGTACAGACAGAGATATTGATGCCACTAAACGTTTCTATCTTCACAGAAAGACTCAGTGGCACAGTGACTGTTCTCAAATGTATGGGTAAGTGACTAATTATGTTTTTTCTTTTAATTAAACATTTTGATCAAATAAACAATAATTACTCTCAAAGTGAATATTTTGTTTTTGGAGTTAAGAAATGTTTCCTCCATTTTGATCTTGGCAATGTGTATATGGCATTATTTGATCATTAGGCACTAAGCACTACTTAGGCAAGCATCACTATTGATAAAAAATGAATTATTATTGTCCACATTTATCTGGATACATTTGAAAATGGCGTTTTTGTTTTCGCCGGACAGCAATTCAGAGTAAACTTACCGTCACTTTTGAAGGTATACATTGTGAAGTTTGTATAAAGTAACATTTATCTATAACAACGCTGTCAAAGTGAAAATAAGGCACAACAACGTCGCTACAACATGGGCCTTCATTTTGATTGTTTTGTGTTGAATAGGTCACATGACTGCATCACATGACAACAAATACGTCATTGTTTTCAGATATCTCCATTTTCCCTGTACACACTACAATGTATCTACTTGGGAGAGTGTTTTTGAAAAGCTCAGTTTTTGCTGGAAAACCACACCATCTCAGTGTGGACAGAAGGCCAAAATGTAGAAAAAAGATGCCTTTCCAAATGAAAACATATTAGTGTGGATGCGGCCTTCGGGTTAGGGATTTATCCTTTTTTTTCAATTCAAATTTGTATTGATTCATATATATATATATATATATATATATATATATATATATATATATATATATATATATATATATATATATAAAACAAAGAATAACAACATATTGTTATGAATACCCTGTCTTGTTTCACTGTTGCCCTTTTGTTTACCATTGTTGTCACTTTTGCATTTCTTAGTTTTCACTTTAGTCCCTTATGTAACTCCATAGTCTCTTTTGTTAGTGTTCGTGTTTCCTCTGTTCATTGTTTTCACCTGTCCTCATTAGTTTGCCTTTTACTTCTGTTAATCACCTTGTTATCTTGTTTGAGTTCTGTTTGTTCATTGGTCCCTTTTTCCCTTGTTTATGTATTTATACCCTGTGTCTTTGTTCAGTCTTCGTCTATCGTTGTCTGATGTTAACCCGGTGTATCTTTCCCTCCCGAGTTCCCTGTTCGTGTCTACCCTGGTCAGCTTTCTCAGTTTGTTTCATTTCCCCATCGTGGGTTGTTTCTTTGTGTTTTTCCTTTGTACTTAATTAAATAAAGTTTAAACTGCGTTTGGATCCGCACCTCCTCGTTGCTCAAGCGTAACAGAATGATAGACCAACTATGGATCCAGCAGTTATACGGGCCAACTGCCGGTTGCTCAACCTCAAACAAGAGGGCCGCCCTGTTGAAGACCACATCAGCGACTTCCTCGCGCTGGCGAAATTCACAGACTTCCCGGACTCAGCCCTGGTGGTCTTCTTCAGGGACACTTTACACTGTTCGCTCAGGGAGCGTTTGCCGCCGGCAACGCTTGGCTGGACTCTCCACGACTTCCTGGAGGCGACCTTACTGGTCTGCGGCTCACCCTACACCGTGGTCTTCGCCGAGGAGGATTCCACCTCTCCTCCCACTGTGGTGACTCCCCAGTCGTCCTTGGCGCTTTCTGTCGCGCCAGCCCCACCTGTCAGCGAGCCCGTCCCCACGCCAGTCGCCTTCCATGAGCCAGCGCGGCCCACTGCGTCTGCCCGGAGGAGGGAGAGAAGACGGGCTTCCGCCTCCCGGCCCGCGCCAGCCCCGGTCTGCGAGCCAGAGCCCACGCATGTCACGGTGAGCGAGCTACAGCCCACGCATGTCACTGTGAGCGAGCCTGAGCCCTCGACCGTCCCCGAGCCAGCGCCTGTAGCCTCGACCGTCCCCGAGCCAGCGCCTGTAGCCTCGACCGTCCCCGAGCCAGCGCCTGTAGCCTCGACCGTCCCCGAGCCAGCGCCTGTAGCCTCGACCGTCCCCGAGCCAGCGCCTGTAGCCTCGACCGTCCCCGAGCCAGCGCCTGTAGCCTCGACCGTCCCCGAGCCAGCGCCTGTAGCCTCGACCGTCCCCGAGCCAGCGCCTGTAGCCTCGACCGTCCCCGAGCCAGCGCCTGTAGCCTCGACCGTCCCCGAGCCAGCGCCAGTGGTCGTGCCCATCCTAGAGCCAGCACCTCTCGAGCCTTCTAGGGCTCCTCCTCCCGAGTTTCCAGAGCTTTCCAGAGCTCCGCCTCCCGAGCTTTCCAGAGCTCCGCTTTCCAGAGCTCCGCCTCCCGAGCTTTCCAGAGCTCCGCCTCCCGAGCTTTCCAGAGCTCCGAGCTTCCCAGAGCTCCACCTCTCAAGCCTCTCGAGCCTTCCAGGGCTCCGCCTCTCAAGCCTCCCAAGCTTTCCAGAGCTCCGTCCTCCGATCCTACCAAGGCTCCGCCCCTCAAGCCTTCCAGGGCTTCGCCTTCCAGGCCTCTCGAGCCACCCAGGGCTCCGCCTCTCGAGCCTTCCAGGGCTCCGTCCCCAGAGCCTCTTGAGTCTCCTACGGCTCCGCCCCCAGGGCCTCCTACTGCTCCGTCTCCCGATCCACTCAAGCCTTCGACAGCTCTGCCCCCAGAGCCTCTCGAGCCTCCTGCAGCTCCGCCCCCGGGGCCTCCTGCAGCTCCGCCCCCGGGGCCTCCTGCGGCTCTGCTTCCAGAGCCTCCTATGTCTCCGCCTCTCGATCCACTCAAGCCTTCGACGGCACCGCCCGCCGAGCCTCCCGAGCCTCCTACGGCTCCCCGATCGAGCCACTCAAGCCTTCGACGGCTCCGCCCTCAGAGCCCCCCGAGCCTCCTACGGCCCCGCCTCTCGAGCCACTCAAGCCTTCGGCTTCACCCTCAGAGCCTCCTACGTCTCTGCCCCCAGAGCCTCCAGAGTCTTCCTGGTCTCCGCTCCTAATTTTTCCCACGGTGCCGCCTACCTCGGCTCCGCCTCCTGAGCCTCTTTCAGCTCCACCTCCTGAACCTCCTTCAATTCCACCTCCCGAGCCTCTCCCGGCTCCGCCTCCGAAGCCTCCATTGGCTCCGTCTTCAGAGCCTTCTTCGCCTTCGGCTCCACCTCCAGTGGCTCCGCCTTCTGAGCCTTCTACACCATCGCCTCCCTTGGCTCCGCCCAACATTGTTCCGCCTCCTGACCTGCCCAAGGCCTTACCGCCTGAGTCTGCCACGGCCCTGCCTAAGCCTCCTTTGGCACCGCCTCCCAAGTCTTCTACGGCTCCGCCTCCGAAGTCCTCCTTGGCTCCACCTCACACGGCTCTGCCAGCCTCTGTCCTGTGGCCTCTTCCCAGACCTCCTGACCCAGTCCCAGTCCCGTGGCCTCTTCCCAGGCCCCCTGACCCAGTCCCTGTCCGGTGGCCTCCACCCAGGCCTCCTGACCCTGTTCCCGTCCTGAGGCCTCCCCCCCGGCCTCCTGACCCTGTCCAGTGGCCTCCTCCCAGGTCCCCCAAACCTACCCTTGCCCGGTGGCCAGCTCCCAGACCATTGAAACCTGTCCCTGCCCGGTCGATACCACCCCGGCCTCCTAAACCTGTCCCTTTGTGCCCCCATGGACTGCCTAATTGTCCCTTTGTGCCCCCCGTGGACTGTCTCATCTCCCTTTGTGCCCCCCGTGGACTGTCTCATCTCCCTTTGTGCCCCCGTGGACTGTCTCATTTCCCCTCGTGGCCTCCCCGGACTTCCTGCCTGCCCTCTGTGCCCCTTGGACTGCCTCCTTGTTCTTGTGCCCCCCCTGGTCTGCCTGTCTGCCCCCGGTGCCATCATTTTGTTCTCTGTGGGTTTTTTGTCTTTGTCTTCTAGGATCGTCTGGAAGCCGATCCTTTTGAGGGGGGGCTCTGTTATGAATACCCTGTCTTGTTTCACTGTTGCCCTTTTGTTTACCATTGTCACTTTTGCATTTCTTAGTTTTCACTTTAGTCCCTTATGTAACTCCATAGTCTCTTTTGTTAGCGTTCGTGTTTCCTCAGTTCATTGTTTTCACCTGTCCTCATTAGTTTGCCTTTTACTTCTGTTAATCACCTTGTTATCTTGTTTGAGTTCTGTTTGTTCATTGGTCCCTTTTTCCCTTGTTTATGTATTTATACCCTGTGTCTTTGTTCAGTCTTCGTCTATCGTTGTCTGATGTTAACCCGGTGTATCTTTCCCTCCCGAGTTCCCTGTTCGTGTCTACCCTGGTCAGCTTTCTCAGTTTGTTTCATTTCCCCATCGTGGGTTGTTTCTTTGTGTTTTTCCTTTGTACTTTATTTAATTAAGTTTAAACTGCGTTTGGATCTGCGTCTGCCTCGTTGCTCAAGCGTAACACATTGAATCAACTTTTAACATTTAACCCCTACTATTACCCCTCTCCCCTCCCCAATCACCAACTCCACCCTGTCCCCCAACGAACACCCCTGTGGTCACATATGAATACAAACACACAAAAATAAATAAAACAAAAAGAAAATATTATAATCATACTTATAATATAATATTCAAACTAAACTTCTCTCTCCACAGCCCCTCCCAGTGACTCCCCATAAATGCTAAATAATTGCCCCATTTCCTATCAAATAAATCCCAAAACCTCAGCCTTCTACTTGACACCTCCTCAAAAGCTGCCACCCTCCCCATCTCCGCACACAACTCCAGAAAAGAGGGTGCTACATCCGACTTCCATCCCTTTAAAATAACCTGCCTACCAATCATAACAATGGCCAGAACCCAATTTTTATGTGTTTATCCTCCATATTGATGACCACCCCATTGCCCAAAATACAGAATCTGGGGCAAAATGAAATTTGAGTGCTGTTAGTCACATATTAAACTCTGAACCTTCAACCAAAATTCTTAGATCTTAACACACCACCAAAAAACATGGGTTGCATCTCCATCTTCTGATTGGCATCGCCAGCAGTTGGGTGTGTCTTTAAGACCAAGCCTATACAATCTAGAGGGGGTCCAATAGAATCTATGTAAAATCTTTAATTGCATAAGGCGCACCCTTATATCTCTAGTTGCAGACTTGATGTTTTATAGAATCCTAGCACACACTCCCTCCACCAATAACAAGTTTAAATCTTTCTCCCATAATCTCTGATAGAAGTTAAAGCTCCATCCCCAGACTCTTAATTAACAGGGAGAATTACACTGATGCCTCATGTCCTTTTCCAAAAGCAGTAATCACCTCTCCCAGAGTATCTGCTGCTTTATGGGGGCATGTGCTACTCCCAAAAACAGTACAGAGCAGGTGGCACAACTGTAAATACTTATGGAACTGAGATCTGTGAATCCCAAAATATTGAACCAAATTTTCAAAGGATCTCAACACTCTACTCTCACATAGGCCACCGAGCATATTAACCTCCCTCACAATCTACTCTGTCCAGCAGAAAGGGGACTTATTAATACATAATTTGGGTGTGGCAGGGCGGAGGGCGGGGCCGGGTCGTGATCATACACAACCGGTCCCTTATCAGCCTTTATCCCTCTCCAAGGCTTAATTAGCCTGATAAGGGACCGGGTGTGTGTAATCACGACCCAGCCCTGCCCTCTGCCCTGCCACATTGGGGTTCAGCCATATGCTCGAGGCAACATTTAAATAAATGTCTGAATTAAACACTCTGGACACTTTTGTTCATACCGAGTGCAAATGTGAGATAACAGGGTGTAACTTAACTTCTCCAATTTGTTTGATAGAAAGACTTTGCAATGACAAAATAGGGGCAAGAACTTCCTGTTCAATTCAAAACCAGGGAGGGGCTCTCTCAGGTGGAAGCAACCAATGGGATAAATATCTGAGACCGAATGCATAATAATAAAACAAAATCTTAGGTAGGCCTAGCCCACCTTTGTCAATCGGCAAACCTTTGTAACTTATTGAAATGTAATCTGACTTACCATTCTTTCCATTCCAAGTTAAGGACTTTGCTATGCTATCAAATTGCTTGAAATAAGAGAGGAGGACATCTATAGGGAGAGATTGAAGCTGGTATAATACCATTAACCTTCCCAATCATAGATAAATGTAATGAAGCCCTCCTGCCCACATTGCTCGAAAGCCTTTTTATAAAGGGTTCAAAATTAACTCTAACTAAATCAGACAAATTTGCTGGAAATAAAATGCCCAAATACTTAATGCCCTGTTTAGGCCACTAGAAGGCACCCGGCTGGAAAGCCCAAAATGCCCAAATACTTAATGCCCTGTTTGGACCACTGGAACGCGTCCTGCTGAAAAAACGTTACTGGGCAGTACGCTGTCAGAGCAAAGCTTCATATTTAGACCAATTGACTCTGTATCCTGAGAACTTAGAAACGGAGTTAAGGCATATATATAATGGGGTCAGAGATGAATAATAAAATATCATCTGCATAAAGCAAAATCTTATGCGCCCTACCTCCCACCACCCCTGGAAAATCATCTTCCCTTCTTAACGCAGCTGCTAATGAACAATAATGGGGAAAGAGGACAACCCTGCCGGGCACCCCAATCCAGAGTAAAATAATCTGAAATTAATCCATTTGTTTGTACTGCTGCTACCGGGTATCTATAAAGTAACTTAATCCATCCAATAAAAGACTAAAGTCCAAAATCTTAAAAAGGTAATCCCAATCTACAATATCAAATGTCTTTTTGGCATCAAGTGAGATGGCAGTTACCGGAGTCTGATCATTTGCCACTGACCACATAATGTTATCAGAAGAGCTGCGGCCCCGAATAAACCCCACCTGATCTATATGTATAAGAGTTGTCATAACATTATTAATAAGTCTAGCTGGATCAGTGAAACTGGATGGTACCTCTTACACACATTTGGATCTTTGTCCTTTTTAAGGATCAGACTGATCCAGGCTTGTGTTATGGTTGGATGAAGCTTTCCATTCTTTAATGATTCCATATAAACTTCTAACAAAAGTGGAGCCAATTCTGTAGCATAAGATCTAAAAAATTCAGTGACAAAACCATCTGGCCAGGAGCCTTACCTATAGGCAAGGCCTTAATTACCTCGCCAAGCTCTTCCAAAGTTATCTCAGAATCAAGAGAATTTTGCTCAGTCATCAGTTTAGGGAGTTCTAATGGTTCCACAAAGTTCCTAATATCTTCGTCAGTAGATGAAGACATGGAACTATAAAGATCAAGATGTGATCAAGATAAAATATCCCCAAAATAAAAAGCAATATTAATAACAACGGCCGAGGTAAATATTTCCCCACCAGCAGATTTCACAGAGGGAATGGTAGAAAAAGACTCCCTCTGCTTTATGTATCTAGCCAAAAGCTTTCCTGCTTTGTCCTCCGACTCAAAGTATGACTGCCTTGCCCTGAATAACCGAAACTCCACCATCCACGACAAAATTGTTTTATATTATATTCAATCGGGTCAATTTTCTGAGGCCATCAGACAACATTCGGTGCTTTAGCTCTGCCTCGGCACTTTTAATATTCCCTTCCAACTCCATGAGATTGTTTTGGTGAATGATGCAAACTGTATGATGTGTCCCGTAAGAACTGCCTTAAGTGCCTCCCAAGCAATGCCCACAGAGGATACTGAGGACCAGTTGGTCTCAATATAAACATTAATTTCAGCCTTTAACATTTGTTGAAAATCAGGATTTTGCGAAAGGGATACATTAAAGCACCAACTATATGATTTCCTTTTCTCTGTATGTGGCAACGCCTCTAAACTCACCAGGGTGTGATCTGAGACTAAGATGTTTCCAATTGAGCAATCAACAACAGAATAAATGAGGGACTTAGATAAAAAAAAAAAAAAATCTATTCTAGAATAAATCTTATGGACTGATGAAAACATGTATAGTCCCTACCTAATGGGTTCAAAAGTCTCTAAATATCTGTAAGACCAAGATTTTACTCATCCTGTGAAGCGTCAATGTTGCTCTAGGGGGCTTACACACTTTTGCTTCACTATGATCAAGGACTGAATCCATCAATAGATTAAAGTCTCCTAATATTATATCATGAGGGGTACTAGCGGCTTGCAATATCCCTTCAAGATCTAAAAAAAGCCCTGTCATCAGCATTAGGTGTGCAGATATTAGCCAAAATCAAACTTTGCCCCTGCATTTCTATCATTAATCTGTTTGAGACATTTGAATTGTAGATGCTTACTTATCAGTGTTATGACTACCCTGCTCTTACTTGAGCCAGCAATAAAGAAAACATGTCCACCCCATGTCTTCCCCAGATTTTCATCTTCCTGCAGGGAAAGATGCTTTCTTGAAGAAATACTATATATTTTTTACGTTTAAGAAGAGAAATAACTTTTCTTCTTTTTATGGGGTGCCCCAACCCATTCCCATTTCACATGGAGAGATACAATCCACCCATACTAACATTTGACATTTTTACATATTAGAAAAAATTAATTGTGTCAAAAATTTAATTATAAAGACCGCATTCCACATTAGTGCAACAATCAAACCCCCAAACCTCCCCCCGAACCAAACAAACATAAAAAAGAAAAACATGTGCAAATAATCAAAGAGTGGTATTCTTAGTTGTACATAGATTCAGTTCTAGCATAAAAAAAGAGCATACTGAGTAGATACAAGGGTATTCATTGCCCTATTAATCAAAGACTTAATCAGTGGCAAAATGCAGAAAGCAATAAAGGCTAATATCAAAAGGATTACACCAATTGGGATTAATGCATTCAGAAATAGCTTCATCCAGCTATTCAGCCAGGCCAAAGTTTCAGCATCAATTACTTCTCCACTTTGTAAATCATTAGCAACTCTTGACATGTTCGGCAAAATGTCATCAATCAAATGGCCATCAGCATCGTTATCAGGGATAAATGTATAGCATATTACTCCTACAAGAACACAAACTCCTCCTTCAGGTTCAGGTTCTCCAGAACTCTCGATCTCAGATTCTCCTGATCTCAGTGGCGCTTTCTCTCCTGGGGCTGCTTTCACCCATCCAGTGTGGATCCACTGCAGCTGTAAGTCAGTCAGCACCCCGGTCCGTGTCACAGCAATGACAGTCGTGGGTCCCAGGTACCTTGGCTCTCCGAACTTAGTGGGCTTCAAATACTTCACCAACACTTCCTGTCCAGGAACCAATTAATTAGTTGGCTTTTCTGTGGGCTTAGGAAGAGACAAAGAAACATCGCTATTGATTCCATTCAAAGTTTTGATTAGGGAATCCACATAATCTGAAATCAGCACCTCTGTCTCCTGTGGAAAGATTGCCAGCACGACCTTTAAACCATGGGGTTGGGAAAGGTTTACTCATTCATATTTCAAAAGGTGACATCTTTGTGGTTGAGGATGGGGTCATTCTAATCTCTGTTAACACCATAGGAAGTACATCTACCCACTTTAATCCCGTATCTAAGCAGGCTTTAGTTATTCTCACCTTAACTATTCTGGTAGTCACAAGCATATACTTATTGTTGCCATGAGGTGGCATGTGTGTGTGAAGTCTATCTGTAGATGCTGGAAAAGCAATTCTGGATGTGGGAGGGATTTATGGGCCACTGAAGTACTGTATGCCTATTCGTCTAGGCGCATACCAAGCAGGAATCTAGCGAAAAAGAGGCAATCTTTCTCACATTCAGGATACAGAACAGTTTGTTAATGTTTTGAACAACTTTCTCCTTGGCAACGTGTGATATACCATGATTGTGTCTACACAACATTACTAGAGCAGTGTTTGGGATTGCTAATCTGCTTTGTTTGTACATCGTTTGCAGCCCAATGTTCTAAATCACTCTGACTTTCATGTCTAAATCCTCAGTTAACATAGAATGGATTATAGGCACGTCCATGCCCACTTTGTCCAGAAATGGACTTACCATTGCTTCCTTAGCTGCCCATTTGGCAACCACGTCAGCAAATCTGTTTCCCTTTGCCTCATCTGATTCTCCTGCAGCATGTCAGCCAACCTTGACTACTGTCACTATATCTGTGCTGCAGATATAAGCTTGGCCATAATGCTATAATTAGCAATTGGTTTTCCCCCTGAAGTTTTAAAGCTTCTCTCTTCCCATAATTTAGCAAAATCATGCACTATACCATATACGTATTTAGAATCAGTGTATATGTTCACGCACTGTTCTTTTGCCAGTTCACAGGCTCTGGTTAATGCAGTTATTTCTATTCCATCTAATCATGAATATTTTACAGTGATTGATTTATGTTCTGCTTTTTTCAGTGTGCCAGTGGACCTTGTGACACAGCCACTGCTCACATTCACACAGGTGGGATCCAATACACGTGGACATGCCTTCCTCAAGGGTTCAGCTATTCCCCGGCTATGTTTTCTGCTGTAGTGCACAACGCCCTGAAAAACGCACAACTGCCTCCCAACACCTGCCTGTTTCAATACACAGATGATATTCTGGTCACTGGACAGTCTAAAGACTTGTGTGCTGCTACATCCACCATTGTTTGCAATATCCTCACTGCTGCAGGATTTAAAGCCTCCAAAGCAAAACTTCAATGGGTCCAGAGGAAGGTGGAATATTTGGGACATATCCTTACTGCCTGTCTCCACACAGAGTGAAAACTATCACTACATTCACTAATCCAAAAAACAAGAAACAGATGCAAAGCTTTCTGGGACTGATGAATTATTGCAGATCCTGGGTGCCAAACTTACATTTACATTTATGCATTTGGCAGACGCTTTTATCCAAAGCGACTTACAGTGCACTTATTACAGGGACAATCCCCGTGGAGCAACCTGGAGTTAAGTGCCTTGCTCAATGACACAATGGTGGTGGCCGTGGGGATCGAACCAGCGACCTTCTGATTACTTCTTATTACTAGTTATGTGCTTAAGCCCACTACGCCACCACCACTCCCTAACTATGATAAGACTTTGCTCACCCAAAACCAACTGAATTGCATCAGAAGACATTGACATTGAACCACTGAAGTCTTATGGATTACTTTTATGCTGCCTTTATCTGCTTTGTGGAGCTTTTGGAGTTCTGGTCACCATTCACTAGCATTTTATGAGCCTACAGAGCTGAAATATTCTTATAAGGAAAGAAAGTCATACACATCGGAGTTGACATGAGGGTAAGTAAATGAGTCATTTTTGGGTGAACTATTCCTTCAGAAACCAATAAGCTGAGAAACCGCTGATGTCCGATCAGTGACTCGAGAGTCGGATCATTCTGATTTGTTTTGTGTAATGGAGAAACCCAATTCATTGGAAAGATCTGACTCACCAATAAAATCAGACAGCTAATAATAATGTTTTCAGCACTAATATTTATTTCAGAAAATTTAAATCTAGTTTCTCTTATGTTTTTTTTTTTGGTTAGAAAGAAGAGGATCAGAGTCAGTCAGCATCTCATAGTGGACGAGCTCCTGCTGAATCATGGATCTGATAAATTGAAAGAATTTTCATACGTACCGTTTTACATGGCCTAGCAGCCAAATATGGTTTTTATAAGAGAAATATGCCATATAGTGATGTGTGGTACAGTCATTTTCAGAGACACTGATAACAAATATTCACAGTTGACAATTTATTTGCAATTTATTGCACTATTAATTTATTTGTGACCAAATTATTCATTTATTTTGTCATTGCATATTTATCACTGGCTCCATGCATATCTAAGTGTATATTTTTGTATTAAAGTCCAAATATTGTACACACACTTAGGATGTGATGCTTTAATATTTATAATCTTCATCAAATTTGTTTATGTAGATATTTATGTCATATAATACTTTAGTTTTTGAGTCTCTATTCTGCTCCTCCAGAATGTCCATATTCTATACACAAAACTCAGAAATAAATAATGATATGAAAAAGTATAACACAAAACCAGAGATAAAGTGAGATAACTGATGAATATTCCCATGATCTACATTACAATTTTACCCCCAAGTCAAATAATTTATATGTCTGTGCAGCAGACTGAGTCAGTGAAGGTTACACTAAAAATAATCTCTGGCCCCTATCATGAATGCAGCTCATGATCTGTGAAGACACAACAAAACTCAATAAAGAAAATCAAGCACAACAAATGTTTTTCAGGTAGTGTTTTTTATTACAAAATTAAGAGTCTGAAAGGCAAATCTGTGTGTGTTTGTGTCTATGTGTGTGAGAAAAGCGATTATAGAAGCAAAGAAAAAGATGCTCAAAGCGCTAAGTTTAGCATTTAAACCCCCCATGCTGAGCTAACGGAGTTGACTGTCTGCTTTTGGGTTAGTCATCTGACTGATGGTATCACAAGACTATTGATGCAAATGAAAAGCTGCTCAGAACAGACAACCTAAAGCACTGAATACGCTAAATAACAATAAAACAGGATTTATGAGTTCAATTAATGAACTGACATCTGTAAAGAAAGAATTTTAGGTCATAAAATAAAGTAAAAAATTGGGGCAAACCAAGTAAAATTCATATTCTATATTGGCTTTTAAAAACCTTGAAATGCCATGCATGAAACTTATCATTGAGAATTAATTTAATAAGTCAAACTGGTCAATGGTACAAATTTCAAGTGCTTTACATCGTGAGATAGATTTGTGTAATCTGCTGCGAGCGTTTGAGCATATTTTCTAAAACAAAAAATAGTCAATGTTTCTTTACAATAATAAATCAAAACCCATGCAAACAATCTATAGATATTGAAAAAAAATAAAAAATTCTTTAGGAAATGTCCAAGATAAAAAAAAAAAAAAAGTTCTGCCAAAAATGTACATAAATATAAAGCTGATATCGTTGATATCTGTCTGCATTCCACTTCTGCAAGATTTTTTTTTTTTCTTCAATGTAACCATTAAAAAGCAATAAAATTGCAAGCATTGAATATCATAAATATTATCACAACCTAGCACATTTTTGGAAATGTTTTTATCCTGATTGTGCAGGACATCAGTGATGTTTCAAACAAATATGAGAGCGTTTCACATTGTTCCATCAGAAATGTAAAAACGTAAGGCTTCTGAGTCTATGCCTCCAGCTGATAACTTTTCTGGAATTTCTTTCGTTGTACTTAGTAGTTACCACAATTCAACCCCCCCAATAAAAAAACAAACAAACAGGGGGACCTGTTTTCTTATTTTTTTTTCTCCATACATTCCTTACAAAACATAGCAAATAAGAGCCAAAAAAAAAAAAAAGAACAAATATTTGGCACCAATCATTTCTGACAGTGTACTATAAAAATAGTTCCTTCTTTTCCTGGTGCCTGGCAATTAATGCAAACACAGGCATGCATAAGACGAAATCTCATTGTCATAGTATCCAAGACGATTAGGATAAGTACATATCTTTCAGCATTAAGGCTGAAGTTCACCAAAAAAAATGTTCTTCATTATTTCCAGTACTCATGTTGTTCCAAACCTGTATGACTTTCTTCCATGGAACACAAAAGGACATGTTAAGCAAAATTTAAACCTGAGTCACCATTCACTTTCATTGTACGTTCTTTATGTTCCACGAAAGTAAAGCCATACAGGTTTGGAAAGACGTGAGTAAATGAGTTTTCATTTTTGGGTGAACTATCCCTTAAATTTTCTTTTTTTTGTACATTTTCTTTACCTCTTTCAAACTGTGCTTTGAACACTTTTAAGTTTACAGTATCATACAAAAAAAACTGCACTCGGCTAACTGCGTCGCATAACCGCAGTTCCTGCGAAGGAAATGCTTCTTGTGTTCGACCGCGTGAGAGAATGACTGTGCACTTGTGCTCTTCATTTTGACTGTGTACATGAGCATGTGTGGGTTGTTTGTGTGTGTGTGTGATGGCTTTAAGCCCTTTCTCTGTTCTCCAAACAAGCTGTTTGACAACTTGAGGACGTGTGCAGTGATCTTCAAAACATCAGCCAAGGTTTGTTTGCTTGTATGTCTCTCTCTCTCTCTCTCTCTTCATGTCTACCTACCGTCTTCCACTGTCTTTCATCTTAGTGCTCTGATACTCCTCTGAAAAATGTCTTTCTCCACATCACTGTAATGTCAGTGTAAGAGTGTGTGTGTAGTTGTATTACAGCGAGTCGCTAGTCTCCAGGCCCAGCCTGGTCATGTCAGAGTGAGAAGGATCATCTTCTTCATCATCTTCCTCATCATCTTCATCCTCCTCCTCACTGTGACCTCCCATCATGACCTGATGCATGGCCAGCGTAGCTCCATCCGATGAGAGCGTCTGCAGCCCATCTTCACCCACACCGACTGTTACCGTGGTACCTGGAAACGACAACCAAAACATTTCTAACCTTGCTAAAACAGGCAAAAATGTCATTTTCCGTTAATACTAGCTATTGTAATGATATATTATGCATTTATAATAATCGTAGCTGTGCTTGATATGGTGAATTTACAATTGCTCATACTTGGGGTTCTGCTCCTTATGTGCTATGGACATGAATGATACCTCATATCCTGTGGCTTCTTGAGGAGAAGTGTACTATTACTTTTCTAAGTAGACAATGTTTACTTGGCAGGTGATAAATGGGTGAAAAATCCCATAGACTAACATTAAAGAAGGGACCCAAATTATATCGGAATCATCAAGAGTCTTGACTTTGGGCAGTGAGCAACCACCCAGAAATGACACAGAACATTGTACAGGCTTCCCACCCTTTTGGACCTATGCTATTCAGTGACTTATCCATGACCTTTCCAAGTGTTTGATTATTCAATACAGATTTTTATAAATATTTTTTATTCAAACCAATTCGCAACAGATTTGTTTTGATCAGTTGTGTCGCATCACTGACCCAAAAGAATGATTCTCTTGCACATTGGACATAATTCTGTCTTTCAAGCAAGTTTTAGGGTCCGTTCACACCAAACTCATTTTCCCATCCGTCTGCATTGCTGTGTAACATAAATGGGAACTCCTTCAATACTGTTTGAAAAGCATCCCAGGGTGATACCTCAAGATGTTGGTTGAGAAAATGTCAAGAGTACATGTCTGCAAATTCTAGGCAAAGAGTGACTACTCTGACAATGCTCAAATATAACACAGTTTTGATTTCTTTTGGATTTTGTTTAGTCACAACATAATTCCTATAGACCCATTTATGTTATTCCATAGTTTTGATGACTTTACTATTATTCTAAAATGTGAAGAAAAAAAATTATAATAAAGAATGAGTAAGTGTTTCAAAAGTTTTGACCGGTAGTATATATATCAGAAACTGCACCAATTATTCTGTGAAACCAATACATCAGTCTACCTCTAGTCTGTAGGGGCTCTTAAAGCTGGACTATTTAATTTTTTTTGTTAAAAATTAACAAATTGCCATTATTGATTAAAGTTTTTACCTTACCCCGAGTATTGTAAGCTGTCGGGTCCAATTTAGTGCGAAATCGCTGACTTATGACGTACACCCTTGCGTCATAATGTCATGTCAGTGAACATAGAAAAGAAGAACTGGCTGTCTCGTTCCCATGTAAACAGTAGATGGCGGGAATGTAACTGTTTTAGTTTACAAGTAGCTGTTAAAAATAAGAAACTACAGTTCATTCAGTCACACTCACACAGTTCAGCACTCCCGACACTTCACTGTTTGTATCACTCCGCTTGTTCGTACCGTTCTAAACTAAAGTGTAAGAGCAGTGCTATACGTGTCTCTTTACCTTTAATTTTGTGACTTAACATATTTTAGCCAACAGCCACCATTTTTGTGTGTAATATGAGCCAGTTGGTGACATGAAGCCAGTCAGCATCAGTCAGTGTTTTCATTCATCAGCACTACGTGATCACTTGTATTACTACTACACTAGGAAGTAGCTTAAAACTAACAACTTCAGCATTAAGGCTCACAGCAGAGAGACAAAACAGACTGATTAATTACACAAACTCAAGGTGCTTAAATCCTACCACAGTTTCCACATTGGAGAGGACATACTGTTCAAAATGGAAGAGGAGATTGTGGTTTCAATAGTGAATGATCCTTACGCACAGGCTAACGTGAAATAGGGAGGAATACCACCACATGGACGGCTAATTTACCACTGAGAAAATAGGATGAATTTGATAGGTGATCGCACAAGCTCAATATCTCTCTCTTGCTCTCTCTCTCTCTCTCTCTCTCACACACACACAAACACATCCTTGTTTCTCCAATAACTTGTTAGAATGAAGGTTTGGACGCATCATTTGGTTTGAAGAAGCAATGGCAGGTTCTGATCCATCAGGTAAGAAAGTAATTCATGCACAAATGTATTTTTTATGACCATCCTCAGTTTTTCCAATTTTCTTTTAAATTTACTTGTTCAATGAACTGTTGTATATTAGAAATATCACACCCGCAATCATGCTCTATGGCCCTAAATCAGCACTGCTGTGAATACCTATGGCAAGAGGCCAGAGCAGTGCTGATGTAGGGCAATATAGCAGTCTTAAATGTGTGATATTGCTTAAATATTAATGACTTCTGAAAGTGACTTCTTGTAATGGTTATATTGCAATTTTAAGCATATAATTTTCATGTTTAATTAAGTATATCTTATCCCCGTTTTATGTTTTAGTTTGCGGTTGTGTGCAGTGCATAGACATACTATTGTAGTATTATGGTTCACTTGCATTATCAACCGAGGCACAATATAATATAACAATAGAAAGTCTTCCACTGAACTCGTATCAGCCATATCACGAGTATCACCTCTTAAATTGATAAGTGTAATACAATACAAACATTAGTAGTAGATTAAACACTTGAAAAATAATATTAAAATATACTGGTGGTGATTTAGGTGATTGAGTCCCCTGTTCTCTACGTAAAAGCGCTTTGAGTGCAGTGTCAGAAAAGCGCTATAATTAAAATTCATTAATTGAAAATATGTGAATACAAGTGTTATTTATCTTCATCAAAGCAAGTAATATTTGAGTTTTAAAGGTTTAATCATATAACATTATATCAACATGAAAATGGCACCTTATGACACCAGCTCTGAATATCTCCAGTCATGATCACACACAGACAAAGCTCAAATCATGAGATTCATCCACCAGAAGGGCAGTGCCGAAACACGACTCAAAGTATTCTTCCGCAAATTACTTGAAATTTAAAGTTTCAACCACAGATGTCGCTAGAGAGCAAAAAGTTACATAGTGCAGCATTAATGCAGTAATCTCAACGAGAAGCCACACGATTGTAAATTTCACTCAATGGACTTCCGATAGCGAAGAATCCTCCAGCGCTAGCCACAGAGGATTTTTTAAAAAGATCAGCAACTATCAGCACAGGCGATTCTGTGAAAGCGATAGATCGGTCTACTTCTAGTCTTAACAGCCCCTTAAGGCCCGATCACATTTACCTTCAATTGAAATATTTCCACGGCCGAATCACAGTCACCACAATAAGATATCAGAGCAATCTTGAATTTCGCTCAATGGTCTTCCGTTGGCGAAGAATTTACCCTGACAGATTACATGTCCATTGACCAACAGGAAGTTACTTGGTTTGACAGTGACCTCGGTGTTGGCGGTGCTTCATACACAGCAACAATGAATATTAACAATGGACAAGATATAATTTTAGAGGTGAGTTTCTTTTTAACTAGACTCTCCCAGAGTATTGAGTGCAACATTAAAAAGAGGCTGCTTGGCAATTCGTTTATTGCTGGTTTCACATGCACTCAACTTCCTTCCGCGCCGTAGCCATGGGAATTTCGCCATGCAAAATTAAATCTGACCATTCCATTACTCTTCACAAGAGCAATATCTAGTGGAGGAGATATTTTTTGACCAGTGGAAAACAAGAAAAATTTACATTCATTATAGAAATTTGCATTAATTTTAAGATTTTATCAATTTCCAAGAATTTACCAGGCGTTTAAAATGTCCTGATATTTCCAGTTTTTCCATCACAGTGGGAACCCTGATAGTATCACACTAAGAAAAAGTCAGAACACCTTAGCAACTGCTTAACACACCCTGGCAACCACCCACAATGCCCTAGCAGCGTGGTAGTTAGTTTTGCATGGGCAAGGACCACTCACATTTTCTTCAGAAATGTACAAATCTAGTTCAAATGTATAAACCACTGTTCCCTAAATCAATACTCTGGCCACGTTCACGCAGTCAGTGTTTGGGATTGACAACCGCATTTACTTACAGGTGTGAGACTTGAAATGTCCTGTTCATACAACATCTTACAGTAGCGGCTTGAATACTGTTTGTATGAACGAACAACTGAAATCACAACCGTATTCTGACAGCTATAAACATAGTGACAGTGACTGAAGTAAATATTATAGATGGCGACATCGATCACACCGGGATGTCTTATCACAATAAGGCTGCATTATTAAATAGTCCAAAAAATTAGGGTCAAATTAAGTGCAAGTTCATTCATCAGACCAATATTAGCCGACAGCTGCTTTGAATGATTTTTAACCACGTGCAGAGCTCAGCATTAGACTTGCGGCTCACAATTGCATGCAGCTTCGGTAAAAGATAGCGGTTGGAACTTCGGATGACATGCAGCTCATATAGTGACAGGCATGCTCTTGTACAGTGCAGCGTGGCTTTCACATTATATGATCTGACAACTAGTTGTCCAGTGCGGTTCCATTCACACATCACAGGTTTGCCACGAATGCGGTTGAGAGACCTGAAAATTTGCTGGTGTCAGTTTGGTAAGAGAATGTGGTTGTTACACACTGTAAATAGCCATCCTTTTTATGAACACAACCATATTAAGCACTTAAAACAGGTCTGACAACCGTATTCTGCTACTGTGTGAACGTGGCCTCTGTGACATAGCTCTCATTTATGAAGTTCTTTTTGGCCATACCGTCTTCCATGGTAACTTTTTGCTGGGAAACAGAAGAGGCGAGGGTGTTGGGCCAGAAGCGTTGGAGGGGGCGTGTCTGGGGCGTCTTCTTTTTGCTCTTGGGTGTGTCTGAGGAGCTGGCGTCTAACATGGGCTGCAGGATTCGTCTCCGTGCATTTATGAACCTGAAGAGATTCGGCCAATCATAAGTTATCTAGACATGTACACTGATCTACCTGGGTCTCAAGATGTTTCCGGCCTCTGTTTTACACTAATCTAATAACTCACCAGTTGTTAACCTGCAGCAGGGTCAGGTTGGTCTGCAGGGCGATCTGTTTCTTCTCATCTTCTGTAGGATAAGGGTGCTGAAAAGGGAAAGAAAGATCTGAACTTAAATTTCGGTAACTTCTGAAGACTTGGAATATAGTGCATGAGTTGCACTGACGACAACTGTGGTTTTGTGCTTGTTGGAGTAGGAAAGCATTGCAAAGCCATATCAAATTATTCCTTTTGTGTTTCACGAAAAAAGTCCTGGTTAGGAACAAACTTTGGAGAAAATAATGACAGTATTTTCATTTTTGGGTGAACTTACACTTTTAAAAGGAGGTAAAGGGTAGACAAGAACTTTCTCAAACTCACTTGAGTCTCTTGCCTACCTTCTTTTCTCACCTATATCTTTCAGTCAAACACACTCTTCCTATTTTAAACTTCATTAGAACAATGTCTCTCTGTGAGCTTCCCATCTAAACCGATGCCTGACAGACAATCTCCCCCCGGCAGGCTCTTCGGCTCTTGAACTTTTAGCGCTCTCTCCAGAGCCCCAGTCATATGAGGAGCTGACATTTGTGAATGTGTGTGACTGCTTCACGTGTCAGTCATCCACACCTCATTCCACTTTCTCAGCAATACATTAAAAAAATACAACTAAATAAAAAATTCAGTATAAAGCAAAACACAACAAGCTGTTTTTCCTCAGCTTGAAAATTAATCTGTATTCTGTTAAGCTTGGGTGTTAATTAGATTTCAGTTCCCTCCCCAGTTTTACCATGGGAAGGTGCTAAATTTTGTAAAAAAAAAAAGTAGCTCCTTTTTTTTTTTTATATATATATATATATATATATATATATATATATATATATATATATATATATATATATACACATACATGCATAGATACATACATAAAGTTTTGTGCAAAAGTTTTAGGCACTTAAGATGTTTCACAAAAACTGTCTTAAGATGGTTATTTATATCTTCAGCTTTAGTGTCAATAGGAAAAATACATTTTAGACTACCAAACATTCCTTTTGCAAATAGAAAAGATTAGAATAGAAGTACAGGGCCCTCTGCAAGAGATGGCATGACCCCCACAAAGCCCCCCACTGAACATCAAGTCTGAGATTACATAAAGAGACAGAAGTTATTGAGACAGTCTAAATAAATAGAAGAACTGTGGTGAATTCTCCAAGAAGCTTGGAGCATCCTATCTGCCAACAGCCAAGAAAAACTATGTTCAAGTGTACCTAGGAGAATTGGTGCTGTTTTAAAAGCAAAGGTGGCCACACCAAATATTGATTTAGCTTTTTTATGTTTACTGGACTTTGTATGATGTTAATTGATAAATGAAAAGTATTTATGGCATTATATTTGAAGACATCCTCACTATGCAACATTTTTCACAAGTGTCTAAAACATTTGCACAGTACTGTATCCAATTGTATTTTTCACTATTACATCACCTTCATCAGACTAGGTATTGTTAAATGTGCTAATATATTCATCTGTCTGCTGTCTAGGGATGTGCTCGATTAACTTGAGTACTCCTTCAGTTTTAAATATTTGACTAGTAAAAACACTACTTGAACATTGCAATTTGATTTTCCTTTGTGCCTTTGCCTGCAGTTGGCAACATTGAAACAGCTTCTCCCATCTAAACCTTGCGCTTAATCAAGTACTCCATTTATTAAAATGATCAAGGACACGTTTATTTTAATTTTGCATTAAAGCATGTGAATGACCACATTTTTGTCTGCAAGTCGTTTTGCCACTTTGCTTTTAGGCTAGCAAAACCTCCAACACTGACTTACACCGATGTGCTGGAAGAGCCAAGAGCGCATGACATTGGTTGCATGTTTGGGCAAGATGCCTCTCTTTGCCTTAGACGAGCTGTCCTCCTGAGTGAAAAAACTCAGATCCTGGTTTAATTGCAGCTGAAGCTGTGGGTAAACAAACACAAGTGTTTGGAGTCTGTGTGTCTTGAAGCTTCATAATTAATTATTATTAATAAACAGTATAATACATGAAGTACACTTAATGTTTAAAGTATATATTTGAACATCCTGATTACAAACTATGTGGAGACATTTATTTTCATTCGTTAATGCTGGAATTTGAGCCATCTCCAGAAAGAGTGTGGAAGTTGAGGACATCACTCACCTGTGAGTTCTGGATACGTATTGTTCCAGGTGACAGAGTCTGTGTGACCACCTGCCCCTGCTGAGTAACAACTGTAACGGGCTGATATACCGTACCACCTGGGCAAACAAACAAACAGACAGTCAATATATGGAAAAATGAGAGACAAGAAAATATACACAGATATAAACAGAAACAGAGAGAAAGTGTAATAGTAAAAAAAAAAAAAAATATCACTACACCTGTGACCACCTGTGTGGGGTTTACAGCTGTGACAGTAACATTGCCCTGCTGTAAGGCAGATGCTGGTACTATAATACCTTGAGGACTCATGGCTCCAGAGAATGAGCTTAGTGGCTGAGAAGAGAATACACACAACATTCATTTGTTTGATAGACATCTGAGTAAAGATGGAGACAAATTTAGGGGGTCTCTTTTTGTACCAGTGTCTGTGTTGGGGAGTAGGGGCTTCCTGGTTCCCCGCTCAGCAGAGTCTCGCTGTTCATCTTGGTCTTGAGGCAAGCGATGTAGCGGCTGCAGAAATCTTTACACAGGTCGCTCACCTTCTCCAGCTCCAGAAGGTGAATCCGCAGCACTTGGATGGCCTTCACCATCTGAGCGAGTACACCCAGATGGACAGAGTGTTTGTGCACATGCTCAGAATGAGTTACGTTTGAAATACACATATGAAATATTTATATCTTCATTCACTATGAAACCAAACTCGATGCAAACCCATAGTTATACATTACTGACCCAATCCTGGCCCAAAAACCCCCCACATTTCGTCAAACCCATGTGCTGGGAAAAAATAATTAAAAATAAAACAGCCCAGCTGGTCAGTGCTGGTTCACTAGTCAATTTAATTATTAACTGACCCCATCATATTAATCAGTATAAAGCATGTTATGGGCAAATTCATGCTGGTTTTGGTTGGTCACCCATCGTGGCTATACTGGTCAAGCTGGTCTACCTGCAAAAATACAGTGGCAAGAAAAGTATGTAAACCCTTTGGATTTAGCTGGTTTTCTGCATTAATTGGTCATCAAATGTGATCTCATCTTCATCAATATCACAAGTATAGACAAACAAAATGTGCTTAGGCTAACAACACACAAACAATTCATAAACAAATCCCATTAAACATTCACAGTGCTGTGGGAAAATAAGTGATCCCTTGGGTTTTAAAACTGGTCAGTCCTCCTTTGGCAGCAATAACCTCAATCGAACATTTTCGACAGCTGCCGATTAGACCTGCACAGCATTCAGAAGAAATTTTGGACCATTCTTCCTTACAGAACTGCTTCAGCTCAGCCATATTCTTAGGATGTCTGGTGTGAACGGATCTCTTGAGGTCATTCCACAGCATCTCTTTTGGGTTAAGGTCTGGGCTCTTACTGGGTCACTCCAAAAGGTGGAATGTCTTTTTTGAAGCCATTCTGTAATGGATTTACTTCAATATTTAGGGTAATTGTCCTACTGCATCACCAAAATCTACTGAGCTTCAGCTGGCACACAACCACCCTGACATTATCCTGAAGGATATCTTTAAAAAAAAAAAAATGTTCTCCCCTTTTCTCCCCAATTTGGAATGGCCAATTCCCAATGTGCTCCAAGTCCTCGTGGTGGCATAGTGACTCGCCTCAATCAGCGTCTGAGACCGGCACTCCGTGCATCTTATCACGTGGCTTGTTGTGCGCGTTACCACTGAGACATGCGTGTGGAGGCTCACGCTATTCCCTGCGGCATTCACGCACAACTCACTATGCGCCCCACAGAGAGCGAGAACCACATTATAGTGACCACGAGGAGGTTAACCCAACGTGACTCTACCCACCCTAGTAACCGGGCCAATTGGTTGCTTAGGAAGCCTGACTGGAGTCACTCAGCACACCCTGGATTCGAACTTGCGACTCCAGATGTGGTAGTCAGCGTCTTTACTTGCAGAGCTACCCAGGCCCCCATCCTGTAGGATATCTTAATGAATTTGGGAATTCATTTTACCCTTGATGATGGCAAGTGGTCCAGGCCTAGAAGTAGCAAAGCAGCCCCAAATCATGATGCTTCCTTCACTGTACTTCACCGTTGGAATGTTTTCATTTTGGTATACAGTGCCCTTTTTACACCATACATAGTGCTGCAGGTTCCCAAACAATTTGTGGTTTTGAACCATGGACACTATGCCTTTTTAATGTTTTCCGTACAGTAGACTCATGAACAGAGATGTTAATCAGTTCCAATGATTCCTTCAAGTCTTTAGCTGTCACTCTAGAGTTCTTTATAACCTCATTGAGCACTCTGCAGTGTGCCCTTTGAGTCATCTTGGCTGGGCGGCCACTTCTAGGGAGAGAAGCCAAAGTAGTGAATCATCTCTATTTATATATGTCTAACTGTGGGCAGATAAATATCTAATCTCTTCTTGAGAACTTTGTAACTCTTTCCAGCATAATGCAAAGCAACAATTCTTGCTCGTAAGTCTTCTGAAATATCTTTTTTGCAAGGCATGGTCCACGTCAGCAGAAACTTCTTGTGAATAGCAAAATTTTGAGTGCTTTTTAAAAGTCAAAGTAGATCTAACCCACATTAATTAATTAATTGTATGCCAGGTTTGCCAACTCCTGACTCTAATTAGCTTTTGTTGACATCTTTAGCCTATGGATCACTTAACTCAATGTTTAATGGGATGTGTTCAATAAAGACATGAAAGATTATAATTGTTTGTGTGTTGTTATCTTAAGCACACTGTGCTTTGTCTATACTTGTGACATTGATAAAGATGAGATCATAATATATGACCAATTAATACAGAAAACCAGCTAATAGCAAAAGGTTCAAATACTTTTTCTCGACACTGTAACCAGCTTGTGTTAGTAACACACCAGCATTACCCATTTAAAACCAGTTAAAAGGAATGTTCCGGGTTCACTACAAGTTAAGCTCGATCGACAGCATTTGTGGCATAATAATGATTACCACAAAAAAAATTATTTCAACTCATCCCCCCTTTTCTTTAAAAACAATAAGCAAAAATCTGGGTTCCAGTGAGGCACTTGAAATGGAAGGGAATGGGGCCAATTCGTAAACATTAAAATACTCACTGCTTCAAACGTTTAGCAACAAGATGTAAACAATATGCATGTTAACATGATTTTAGAGTGATAAATGCTTACTAAACTTTTCTGTGTAAAGATATATCCACTTATACAACTTTGTTGTCATGACGACATAATGCTGTAAAACCCTTAAAACGACCACAAAAACAATTATTCAAACTACTTTACAGCACCAATAATACATTGGTTTTGACAGAAAAATTAACATGTGCTTTTATCAAATTATAAGCTACACATTTCTGTTTAAACAAACAAACAAAAAAAAAAAAATATTGGCCCCATTCACTTCTTTTGTAAGTGCCTCACTGTAACCTCGATTTTTGCTTCTTTTTTTTTTTTTAAAGAAAAGGAGAAACGAGTTGAAATACATTTTTGTGGTAATCAACATTATGCCACAAATGCTGTTGATTAAGCTTTACTTGTATTGAAACCAGAATATTTTTATACAGTAATTTAAGGTGGTCCAAATTGGTCTAATATGTCCATCTGAAGGGCCCAATCTATGGTAACATTTTAAAGACAAGTGTTCTTACCAGATTGTCTAAATCGGGGTCCTCACTGAAAAAAGCCTTGCCTTCTTTCTCCTGGTTCCGTACAAAGTTTTCGATGTCCACATCGAAACTGGCTGAAGTCACGCAATCGGAGCTCTGAGTAGATTGCTCACATTTTTCAAAGAGCAGTGCCAACAGAGGAAACAAGGGATGTCTGAAGTCAACAAAAACATTGTTTAACTGAAGATTCACACTGGATACTAAGCATAAATATTCAACTACACCTCAAAAACATGCCCAATTTGAAAGTGAGAGAGAGAATAGACAAAGAAAGTAAGAGAAACGAATGTCTTACCTGTAAATGGCTGTCTTGTAGAGCTCCATAGGAGTCTGTGTCTCAGATGGCACTGAGCTGCTCTCCTCCTCCTCCTCCTCCTCCTCCTCCTCTCGCTCCTCTTCTTCTAAACATTCTTCTGCTTGTCCCGCTGTCTGTTCCCCCATTTGCATCTGCATGGGAAAGCGGAGTGGGGGGTAAGGGGGAGTAATAGATAAAGAAGATGTTGAAGGCAGTTTGTCTGTGCTGGGTAAGGTATGTGGAAGTTAGCATTGTCAGCCGCAATGTCTTCGGGCACTAACTTCCATATGTGGGCCATAAACACAGCTCCTCTTTCATAGTACAGACCCCAGGGTGAACGAGACCTTCAGGGTTGACATGAGGTTTCAAAGCATGTAATAAAACCTCATTTTCACAAAAAGGCTTCTCTCTAACTTCTCTGACTACTTCATCATCGTCTGTCACATTTAAAAAAGGTTTCACAGATTTAACACAATGGCTTTCCACATTAGTTTCAGACTTTGGCAGGGGAAATTGAGGAGATACAGAATTAGCAACACCTTAAGTGGCTTTTGGGACTCGAAAATGCAGAGTAGAGCATGTATCTCTCATATCTTGGGATAATTTGCATAATTATTAAGAAAAAAAGATATGAACAACCAACCTCAACATCCAGACACAATGCAGTCAACAAAGAAAACTGATTTATTGCTCAAAATATATTTTATTGGCTGTGTAATCACTTTCATAATTTGCATAATGAACATAGAATAATCTTTCATATATTAAAATTATGGTAACACTTTATAATAAGGTTCCATTTGTTAACATTATCTAAAAATGAACAATACTTTCACAGCATTTTTTAATTTGAATGTTAAATTCAACATATAGTAATACATTTTTTTAATTAAAAGTTGCATATGTTAACATTAATTAATGGAATATGAACAATAAACAATTGCATTTTTATTAACTAACACTAATATAATGAATAAATATTGTAAACAATATATTGCTTATTGTTAGTTCATGATACTTAATGCAAACTTACTATAAAGTGCTACCAAAATTATAATATATTACAACAGTGAGCTACTCACCCCCAGTTTTGCTGCTATGCTTTCTTGTTAAAGCTTTTTTCTTTTAACTTTATAGTTGGACAGGCCCACATGATTGAGTGCATGTGATGGAGTGCAACAATAGCGTTGATTGAAATGGGGGAAATGTTAAAAATATTTCACGACTGCCGGAACATCTCGGGTTAGTCTCGAGTCACTCTATCTCTCCATCCGATACCACAGAGTTCTCAGAATTCAAAAGAAATCAGGATGTAAGATTATAGCAATTTATTTGTTGATTTTACTGGAATTTATAAAGATGTGTACAATTTATTTAAAAGATGATGGAGCCCAATATAAGCCTCATTTATAAACAATGCTGATTTATGAGTATTTATCTGCCATCACCTGCAACACAATGCAGTTTTCTAAATTTCAAAGAGACGATCTAGACTTTAGATGTTCATACACTCACTGAGCACTTTATTATGAACACTATGGTCCTAACGTGGTCTTCTGCTGTTGTAGCCCATCTGCCTAAAGGTTCAACTTGTTGTGCTTTCTGAGATGCTATTCTGCTCACTACAATTGTACAGAGTGGTTATCCGAGTTACCGTAGCCTTTCTGTCAGCTCGAACCAGTCTGGTCATTTTCCATTGACAGGGTTGGGGAGTAACAAAATACATGTAACGAGATTACGTATTTAAAATACTAAATATTAGTAACAGTATTCCACTATAGTTACAATTTAAATCATTGGTAATCAAAATACAGTTAGATTCAAAAAGTACTTTAATTACTGAATAGATTACTTTGCCTTTTATTGTAATTTGTTTCATTTAATATTTAGTTAATGTTTAGTTGGAAAACATTTATCCATATAAATGATGTGATTTCAACAGTGCATGATTGGTTTCATTCATAAGAGCACTTTCACTCTGTTGTGAGTGACCAATGTTGCCTTTAACCTTGTACAGAAAGCTATAATACATTTTACACCCTCATTCTATGAACAGAATCCACATACGATCAGATGATGTGAAAATGATGTGGTTGAGTACACTCTATGAGTTTTGAACTTTAGAGCAGCAAAAATAGTCAGCCTTGTGTAAATTGCCATGTGAACATTTAGCTTTATGCTACGATAAAATGCTATTTCTTGCCTTTACATGCATCTATTACCAGGTAGGATTGTATTTTATAATGAATTCTATGAAGAAAATTCACAATAAAGCATAACTTTTTTCTTCTTCTATTAAGCTCTTTGATATTGGGGCAAAGATGTACTGCAAACATTTTATTCTTAATGAGAATTTAAATTCTCCTGTAAAAATATATTAAAATCCTTAAAACAAGATACATTCCTTGAGTAGCAAAATTGCACAAGATATTTAGGTTTCTTTTCAGAAAATTTGTTTACAGAGGAGTTATTTTCTCACTTTATTCACTTGTTTATAGTCAAAAATCTGCCAGTGCTTAAGTAATCCAAAGTATTTAGATTACGTTACTGGCCTTGTGTAATCTAAAGGAATATGTTACAAATTACATTTGACAGAATATATTCTGTGTATTCTTAACATTTTATCATCAAAATGGCGTTTAAATGAATGAATTCATTAAACTTTAAATCAAATGAAATTATAACAATTGATTTTCAACATAATGTTGTATTATATTTTATCAAATTAAGTGCTTTTATACAGAACCTCACAGCACAGTCCAAAATACAGCATTGGAGTTATATTTTGTCAAATAAATGGCTGCATAACAGAGTATCACAGATGTGAGATATTGCTCAAATAAAACACAATTACTATTGATTTATTCATGTTATTATTAGTAGTAGTATAGTGAATATTACATAACTTTACATTAGTAATATATTTCTGTCATACTTTTCTTGTAATTAAATTAAGCTTTTATTTTGAAGTGTTTCTGCATGATAATGGAAGGTTTTCAGTCTGAAATGTGTCGCTACAGTCTTGTGTCGCTACGTTACACAAAGTGATTACTAAACAACAAAGGCTGCTATTTAATTAAATAAGTATGTACTCTGTTTGTGCCTTGCACTACTATGTGAATTTGCGCTCTGTTCGGTCATCTGCTACAGAGCGCATGTATGAGCCAAGGAAGAGCTTTAAAAGTTATGAGCAGCTGGCGTCGGCACAACACTGTCTCCACACATACACAATTGCTCACATTTGATGAATGCCATACATGCCAACTATATATTTATCTCATTGAATTTTGCACAGCTTTTGCGGTTAAATAATCTCACTAGAACATATCGTGATTACAATTTTTACGAGCACAAGTAGGAGTACATGAGTGTGGTATCAGACCTGATTCCGATACCAGTATCGGGATATTCCTATTTAAAATAACCTTACCAACCCTGTCCTTTGACCGCTCTCATCAACCAGGCATTTCCATCTGCAGAACTGTCGCTCCTTGGATGTTTTTGGCACCATTCGGAGTAAACTCTAGAGGCCGTTGTGTGTGAAAATCCCAGGAGATCAGCAGTTACAGAAATACTCAGAGCAGCCCGTCTGGCACTAACAATCAAAACAGATTTTTTTTTACCCATTCTGATGGTTGATGTGAATATTATCTGAAGCTCCTGACCCGTATATGCATGATTTAATGCATTGCATTGCTGCCCAATGATTGGCTGAATAGATAATTGCATGAATAAGTAGGCGTACAGGTGTTCCTAATAAAGTGCTCAGTGAGTGCATGTAAACCTTTCTAGATCATTAAAACACAAAACAAAAGTAGTTGTTGAGCAGTATACAGAGGCACTAGCTCTTTGGCAACACAAACCTGTTCGGCCTCTTGGTAATCCTCCATGGACACTGATGGGGATGTCATCATAGTTACTGTTGCCTTGGACAACGCTTGGGCATTCTCTAAAGCTGAACTTCAGCACCACTAAACCAACACAGCCACAACAATGAGAAACATTTATTTGGAAGAGCTGCAAGAGAACATTTCAAACTCTTTTTTTTTTTTTGTGTGTGTGTATTTGAATTTCTGTATAATGAAGACTGAATGTTAGTTGCTATGCATTATCTATAAATATAACACACCACTGCATCAATTAGTAAAACAAATAATAATAAGAGTGTAATTTTGCTTTAAATGTACTGTATAAGGGAATATGAGTACAGGGTGTTCATGAAATTTTCTGCATGCACATTACAACGAAACATTGTTCTAAAAGATGAATAAAGTCATTCTTTATTGGAGTGTATGACAACTTTAAGATTAACTTGTGCAGTATCAGACATATAATATGTGAAATTGAATAAACACACCTACTCGTTTGCGACCAAACAAATACAGTATCGCGATATAAATAGTAACAGCAAAATAATGCCACTGCAGTAGGATATTCAATGAGTGGTTCACTTTGAATTTGAGAAAGAATAACTGAAATGATGTGCATTTGTTCCCAAATTCGATTAGCGAATTAATTGTAGGGAATCATTAAGTTAATGGCAACCGTGCTCATGTATCAGACGGTCTTTCATATTCTATTACTGTAGGCGCCATGCTTCTAGTGAGCTTCTAGTCTGAACCACTCCATATGTTCAGGTGAATATATAGTTGTTATTCGATGCGCTACAGAATCAATTAATAGTCCAATTGTTACGTCATAATGGAAAAAAATATTCCGCTTCGAATAAAACGTTTTCGATGACTTATTTAAAAAAAATCGCCCCTGTCCCTTTAAATATAATAAAATGCCTGCCCATAATCGCCTATCAATCAATCTAAGGGACATCAGGCTATCCCTCCCCACCAGCGCAGCCGCCATCGCCGTTCGCACTTCTACAAAAGATCATAAAAAAGAGCTGGGCCTAGACTGTGTCGAGCCAGAAAAATCTCTCCCGAAACAGCCGTCCAAACATCCGATTTCACCCCAAAACGTCCAGACCTCGCGACTCCCGCGCAAACCTCGAGCTTATGTGCCGCGTGCATTTTAAAAGCGCGGCCCAGATCGCCTGATTGATAGGGAGTCGGAAAAGAAGATTTTGAGTGACAGCTTACCTTAGTGCCAATCTTCGTCACAATGACAAGCGGCTGCAGCAATCGGGACCCGCAGTACTTCCATGTCGTCATAACGTAACGGCACGCAGGCAACTTTCCTCATGAATATTTATGATGTGGGAGGAGAAATTACGGTATAGGGGAAAAAGTGCTCGCCCCCAGAGACTTCTATGAGGGGGTCATGTGTAACATGTTTAAAAATGTGTATTTGTGTGTATACGTTATAAATGTGTACAGTTGTTGGTAATTTTCAGCAGTCATTCATAGCGTTTTATAAACTAAATATTTGAAAATGGTGAAACAACTTTATTGTTTTGCTTTCCTTTGCAGTTGTGTACAGTTCTGCCACTGCAGAAATAAGTTAACTGTATATAAATTGAATATAAGTGACCCATAAAATATAATATTCATAATGTGAATTAGATATTTCAATGCCATGGTGGGTGTTTTCTTTTCGAGCTGCCTTCATCCATAATATAAATATATAAAAATATAATAACAGAAAATAATCAGAAACTATTGATTCTGGATCATCCAACATGCCTAATAACTAACCCAAAAGTGGTTTAACTCAAAAAGAGTTAAATAAATTGTTTTTTTTTTAAATAATTATATATATATATATATATTTATACATATATACACCAGAGAACTTAAATTCTGGAAACGCTGTCCACCCCCGTAGTCTCTGGAGTTTGGCAAGTTCTTCATTGAAAGCTTTCTCATACTCTGATCCTGCATATTAAAGACCACCATACACTCAATGGGGCAGGATTAATCATATTCAAATCCATTGCTATGAATGGAATGTTTTAATGTCATTCGGCTTATGAAATGTATTTCATACCAGCTCTTTGTGGAGTATTCACAAATCTAGTCAAGAAAGAGTCTCTGTATTGGATCAAACTGAAGTGCAGATTTTACAGCAGAAAGCAAGACAAGCACAATAGATCTTATAACTTTTAATAACTATGAATTCTACTACTATAATATAATTCAACTTTGTGTATGATTTATAGCATTCTTGTTATAATTCTACTTCGCTCCAATGCCTTTTGAAATTCAAATGAACCAATATTCAAATTTGTAATAAATTATAAAAAATTATAAACGCAAATGATCTCCATTATGCCCCTGGAGTTTGCTAGTTCCAATCCCAGGGTGTGCTGAGTGACTCTAGCCAGGTCTCCTAAGCAACTAAATTGGCCCGGTTGCTAGGGAGGGTAGAGTCACATGGGGTAACCTCATCGTGATCGCTATAATGTGGTTCGTTCTCGGTGGGGCACGTGGTGAGTTGAGCGTGGAAGCCGCGGTGGATAGCATGAAGCCTCCACACACGCTACGTCTCCGTGAAAACGCGCTCAACACGCCACATGATCAAATGTGTGGGTTGACAGCTGGGCAGCTGGGATTCGTCCTCCGCCACCCGGATTAAGGCAAATCACTACACCACCACGAGGACTTAAAAAAAGCACATTGGGAATTGGGCATTACAAACTGGGAGAAAAGGGGGAGAAAATCAACAAAAGAAAAAAAGAAGAAAAAAGTAAATTATAATATTCATGATAAAGAATATCAAGGTACTTGGTTAGTCCACCCTCTTGTGGTAAACATCAGAATAAGTGAGAAGATAAAATGACTTCAGATTTCACAAGTCAAGGCTTTGCTACAAATAAACCCACATAGATTCAGCACAGATAAGCAGAATCAAATATCTGTATTATGAGAAATTTTTTACAGAAGCTGTATACATAAAATACACGTTCACTTTGTTGTTACAGAAAGTTAGCTCTTATATTCAGACATATTTTAGATTGATAAGATGTAAAATACACTACCTCATGTTTTAACAGCATGGCATGTCTGCATTAAACTCTTCTAAAGCTAGCATGGATTAATGCAGTGCATATTTTAGGTCATATTCATATTTTCTACGAGGAAAATAAGGCTGTGTATCCCAGATGTTAGAACTAGACATTAAATTAAAAACAGAAAGCAAATGGACTGTAAAGAAGGAATAATATTATATAAACCATGCACAAACTTTTTTTTACCGACACCAAACTAATGCATTTTATTTGGGGAGGGGGAATAACAGAAGCATTATATGAAGCACAACAAGGTACAAACTTCTTATAGAAATGTATATTTAAAAGGCAAAACAGAAAGATTTAAATCTATGAGTAAACCTATTTCAAGAACAATTTAATCTCTGGCTATAATGTGGTTATAGCTAAAAAGTATATAAACATGAGCTTGTGGACGCTATCTTTATGGTAATTTATCACTTGCATTGTCTTACAATATCGTGATATCGAGCAAAATCCGTCTACCAAAATGAAGGAGGTTGCAAAAATCTAAGGATTACTCTTTATTTGTAAAATACGGATTGATGAAGGTGTTGATTGCAGGAAAAGTGGCATACCTTCAGGCGACTCTCCAACTACATATGTCTGCACCTCTTCATCTAAAACCCCAGTCTGCACTAGAACTGGGTCCTTCAAATGATTAGAGCTTGGAGCATCACCAGTCACTTCTGCTATACCAGCTACCATTCACCAGTTACCAGCTTCACTTACATAGGCTGATGTTCTCAACAACTGGAGGTTCCTCAGTTGGTTCAGGTGAAGGTACCTCTGGGATGAGATAAGAGACTGCTGCTTATTCTGGTGTTGCAACAACTTCTTCAAGAGAAACTTCTAGAAGGGTTGAAACTTTAGAGATCACTACTGTAGCTTCAGGAGTGGCTTGGCTTTAGAAACAGCTGTGCCATCGTGCACCTCTTTATCTAACACTTTGGTTTGCATTTAAACCAGATCAGTCAAAATATTGGAGACCACAGGTCTCCAACTGTTTCTGTCAAATCAACAACCTTTTCAGCGGCGCTTACCAGTGGCGGCTGCTGGTCTTTCAAAGAGGGGAAGCTCATTTTCGGCCTACATTATAAACTTATTTACCCTATTTTTTGCACTAAATCAATCTTAGGTGTTGATCTGCCCTGCTGTTTAATTCTAATTTTTTCCTCGTAAGGAAGACTTTCAAATGGCTTCGCCAAAATCAGGTCGACAATATTAGCACTGTCTGCCATCGTGCGCAGTTTCACCCATACTAACGCTAGCCTAGCCTACTGTATGAATGAATGAAATGAGCGAACGAACGAGCGAACGCTCTAAAACAAAATATATTAAACTTGGTAAAACTGAAACAAGGAATGTGGTGTATAATTGTGTGAAATGTATTATGCAAATTGACTAGCAATTTCGCCAAACAAATATAAAGAAATAGGTTGCAGCAGTTTGTCTTTCGACTACACTTGAGAAATCCATGATGGGACTGAGCTGAAATAGCTTCAGTGACTTCTTATAGTACAGATTCAGCTGTCAATCAAAAGGAGATGCAGTCTTTCGACAGATCCTCCAATCATCACGCGGAAGCCCGGAGTCCGGGCCAGCCCACTCCTCATTCACTCCCAGAGACGCTGAGCGTCCGTGGGTGGGATATAATCGCAGCATTTATCCAATGACCGTCTATTTTCAGAGCACTGAAAAAAACTGTTCAGAGCAGCCCCATTGAAGTCAATGGACGCTCGGCTTCAACAGGGAAATGCACTGACGCTACGGGAATGTATGAGAAGCAAATCCAGTCAGCCGACCTGCTATATGTAATGTAGCTGATTCTGAACGAACTCGTCTTCGAGATGAACGTGTTCTAATGCATTTTTAGTCAATAAATTGTTTACACAATAGTACATATTTAGCCATTATTTTTTTGACATTATAGGGGAAGCTGAGCTTCCCTTGCAGTCTTAAAGAAATCCCCACTGGCGCTTACAGGCGCCGATATAGTCTTGGGATGTTCCTCACTTGGCTCAGGTGAAAAACCTTCTGGGATGGGGTCAGCAACTGCAAACTCCTGGAAGGGTTACAACTTCACCAGATCTAACTTCTGAGGATTCAGCAGTGGAAAATACCCAATCTCTTGGCTAGAAGATGGTTTATCTGCATGGACAATTGAAGACAACATAGCATCCTCAAGTGGCAGGAAGAGACTCTAGAGAATGTATGGATTAAAGAAGCGTTGTAGGATCATGTGCAGATGCCACATTTACATAAGTTGAGGCATTGGTTGCTTCAGCCACGGGAAAATAAAATTTCAGGAGTTGCCATAACTTTGGAGGTAGCCATACTACCAGGAGTGTACACGGTTTAATTGCTAGCAACTCATTTCTGTGTAAATGTAGAAACAAATACATCTTTAGATACAGAAGTGACTTCTCCAAGATGGAATGACTTCTGTGGCATCTGTTCAAACAGAGTTCAGAAACCGAAATTATCTCTTTAGTCATATCACCTTATTACCATATCACGCATTAGGGGAAGGTTTAGTTTCAAAGGCAGTTCTATTCTCTGCTGTTGCTTGAAGAACATGGGCATCCTCGGCGGCTATGGTAGCCTCAGTTTTAGAAGAGTTGTGAGTTGTAGGCCTGGCTACTGCTCCAATATCTGCAATGACTTGAGATCGTCTTTCATCCACAAAAGTGGTAGCTATTGACAAACCTTGCACAGCATCTTTTGCTGGAGGGATACTGGTCATACTTTTAACTTTTGCAGTGGGAATAATGTTGGCTGTGACAGCAACCTTAGCATCAGATTGGTTTGGTGTGGCAGGTTTGGTAGTACTTGCAGCAACTTTCAATGCAGTGGCAGCAATCACAGCCTGCTTCCACTATTTATTTTCCCTAGTCTTTTGCTGCAGTAGTTTAGCAATATCAAGGAGAGTTTTGGGTTTTGCCATTTCTAAGGTAATGATAATACAACACACAATATTAATACTTGTATTTTGTGACTTTATTGCTTTAAAAAAAAAAAAAAAAGAAGTGATGCGACACAAATCTGTACTTCCTTGGAAAGTGCTTGTTATATGTACACTGTTTACTTTTTGTGTTCAAATGTTTAACTTTAGAGACTGTGAACATTTACCTTTAAAACCCTTATGCCAAGCACTCTGGAAGGACATTATTGCGAACATCCCTCACAACAGTACTCAGGACGATTACTTATTTTGTATAGAAAGCCATAAGGGTCAAAATTCACGTTTTTTTTTTTTATCGCCGTATTAAGATATGAAACGCCGTTTTCTAAACGCCATGAGTCATTAAGTAAACGGTGTTAGGCGTTACAAAAACGCTGTACGCCATCACGCCTTAAGTTAATGCATGTTATTTTAGCTCCTCACATAACTTAATAAGCCTTCATTTGCTCATGTACATAACTCCTCCTCTATCACGATTGAGGGATCTATGGCATGTCGGAGGATTCAAATCATTAATGACAAAGAGAACCTTTGTTTCACATTGCAAACGCACATTAAATAACTGCAGCCAACTTTTGGCTAAGCTGGATATTCGCTAACAAGCCCCTATTTACTAACTTTAATTCACAAATTGGTATTCACTTACTGCAGTGTGTGTGTGTGTGTAATATTACAGAATCAGGGTTGCCAACTCTCACGCATCTGGCGTGACACTCACGCATTCAGCCTCACCGTGAGATTGAGGCTGAATGCGTGAGTGTCACGCCAGATGCGTGAGAGTTGGCAACCCTGCAGAATAATGCCGTTTACTTAACGCCTCATGGCGTTTAGAAAACGGCGTTTCAAAGCTTAATACGGCGATAAAAACCACGTGAATCTTTACCCTTATGGCTTTCCATACTTTTGGGAAGCGTAAACATGCAGTTTTACGTGAAAGGTATCCCTGAAGAACGTGCAGAACGAAAACAGCGCGAAATACTTCAATATAACGAACAGTACGAGATGACAACATTGAAATAGTAAAATATAACAATGCAGGCAAAGGAAATGTGACAAACAAGTTTTTATCCTTTCGAAGCTTAACTCTTGCTCTCTTTCGACTGTGATATTTTTTCATAGGCACCGCTTGTTTACTTGTTAATCTTGAATGAGGACTGCTCGAGCTCAATAGCCATATAGTATAATATAGAAGCTGTTCAAACAGGATTAAAATGACTTTTATTGAACAACGCCCGCAGAAACAAACACAAGCAGGATTGCTGTACAACAAAGAAAAGTATAAGTATAATAAATTGATAAAAACGTTGCGTAATCGAGGTCTGAAATGCCACGCCCCTTAACATGCATAAAGAGAGAATAAACGTTGTCACAGGACACTGTCACTGTGGTCAAGACATTTTTCTCAAGAACTTTCTCTTTTCACAAGACCAAATGGCTCAAACCGTAAGAAAAAAAGTGGTATTTATTTGAAAAACAGTAGCAAATTTAGGAAATCTGGAAATTACCCTTAAGTACAGGTTGGCATTTAATTTAACCTGCTATGCTACATGTTATATATATCGTAGACGATTTTAAAATATATTTAAGATTGATTAAACATGGTTTGACACCATATTGAATATTTGTACTTTAGTTTATTTTAATTATTTTAAAATTGCAATTTATATTAATAAAAAAAAAATTGACCTTAAAGGGATAGTTCACACAAAAATTTAAATTCTCTAATTATTTACTCACAATCATGCCATCCCAGTAAATGGGGACCAAAACTTTAAAGGTTCTAAAAGCACATAAATGCAGCATAATTGCAATCAATATGACTCCAGTGGTTAAATCTACATCTTCAGAAGCAACATGATAGGTGTAGATGAGAAACAGATCAGTGCTGTAAGCGATTTTTGTTTTTCATGGAAAGGTATGCACATTTCTTTACTACTCCCGAAGGGATATTAATGAAATAAGTGCCCTGATCTCTCACGTCTCTGACAGCTCTAGGCTCTGTAAACGGCAAACAAAAATGTGTCCATGGTCCACGGACAATGACACTTTCTGCCTGTCAATCATTTTGCACGTTCTCATTTTATAGTTGCAGCAAATTATTGAGGCATAATGCCACTTTTATGCCATGTTGCTCATAACGGTTGTCAGTTGACGGGCAATTTTGCTGCTGTTGTTTTTGACAACCTTATTTGGTATCTTTGGAGTGCAGGTTTTGGATAAAGGGGGTGGCTACTCCAACGGTTCAGTTTGTGGAAATTCTAGAACGGTTAAAATCGCTTACAGCACCTTAAAGTCCTTTTTTACTATAAATCTCCACTTTCACATTCTTCTAATATTTTTTGCCGATTTGCATTCTTTGTGCATATCGCCACCTACTGGGGAGGGAGGAGCATTTAGAGTTAAAAGGACTTAAATATTGATGTTTCTCACCCACACCTATCATATCTTTTCAGAAGACATGGATTATACAACTGGAGTCTTATGGATTATTTTATGTTGCCTTTATGTGCTTTTTGGACCTTCAAAACATGAATTGTATGGACCTTCAGAGATTAAATATTCTTATAAAAATCTTAATTTGCGTTCAGAAGTAAGTCAAACACATCTGGGACGGCATGGGGGTGAATAAATGATGAGAATTTTCATTTTTGGTTGAACTATCCCTTTAAAGTATGCCAAAAATTGAAACTACCTATGTATCATAATATCAAATGAATACTACCGTATTCCTTGACTTAAACCATTGTAGTAAACTTTACATTTATGCATTTGCAAGAGGCTTTTATCCAAAGCAACTTACAGTGCACTTATTATAGGGACAATCCCCCCAGAGCAACCTGGAGTTAAGTGCCGTGCTCAAAGACACAATGGTGGTGGCTGTGAGGATCGAACCGACAACCTTCTGCTTACCAATTTAGTGCTTTAGCCCACCACTCCATAAATGAGAAACATTGTAAGCAACAATACTATGACAAATAATAATGATGTTTTGGACAACCATATTTACCTTGGTCCAATTGAGTTTTATTTGCAACATTAAGACAACACACTGCTTCTACATTGATAACAATACACTGTCATCAACTTATTTACTTCTCAAGTTGTAATATATTATACTCCATTCAAAGATTTAAACATAGACATATATTACTGTTGAATCAATGGGACTTTGCAAATCATCTGGTTTTAAATGTTCAGTGTGGGAGATATCCGATGGGGCAAAGTTGGGAAGGTCAGGATAGAAAGAGAAGAGGGGATTGAAGATAAACATGTGACCATGTCCCCTTGCATCATCTAAAATATTATTCGAGAGGGGGTTTGGGAAAGTGACCCAGCAAAAACCATTCAAAGCACTCAGAATCACTCTCTCACGCATTGACAAACACAGAAAGACCAAGTGGACTTGCTGGCCCCAAAATAGCTGTTCACCTTGATCACTCTGACATCTCACTTGCACAGCAGTGGAATATTAATATGTGTTTTGCATCTTGACAAACAACATACACAAAAATGTAATGATACAGATCCCCTGCTACAGTCTAAAAGGAAACAGCACATTTCTCAGGCTCAGTAGTGCAATAACTGGGGTGTAAACTAACAAAAAATTGTAAAATCCACACAGCCACATTTGATCATACCATGTAAAACAGTTGTCTCTTTCTATGATGCACATATTTGGAAAACTTTTCAGTAGATATGGGTTACGATTGATCCCTTTTGCTCTCTGGTTTAGGATTGAACTGATTGTTGTAATACCATTTCTACCTACAGTAACCTTGCAAACCTGTAACACTATATTCCATCTTGCTATTCTTTGCAGACAATGAAAAGCAAATAAGAACACAGTTCAACAAAATATTAACTCTTGAGATCTCTCTTTTTACAAATATGACAGTACTACAGTGTTTATCACTATGCCTAACAACAGTACAATACAAAAAATCAAATACATTAAACCGAACTGTGAACTCAATTGTTATGCAGTATTAACTTAAATATAGCACTATATATTAAATAGCTTATTCTGAAAACTAAAAACTCAGGGTAAAATTGAAGAATCTCTTTATGAAAATAAATTTGCGGAATTATTGCTCAGACTTATAAACTCATGCTGGAACATATTTGAGCTTATCATAATGGCCTTTTAGGAGCGTTTCAGAGATACTCTTGTAGTCTGTTTTTTTTAGTGCATGTTATATAAAATAAAAAAAATACCCCAATTAATTTTGCATATATTAAAATAATCGTTTTGCAGAGTTTGTGGCCATATTCAGCCAAAACACTTAGATTATTTTTTATCCTAACTTGCTCAGGTTTAATAGACCCACAAAAACAAACATCTAGACTTCATTCAAGTGTTCAATTGTCACCAATATCTTTCAGAAAAATGAAATGAAAACAAATAAACAAGTTGTTTTAGACACTAGAGAGGTTTCCCTTATCAAAACCTGGGTTTAGTTTTTAGTGTTAATGACTGAAATAATGGAATAAAATGCTGAACAAACATTAAGACTATAATGAGACTTTCACTGGAATGGCACATCGCTTGGAATGCATGTTTATTCTAGAATGAATCTGTGCATTCTAGAATAAAGAGTTCTGAGGCACTCCTGTTCCTGGAGTATTTTTACTATAAGCAGTAGCTCTCTGATCAGAATGGATAGAATCTTTAAGACTTACAGCATCCTGAGATGTCCACCATTCAATTACAGTACATCCTTTTACACTCGCACACTAGACTTGTCTTTAAATGGTACCAAGGACATAAAAATTAATCTGGATCACAGATTAAGACTGTTGCAGCTTTCTGCAAACTCGCACAATACACACATTCACACTCTGCGACTCATGATACTGGGTGGAGTGGGATTGTCACATTAGGCTGGTGGGCTTTCACCACAGAGGAGTAGCGGATATGGAATCTGGGGGTCAAAAGGTCAGGTCACACAACATGGGTCAGGGTTCGTCAAAGAGCTGAAGGTCCAGTCGGACCACAATTTCTCCAGTAGGGACTTCGTGTAAAAGCAGACGCTTAGTGATAGGGCCTTTAGAGCCCTGGTCCTTCTTAATGTCAGCCAGTCGAATCTCCGTCCTGCCCAAGAAATCTACCAGGACAAGGAAGAGGAATAGGGTGAGAGAAGTTGTTGTGTGGCTGAACTGCTATACATTATTTACACTTGAAAGCGGCAAAGAAAAATGAAGTTAAGCCACAGTCACACTATACTTTGCACACCATTCACTCCCATTCAAATGCATCCGAACGTGGGAGACCAGAAAGGCAAGCTCACGCTTAGAAATATCGCATTTCGCTGCAAAAGAATGGAAGAATACAAGACCGAAACATCACACCTCTTTGTTAATACAAAGAATACTTATTTAAAGATGGTTTTTATTGTTGCAGGAAAGTGAGTAGATGGTATAGTTTACCATTCTGAATATAATATTATGTGTCTTTCGTGGTGTATTATTTATTAAAATAAGAAGAACTCCCACGTTACATATTATATCCTGGTCCCTTGCGCAGGCAAAAAAAGACTAGTGTGACTGCCCCTTAATACGAAAAAACAAAAGAGCAGGATGTGTCATATATATAAGACAAGATGTACATTTTACTGTTTTGAATCTTTTGTTTTTAACTCATTTTCCATCATGTGAAGCTATTTATGCACTGATGTCAGACTTATCACGGAGCGTGTTTGCATGATATGCCGAAAATCTGCTTTTTTTTTAATAATCCGACAAAGCAAGAAAACCGCATTTACATAAGATTTTAAATAATTTTGTTATTTTGTTTTTGACGTCAAACCGCGAAGAGGCATGTGCGCAACACTTGCGCACATTGGATAAGCCAGTAAGAACGTGCTAGGCGGCGGCGTTGTAAAGGAAAGACGTGTAATGCGTTTATATGACCACATATGTTGTCGGCTTAAGCATAATCGGTGTAAGAACGTGCATGTAAATGCGCTCAATCACTCATTTGTTAATGAATAACCTTACTCTTTTGGTTTGCATTAATCAAGCTCTGAATAAAATGATCAATAATAAAAAAAATAATAATCTAATAAAGTACCTTTTATTTATAAAATATTGAACCCCTTAAAACGCTATGTGGGGTGCTATATTGCAAAAAAGTTGACGCTTATAACGTTAAAGTCTCAGTATACAGAAGTCAGACTTGTGAGGTATGATTTGAAAATTAGATAGAGATAACTATCACTTCTGCATTTGTTACTTAAAATAACAAAATAAGGCCTCAAAACATTTGCATTGAAAACTAGCACTCCCTTGAGGTAATGGGGTAAACATATTTATATAAAAATAGAAGTCCTTAAAATAGCACCTAAATGGACAAGTTATATACTGCATCAAGTTAAAGCTCTCATTCTCAGCGACTGTACATATCATTTTGTTGCCCAAAAATCTTTCACAGTTTGAAAGATTTTCAAAAGAATAAAGTGAAATATGGTTTCTGTAAGTGATGTAAAACAAACATCTCTTTTATGCTCCAATAACTGCTGCTGTAAGCCCCAAGTAGCCCAAACCTTTATATATCTGCTTTTACCTTTAGGGAGTTCTCTAAAGATTTTGTACTTTTCTGTGAGCTTGCTTGGCTGAATAATCTAATGTTATATCTTAGATGTCCTGAACAAAATATGCCATCCATTTTCTACCCAATTTGTCATGTCCAATTCCCAATGCTCACTAGGTCCTCATGGTGTCACAGTTGCTCACCTCAATATGGGAGGTAGAGGACAAATTTCACTTGCCTCCGCTTCTGAGACAGCCAGCTCGTGCATCTTTAACACATGGCTTGCTGGGCGCGTTACTGCAGAGACTTGTCATGTCATGATATTCCCCGCACACAAATTACAATGCGCCAATCGAGAGTGAGAACCACTATATCGCAAACAGGATGAGACTAACCCATGTGACTCTTCCTTCCCTTGCAACCAGGTGAATTTGGTTGCTTAGGAGGCCTGGCTGGAGTCACTCAGCACACCCTGGATGTCAGGTGTGATGCCAGGTGGGTTAGTCAGCGTCACTGCTTGCTGAGCTACCCAGGCACCATAATGGGTGGTGCTTGAACTGAAAATTAGACTGAATGTCTATGGACAAGCACATCTGTGAGGGCTAAAATTTATTAAAGTGCCACCTACATTTCAGATCTGTTTATTGTGATGGAATGTGAAAAAGAATAAATTAGACTTTGCAAAGTGAGGTAGAGTGAACAGAAACAAAATTACATGCTTACAAAGTTGAAGTTTAACATTTTTTTTTTTTTAAATCTGATCTGTTTCTCATATGTTTACAAGTACATACAATATTATTTATGAATAATTAGATTATATTTTGAAATAAAAGTACTAGATATAAAAAAAATGTTTTGGTCATGTTGCCCATCCCTAATACTAACCGTCCGGGGAGAACTGATCCCTTTCAAACACAGTGACACACAGCACGTCCTGCTCCAGGTCTTTGATGAAGAACTGGCAGTTTGAGTTCCATTTGGGATTCAGGGTGTCCTGCAGCGTCTTAGTGATGTGACACTGAGAGCCCATCGTCACTTCACAGTATGGGTTACTCTTACCTGCACACACGATGGACATTTACGGTCAATGATCCTTACAGCCCAGTAAAAGTAACCTTAAAGTATAAACCAACATCTATATTTCAACATGACTTTACCATTTGAACGGCAGGGCTTCAGCTCAATGCCTTCAACAATGTTCACCATTAGCCTTCCAATACCTGTAGCCCTCTGAGACCTCACTGCAATCATATTATGAACACAGAACTAATGCTCAGTATATTCAAAGCTTCATTATTGCAGTATAGTGTTAATATGAAGTGTGTAGAGAGATCTGTGATACAGACCAAGGTAGGCTTTCTCTCTCTTCTTCTTCTCTGTTTCGATAAAGAGCTCAGAAGCTGCTTTGATCTTCTGCACCCATGCAGTCCTGTGGGATTAAAGGATGGAGACAGGAGAACATCATGTAGCTATGTGTGATTAACAGCTTTAATGAGAGATCTATGTATATGCTCCTTGAAAATGTCTGTGTATGCAACAATGTAGAGCCTACGTTAATGGAATGTTTAACCCAAAAACCATTTACTTCCTCATGTCATTTAAAAATTAATTTGACTTCCCGTGAAACACAATTATTGCTAACACCATATGCTAGGCAGAATTTTTATGCTTCACATTCCCATACAATGAAAGTAAAGTTAAGCTCCAAACTGACTGAGGTTTAGGCTAGATTAGGGTTAGGTTTAGCCTAACCCTGTGCGCAACATTCCAAACACAAATGAGAATCAATGGTATTTAACATCATTGATGTAAAACCTTAATGCACAATATTTAAATGAACATGTTTTGAAAAACAGCACTACATTTATCATGTTTTTTTAGTCATTTTTAAAGCTTTTTTAAGTGTTTAATAAAAACAAAAACAGGGTTTTACCTTTGACCTTCATTAATGGGTTTACTATTCTTATAAACAGTTTTTATTTGAGTGTGTGTGTAAAGCACTATTTGGATATTTACATTAATGCATATCCAAAACGACACACAAATGAGGAGTTCAATAGAAACTATTCATCCTAAGGAGGCAGTAATACAAAGCTGCAAATTGCTTGGAGAAAAACAAGTAGAGAGGAAGGTGAGAGACTGTAGTGAACAAGAGTGAATTTAGATTTATTTTTTTATTTTATTTAGTAGAGAAAGACAGTTTTTGCAATAGTAGGATTGGGTCAAGTGCTCGTGAAAGAGATGTGTCTTCAGGCTAGAGAATCAGCAGCTCGGGTGAGGTTTGGAAGGTCATTCCACCTGCGAGGAATGGATTATGTGAAGGTCTGGGAAAGTGATTTTGTGCCACTGCGAGATGGTACCTTGAGGCGGTGCTCACCCTCTGATCTTAAGCTTCTGGACAGACTTGAAGTAGCCAGTGTATAGAGGGGGGTGCGGAGCCAGTGGTTGTTCTGTAGACAAGCATCAATGCCTTGAATTTGATGGGACCAACCATTGGCAACCAGTGCAGTTTGATGAAGAGGTGTGACGTCCACTCTCTTGGGCTCATTAAAGACCAATCATGCTGCTGTGTTCTGGATCGGTTATAGAGTTTTAACTGTACATGCAGGAAGTCCTGCCAAAAGAGCATTGCAGTAGTCCAGTCTAGATATAACAAGAGCCTGGAGTTGTGTAGCATGCTCACATAAGAAAGGTCTGATCTTACTAATGTTGTACAGCACAACAAATATGCATGATCAGGTTGTTCTTGCAATGTGGTCTGTGAAGTTGAAATGATTGTCAAACACTAACCCAAGATTTCAAATATTTAACGTCAATTCGCACGGGATAAGCGATGTTTGTAAAAATAGCAGAGATGGGTGTGGCAACAGCATTTGCACAATGATGTCACACGTTACTGACTGACCTTTCAGAAAATGTAAACTGTGCTGATTAATTATGCAGGAAATATATGTGAAACATGAGCATATACTGCATCTGTGCTTATTAGAAGAAATTGATTGGAATATCCTGGCTAAACCGAACTGGTGACATTAACAAGCCTGTACTCTTACATTAAATTCTTGAATTAAAAATATGAACAATACTTTCACATTATCTAATTTTATTTGTCCCTCTGGAATTTACACTGATGAGATAAAACATTATGACCACCTGCCTAATCTGCTGTTGGTCATCTGTGTGCCGCCAAAACAGAACCAACCCGCCAAGGCATGGCCACTACAAGAACCCCTGAAGGTGTCCTGTGGTATCTGTCACCAAGACATTAGCAGCAGATCCTTCAAGTCCTGTAAGTTGCAAGGTGGAGCTGCTGTGGATCGGACTTGTTGGTCCAGCACATCCCACAGCTGCTCAATCAGAGTGAGATCTGGGGAGATTGGAGGCCAGACTAACACCATGAACTCTTCATCACGTTCCTCAAACTATTCCCAAACAATGTGTGGTGTGGCAGGGTGCATTATCCTGCTGAAAGAGGCCACTTCCATCAGGGAATACCATTGCCATGAATGGGTGTACCTGGTCTGCAACGATGTTTAGGTAGGTGGCACATGTCAAATTGATGTCCACATGAATGGCTGGGCCCAGGTTCTCAGAGCAGAACACTGCCCAGAGCAACACACTACATCCACCGGCTTGTCGTCTTCCCACAGTGCATCCTGGTACCATCACTTCCCCAGGTTAACATTTACATTTATGCATTTGGCAGATGCTTTTGACCAAAGCGACTTACAGTTCACTTATTACAGGGACAAACCCCCCGGAGCAACCTGGAGTTAAGTGCCTTGCTCAAGGACACAATGGTAGTGGCTGTGGGGATCGAACCGACAACCTTCTGATGACCAATTATGTGCTTTAGCCCACTACGCCACCACTCACTAAACGGTGTACACGTACATGGCCGTCCATGTGATGTAAAAGAAAACAGGACTCATCAGACCTGGCAACCTTCTTTCACTGTTCCAGGGTCCAGTTCTGACGTTCACATGCCCATTATAGGTGGTTTCAGAAGTGGACAGGAGTCATCATGGCCACTCTGACCGGTCTGCAGCTACACAGCCCCATACGCAGCAGGGTGTGACGCACTGAGTGTTGTGACACACTCTTCCTGTAACCATCATAACATTTTCTGTGAATTGTGCCACAGCGGACCTTCTGTCAATTCAGACCAGAGAGCATAGCCTTCGTTGCCATCGTTGGCCTCATGCATCGATGAGCCTTAGGTGCCCAACACCCTGTAGCCGGTTTGTGGTGTGTCCCTCCTTGGACCACTGTCAGTTGATACTCGCCACTGCTGACTGGGAGCACCCCACAAGCCTCACCGTTTCAGAGATGCTCTGACCCAGTCATCTGGCCCAAAAATGTGGCCCTTGCCAACGTCACACAGGTCTTTACTTCTGCCCGTTTATCCTGCATTCAACACATTGACTACAAGAACTGATTGTTAACTTACCATCTAATCTACCCAGACCTTGACATGTGGCCTTGTTAGTAGATGATCAATGTTATTCGCTTCACCTGTGACTGGTCATATTTTTTTCATCTGTGTATGTTCTGAAATACAATCTCAACTCAGTTTCCCGCATTCACTCTGCTCAAATCATAATCAAAAACTGCTAGTTTCTCTTTTATGGGTAAATAAACACTCAACAGCATAAAAAGCTTGAGAAAAACATGCATCGGTCCAAACGTAACAGTGTTTTTTGAAGATGTGAAGCTTGTCTTAAATTTTCTGGCAATATCTCTTGTCCAACGTTAAGAAACAGCTATATTTAAAGGGCTCAAGGGCTGAATCTTGCAGATTTATGGAGTTTTTATCAACAATTCAATCTGCACTGGATTAATATTACTAGGTTATTTTTACACCTAAGGTACTACTGATGTGCTAAAAATATACTGTAATTTATGGTGTGTGCATGTATGTAAATACCGTTCGTTAATGCTCTCAGCGCGTATGGTGTAGACTCTGTCGATGTGAGATATGTGGAATATGGGCTCATCTCCTGAAGGATCAGTGGGCAACTTCACCAGAACCTCATTCAGAAAGATGGGCTGCAGAGGTTGGGTCAAAGGTCAAGGATCAAATATCATATTAACAGTCAAAAGGTTAATGCATGTAAATGAGATCTGAGTGAATGACTCACCGTTTTGTACATGCGATACTGGAGGTGGGATTTCGAACTGAAGACTTTGTCTGTTCCAGACGAGCCCAGAGGTTTGATGATCTGAGTGAGGAGCAGGAAGTCATTAAACAGGAAGCCGAAAAGCTCCTTGTTGCTCTTGGCTTTGTAGAGTTTACCACTGTGCAGGAACTTCCGAGGGCCCAGGCAGTTTGTAACGGAGTTGAACACAAGTTGCTGTAAAGAGAGAGAGAAAAGCTTGAGTTTTGACCGACATGTAAATGATCATGAGAACAAATTCAAAACAGAACTTTTACTTGTTTATGATGATACATTTCAGTGGTGTCGAGGGGAACATTCTGTCACTTTCCAACATATTTGGACAATATGGAAATATAAGGTGCAGTGTGAACAAAGCCTCTGACTGTGTGTATACACTATGTTTGCGTTAACATACCTCTGACAGCCCCTCACACTGCACATGTGCCTGGATCCACTCCAGCCGGTCTGAGTTCTCTTTCTCACGCACACCTTCATTGACCTGCGAGCACAACTCCTCTGCCTTCTCCAGAGCCAGCCGCAGGTGACTGTGATCCGGGTGGCTTTCAGGAGTGTTTTCTAGAATCTATGTACAGGAGAGAAGGGAAGTGAGATGAAGGGCCTGCCTGATGATAAATGTGCAATGTTTAATACATTTGTTTAAGGATTCATAATACTGGTGTTAATGAGTGCTTTAGAAAGAGTATGATATCAGTGGCAAGGCATGTTGATTCTTGATGATTAGGGAGTTGTATGTTTACATATAAGAGGCTATAAATACATTTTTGATGATGAGGGGGTATCGGGTGACTCTCTGCATGGGTTTGAGCAGGAAACTGGACAAGGGCATTCCCTTACAGCCGGGGTCCATCGCCAACCTCTGTAAAACATACAAACATCCCATAAATGCCTACAATACAACTGTTACTTCAAAGAAACAACAAAAATCATTAGGGGTTCTTGCTGAGGCAAGAATCACTATTATTATGTCTACATACAGTGACAAGAAAAAGTATGTGCACCCTCTGAATATGCTGGTTTTCTGCATTAATTGGTCATAATATGTGATGTCATCTTCATCATAGTCACAAGTATAGACAAACACAATGTGTTTAAGCTAACAACACACAACTTTCATGTCTTTATTGAACACATCCCTTTAAACATTTACAGTAATGTGTAAAAAGTAAGTGAACCCTTGGCTGTAATAACTGGTCGATCCTCCTTTGGCAGCAATAACCTCAATCAAGTGTTTCTGGTAGCTGCAGATTAAATATGCACAACATTCAGAAAGAATTTGACAATTCTTCCTTACAGAACTGCTTCAGCCATGTAGGATGTCTGGTGTGAAGTGCTCTCAAGTTCATTCCACAACATCTCTATTGGATAAAGGACTGGGCCACTCCAAAAGGTGTTTTTTTTAAGCTATTCTGCATTGGATTTAATTCGATGCTTAGGGTCACTATCCTACTGCATCACCTAACTTAGCTTCAGATGGCGCACAGTCATCCTGACATTATCCTGTAGGATATCTTGATAAACTTGGGAATTAATTTCCCGGTCCAGGCCCAGAAGCAGCCCCAAATCATGATGCTACCTCCACCGTATTTCACCATTGGGATGATGTTTTCACGTTGTTATGAGGTGCCCTTTTGACACCATACCCCAAACAATTCAACCTTAGTTTCATCAGTCCAAAATTTCTTTACCAGTAGCATTTTGGAGTGTCAAGGTGGTCTTTGTCAAACTTAAGGCATGCAGCAATGTTTTTGTTGGAAAGCAGTGGCTTCTTTCTTGATGTCCAGCCATGGACACCATGCCTGTTTAATGTTTTCTATATAGTACACTCATGAACAGAGATGTTAACCAGGACAATGATTCCTTCAAATATTTAGCGGTCACTCTAGGTTTCTTTTTAACCTCATTGAGCATTCTGCGGTGTGCATTTTGAGTCATCTTGGCTGGACGGCAACTTCTAGGAAGAGCAGCCACAGTTTAAATCATCACCATTTATAGAAAATTTGTTTAACTGTGGACAGATGAATATCGATGCGCTTATAAATAACTTTGTAACCTTTTCCAGCTTTATGCAAAGCAACAATTCTTGATTTTAGATCTTCTGATTTTTTTGTGAGGCCGTGTCAGCAGATGCATCTTGTGAATAGCAAACTCAAAAAGTTTGAGTGCTTTTTATAAGTCAAAGTAGCTCTAACCCTCACCTCCAATCTCGTTTCATTAATCAGATGCCAGGTTTGCCAACTCCTGACTCTAATTAGCTTTTGTTGATTTCATTAGCCTAAGGGTTCACATACAGGGGTTTTTCCAACCTACACTGTGAATGTTTGAATTATTTATGCAATATGCACAAGAACAATACAATCATTTGTGTGTTATTAGTTAAAACAGATTGTGTTTGTTCCTTATTGTAACTTATATTAAGATAAAACCAGATTTTAAGACAAATTTACACCTAAATGAAGGTAATTCCAAAGGGTTGACATACTTTTTCTTGCCACTGTATCCTAATAAAGGAACTTCAGCACATAACTCGTCCCTCACTATTTGTGCTACTGCAATGGATGATACGATACTTGTGTACTATTCCTCACAGCCTTGCAACCATCCACAATGCTGTAGCGCTGTACTTTATATTGGCAAACAGCACTCAAAAGTTTTTCAGAAGATGTAAAAATCTACTATGAATAAGCTTTTATATATATATATATATATATATATATATATATATATATATATAAATAAATAAATGTAAATTCGCAGCTTCAATAACACATTAAACAAATATAAGGTATCGCAATAAAAAAAGGTAACTGGATACTTTCGGCTACTACAAAGGGATTGTTCCCCCAAAAATGTAAATTCTCTCATCATTTACTCACCCTCATGCCATCCCAGATGTGTATGACTTCTTTCTTCTGCTGAATACAAAGATTTTTAGGAGAATATCTCAGCTCTGCGCAACTGAATGGTGGCCAGACCTTTGGAGCAACATAAAGCACATAAAGGCAGCATAAAAGTAATCCATAAAACTCCAGTGGATTAATCTATGTCTTCTGAAGTGATCTAATCAGTTTTGGATGAGAACAGACCAATATTTTGCTCCTTTTTCACTGTACATCTTGGCATTGCAGTCTCTAGGCACGCAGTTTCTTCAAGCTCGATTATATTTCCTAGTGCTCAACACATGCGTCTCACCCAAAACTGATTGGATTGCTTCTGAAGACATGGATTAAACCACTGTAGTAGTATGGATTACATTTATGTTGCTTTTATGCGCTTTTAGGAGCTTTTTTGGTCACCATTCACTTGCATTGTATGGACCTACAGAGCTGAGATATTCCTGTAAAATTCTTCCTTTGTGTTCACCAGAAGAATAAAAGTCACACACAACAGGGATTTCATGAGGGTGAGTAAATGATGAGAGAATTTTCTTTTATGTATGAACTATTCCTTTAAGCTTCACAATATATCACCCTGATGACTGGTTGTCTTTCTCACCTTAACAAACTCTTTGAATTCAGGAACCTCGTCTGTTTTCTGCTGAATGAGAGTGGCGCCATTGAGCTGGCAGCTGCAGAAGCGGATGTATGGCTGCATATGAGGAAGCTGAGCCGTCAGGATGTCACCAATCATCTTCACCGGCATACGTTCACCTGACATCTTCTTCCTCACCCGCAGTGCCCTGGATACCAGAGAGGGGCATTATGATTAGCCACATAACAACCATAATATGGAATTACATTCAATCTATTTTAAGATTTGTACAACCATCTCTCTAATAGCTGTGAAGTGTGAATATTTCATGTAATGACCTGACACTGCATTACTTTAATAAATACTCTAATATACTGCAATCTCAATTTTGGCTTCGAGTAACAAAGGAGCGAAAAGCAGGAGAATAGTCAAGGGGGTTCATTGCATTTTGACTAATGAACTTGAGGTCAAGAGTCCAAATATCTTCACTTTATCAACCAGAAGGGGGCGTACTTGAGCAGCTTAATGTTGCACATTATCAGCTCTTTCCAGTTGACAAAGATCATGGCCACCTCCTTCTCCGTCAACAATTCCGACTCCAGCAGAGGCTTCTGGAAGATCTGAAACCAAACCATAACACACGATTTAAATATACTTTATATATTATATAATATAACTGTATCAAGGGCGTAGATTTGCCTTGAACATTGGGAGCATGAAGCATGTTTTCATTGAACATGGTATAAATAACGGGGGATTACATCTACACCCCCGAACTGTATACAGATAAGTTTAATGCCAAAAAGTCATTCATTACTGATGAATACGTGTTGCATTATGACACAATTCTCCCCTCAAGTCTTAGTTTAATCTCAATCTCATTACTATAATGATGAAAACAATACAACTGTAGGTACAACACAATTGTAAGTATACGTAAATGTAACATTTGTCAACTAACTTTAATTTATGCTGATGTTAATAAATAAATAATTGCGTCCAGAGTTATCTCATAACTAACTATATTACAGTAATGAGACTCAGATTTTTTTTATCACCAAAATAATGTCACAATGCAAAAAACTCTTAATGGTCTCAAAATAGGCATAATTTTCTTTATGTAAATATTAATTTTGGGGATGTAATATGACTGTGGTATTTCTTTGTGAGATAAGCACCATTAACTATATTATATTCTCATAAAATCACATTACGCAGCCAACAACCATGCCTATACTGTTAACCTTAGCCTGGCTAGTGGTCCGTTTGAACTCATTTCCTGCTAGCTTTACCTCAGTGACTAGCTGCAGGTCATTGACATAGTTCTCCTCTGTAACGATAAGTTCGTGTGTGTAACCCTGTCTCTTCCGTTCCATTGGTGTCAGCATGTCAAGGAGGTGGAGGTCGGCACACCCTGTAGAATGTACAGAGGTCGTGCACAGTCAAATCACACAGGCTTAGATTAATATGTTAATAATTAATCAGCATGTTAATTAGGCTGTAACTGAAGAAGACAAAAATCTAGCACTACTGTCCTAAAGTAAAGAATACAACAAAATCGTATTGTTCACTTTAGGACAGTTAGAATAATAATGGAAATTAATGCTTTAAAAGCACTTTCGTCTTAAAGGGATAGTTCGCCTATCATTTACTCATTTACCCTTATGCCATCCCAGATGTGTATGACTTACTTTCTTCAGCTGAACACAAACAAAGAATATTTCAGCTCTGTATGTTCTTTCAATGCAAATTAATGGTGGCCAGAACTTTGAAGCTCCATAAACCACATAAAGGCAGCATAAAAGTAATCCATAGGACTCCAGTGATGCAATCACTTTGGGTAAGAAAAAGATTCTTTGGGTTATTCAATAATAATAAAAAGAAAGGTTAAATATTGATGTTTCTCACCCAGACCTATCATATCACATCTGAAGACATGGATTAAACCACTGGATTCTTACTATTACTTTTATGCTGCTTTAATGTGATTTTTGGAGCTTGAAATGTCTGGTCACCATTTACTTACATTGTATGGATTTCCAGTGCTGAAATATTCTTCTAAAAATCTTTGATAGTGTTTTGCTGTAGAAAAAGTCAAACACATCTGGGATGATATAAGGTTGAGTAAATAATGAGAACATTTTCATTTTTGTTTTATAACATGGCTTCTTACAAAATAATAAAACAAACAGACAATAATAAAAAATAAAAAAAACTCAAATTTAGTGGTCATTACATCTGGCTGAAGAATGCTTGGCCAATCTGAATCAAGTATTCCAGGGGGCCATGTAATAAAGCAAATTCATTTCTTTTTCACATTTTTAATTTTCAATTAGAAAATGCCTGCCGGCACATTTTTCAAGAAATACTGATTCCGGGGCGTGGGTAGCTCATTGGTAAAGAAGCTGGCTACCACCCCTGGAGTTCGCTAGTTTGAATCCCAGGGCATGCTGAGTGACTCCAGCCAGGCCTTCTAAGCAACCAAATTGGCCCAGTTGCTAGGGAGGGTAGAGTCACATGGGGTAACCTCCTTGTGTTTGCTATAATGTGGTTGGTGGGGCACGTGGTGGGTTGAGCGTGGATGCCATGGAGAGTAGCGTGAAGCCTCCACACACGCTATGTCTCCATGGCAACATGCTCAACAAGCCACACGATAAGATGCGCGTGTTGACGGTCTCAGATGCAGAGGCAGCTGGGATTAGTCCTCCGCCACCCGGACTGAGGTGTGTCACTACGCCACCACGAGGAATTAAAAGCGCATTGGGAATTCCAAATTGAGGGAAAAAAATTAAATAAATATGGATTCCTCTATATTTGCCCAAGATGTGGCTTGCATGTTACTGTGCATTCAAAAACCTTGAGTGATTCAATGATTTGAGAATGACATTTATCTGGTAGCAGATTGAAAATAAACGACCAAGTCTGCAGTTGCCATGGATTTCTTTAATGGTTATACATCAAGTTTTTTTTATAAAGGTTGTATGACACTTTCTTTAAAGCTAGGAGCTGTTGTATATAGTTGAGGTTTTAACTGTACATTCATTTTATTTTTGATAAAATACTTAAATAACCAAGTACAATAGTTAAAGTTTTGGACACTGTTGTGAGAGATTCAGAAACAGATGCATTTTTACACAGTATTGCAGATATTGGATGAGAATGAAGCATTTGTGCTTCTGTAATCCAAGAATGCTTATAGTTCATTTAAAATAAAATAAAACCTCCCAATAGACTGATTGTGGACATGATGGAGAGTCCATCCAGCCAATAATAAAGCAGCAAACCTCCAATCCTTTTACACGGTGGAACATAAGAAAGCTCACAGTTATGGAATAAACTTGGAAGGGAATTTCATGTCTTTGTTTCTCAGCATTAAAATTACAATACTGTTATGAGGCAGATAAAAAATAGAAATAAAATCAGAGCTTATGTGTTGTCCGTACAATATTGCAAGTGTATAAATGAATGCAGTGTTTTTTCTAACAAGCAGAAAAAACACATTGGATGATCTAATGAAATTCTTCTTATATTTATAAGAAAATCACAGTCCAATTTTTATTTGACTTGTAAACTTCTATTTATTCATAAGCATTTGTGATTAGAAGGGTATTATTCAAGTAGATTAATTTTCCCTTGATGCTGTTTGCTCAGTTCAATACAGTTTCAGTCAAAGCATGACAAATTTCAAAATCCGACAAAGTCGAAAGTTTCAACAGAATTTGGTGGTACTTTCATTTGTACGTTTTCCAAAAAAGGACTGTTTTTACTACATACTACAGTGGATATTTTTTTAAAACACTATGCATAACATTTTTAATCATTATAAAAAATAGTGAGCCATTTTATTAAGAGCAACTTGAAATATATTGTTCTTTAAAGCAACGTCAACGTTTCAGAAATAATTGCAAATTCAATCAACACAAGGACAGTAAATTATAAAAGATTAAGAATACAAACCAAAGCATTCATTCATCTACATGGGAAATACAATTATACAGGAAATTATCAATTAACCCTCAGAAACTCCAATTATTCTTATGAACAGGTGAGGGAACCCTTCACACTTGCACTACTCCCAATAAAACGTGTACGTACATTTGTCTATCACTGTACCATTATGCTTAAGTGGCAGTTGTGCAGTTATTTTTTGGTTTGCAACACCAATTCTCAACCCTGTCAACACAAACACTACTAAACAAACATTAAACAAAAACAATAAAAATCAAGCACACAACACAAATCTATTCATCCACTGTTTTGGTATGAACATGTAACAAACAATGACACATAGAGGCATGTGACTGGACTGGATGAACGGATGAATGTCCATCCTGTCCGTCAAATTGATTGACAGCACCTGTGTGTACTGGAGGGGTGAGGGGAGGGGGTTGTTCTGAATGACACACAATAGTATTCTACATGTCCAAACATATCCAACCTTTTGTCGACACTTAAAATGTCACATATTTTAGGATAATTTATTGTGACTTGTTTTGATTTTGGCATCAGAAATGGTTAAAAGTACGCCATTTAATGTGATAAAATAGGATATGCAGAACACATCACTTTGTCTCAAATCCACATATCAGAGATCTAATGAGTTTGCAATGACACTAATAGCACGCAAGTTATGTCACATGTTTGTTACTGCACCCCGTTACGTCATGACTCATGAATAGTGGGTCATTCTGTGGTGCTATGATCCTATGAGGAATCAGGGAGGGGTAGAGCTTGAAGGAGCAAAAAGCGTGCATTAATAGGATGGAGTGGTGGAACTTAACACTGAATGGAACCATTTTGATCAGTCACTTCAAAACGGCTTTTTACCTACAGAGGCAGGGCTTTGGGACTACATCACAGAAAGCCACAAAAGGACCCACTATCCAGCATTTTCATTTGATTAGTGTTTAAATTCATAACACAAATTCAGTGTGAATGATTAATTTCATGAATTTGTAATTTGAAAAACAAAGGAAAGAAATCCTTCAAATATTAGGCATTCTTGTTTATTTAATTGCTTAAATGCAAAGGATGCTGGCTGGAAATTTTGGCGAGTGTCTAGGGTTCGGAATATTGTTGTTAACGATTGCTCTCTGTAGTATTTGTCTCTTCTGGCCACAAAGCCAGCTGGGGGGGGGGGCAGTCACATGATCAATGTTCCATCTCCCATCATCCCGCTGGGCACAGTTTAAGGGATAGTGGGTCGCTTTGAGGACTTTCGAGGCTGAGTGGGATATGGGCAACATAAGAGTCCTAGAAAAAGGAAAACACAGCACATAAGCAAAAAAAAAAGAAAAAAAAAAAAATCCACAATGTGCAATACTCTTTACGAGCTAGGAGAACTAAAATGGACTCCGCAAGACACTTTTCACAGGACACCACAATGACAAGGACACGAGCATGCAGGCTGAGAGAGAGAGAGATGAGGTCGTTCTACGTAATGCTCTACAAAATGGAGGTGAGGGGTTGCTTGGAAAGGAGGGGCTTCAGTGTGGCAGAGGATAAGGACTGGTCATTGGATGCTCTATAGCTCACCACACCACGAGGAGATATCTTAAAACTAACTTTGAGAAGGTCCTCAAATAGGCTGCAATGTTTATTATGGAAGTGTTGTACACTTTAAAGGAATAGTTAACCCAAAAATGAAAATGCAGTCATTGTTTACTCACCCCTCTGTTGTTGTAACCCTATATCTATCTTTTTCTTAACACAAAAGAAGAAATTGTGAAGATATTTGGTACTCTGTGATATCGTACAATAGCAGTTTATGGTGACCACCTCTTCAAGCTTTAAATGAGACCTATTATGCCCCTTTTTACAAGATGTAATTTAAGTGTCAGGTGTTCCCAGAATGTGTCTGAAGTTTCAGCTCAAAATACCCCACGGATCATTTATTATACCATGTTATAAATGCCTATAAATGCCTTTGGGTGGAATCAAAAACACGCTGATTTCGTGTGTGTCTCTTTAAATGCAAATGAGCTGCTCCCCACCCCCTTTCCGGAAGAGGGCTGTGCCTTTACAGCTCCTGCTTCGGATACTACAGCAACAACAAATCAGAACCTATATGACTGACAGCGTAAATACCGGAGTTCAGCCATATATGTATGAATATAAATATGTCTCCGTGAATACAATCAGAGACAGTGGTACCTTTAGCTGCATTAGCCGTGGAATCAGCTAACAAGCACATTCGGAAAGGTGATTTGGAAATATTCACAAAATATAAAGTGTGATACTTACATCTTCAGGATATAAAGCTGGAACACGAACAGTTGGTACTGATCCATGCTTGAGAATAAAACATTATGAAAATCCTGCTTTATATTGACACTCATTCACAAAGCACTCTGGTGTAAAATGATTTGCATAAACATACACACATTTTTGCATGTTTTGAGGGCACATTTCCTTCAAAAACAAAACTTGTCCACTGCGTCTTCAGTGGCTCTGATGCCGGGAGAACACGAAGACACTTACGTTCACTTTTACAGCCAACAACAGAACACTTATGACACTTACGAAGCAGAGACATTATTCTTCTCACTGTATCTGCTCCAGTGCGGAAAAAATGGCGGACTGTGTGTAGATCACTCAGGGGAGGATCTATGATATTAGGGTGGAGTCCGAAGTTTTTAGCTGAAGCACTGATGCATTTCTATGTCCAGCCTTATATTTTTGAAAGTTTTTGGACCGATTCACAGCGGACAGAGTTACCTGCTTCATGCCGAAAATAGAAAACAAGCTATCAATAGAATAAACCGTCGATTGTCACAGCTGGTTAAGAGAAAAACTTTGATTAACATAGAAAATATACATTATATAGTGTGTCATTTGGTGCCAGGTTAGAACATGGTGTGACTGTGGCTGCCTGTGTTTCTGTTTGATTTCCGAGTACTCCATTAAATAAAAACAAGGCTGGGCATAGAAATGCATAAATTCTTCGACTATAAACTCTCCAGACATGTTTAATAAGTTCTGTTCTCTGTTTTGTTTGCAGCTGTGTTGTGTTCTGTTGTCATATCACTGTGGCAGACCTGTTTTTGGACAGGTTTTCGCTTGAATGCCATAATGTCGTGAGGGGGCTGCATGAACTCTTGCTCTCGTGCCATATCATGAACGTGCAGAGGAGATCAAGGGTCAACATTCGATTTCAGTTTGTTTCTCACCAAGCCTTATCATATGCTTTCAAAACACATGGAATCATTTATTAGACTTCTGAAATCTTTTGCATTATTTTGAAGCTTGAAGAGGTGGTCACCATAAACTGCCTTCACTGATCACAAACGTTTTTCACAATTACTCCCTTTGTGTTAAGAAAAAGAAAGAAAGTCAAATAGGGTTATAACAACACAGGGGTGAGTAAACAATGACTGAATTTTCATTTTTGGGCGAACTAATCCTTTAACTGGATCTAATTGACCAACTTAAAATGTTTGCAAAGGGAACTGAATTTATATGATATCTTCAATTCAATTACGCAGGATAGAGAGAAGTATAGCGAGAGTGTGTGTTTGTAAGATAGGAGAAAAGACTCACATTGTTGGCTGGGGTCTGTGTCGGTGGTCAGCTTGACGTAGTTTGATGGGAAAAGGCCGACAGAACCATTCAGCTCTCCTTTCCACCAATCAGGATCCTCTCTGCTCAACACGTTGATGATTTGGCCCTTCCCGAAAGGCAGCTCATCATCGTTTTGAGCCGTGTAGTCATACATGCCAATCACCTGGCACACTGTGGTGGGCAAACACAGACAATCAATCAATCAATCAATCAATCAATCATCAATTAAGATACACGAAAACATATCTTTCAAATATATTAGCATAAAATGTACAACTCCAACTGCAAATTTTGCCTTTTTCCAGAAAAGAATCAACATGGAAAAATTCAGCAGCTTTAAATATTTATGGATTTAAACTGTGGTTGGTTTTCTGGACGTAAATTGAATTAGGGTAAACGGTATGTGTTGAAATTACAGTGTAATCTATGTACAGGTTTGACATTTTGACAAATGGATATTTAATGGCCACTTCAACAATACGGATCTAATAAAAAAATAAAAATAGCAAGAATGCTAGAAAGCTCTAAACATTATAAAGTTGAGGGAGTTCTGCAATCAGGAGTTGGCACAATGTTCTAATGTAGGAAAATGACAACACCAGCTTTTGATATTTTTTATTTTTTTTAATTACTTAGAAAAATAAATGCATAGTTGACCAAATTAGATACGTTTTTAATCAACATTGTTCAAATAGGGATCCAACTATCCATGCATGCGAGCATGTTGACAAAACACCCTTTTAAGGCCTCGATATACTGCATACAGAACAGAACAATGAATGGGTGTGACGTTATTTAGAACAAAATCTAGCCACAAATGAGTTATTGAGCTCGTTTCGGTGGTTCATCACAGCTCACCTGGGCAAACTTTAAGGAAAACTTCTTATTGGTTGCTAAACACCTTCTTACTGCCAATGGCCCACAATATCATTAGATGTGACCTGGAGCTCCCCCTACTTTGAGGCTGACAGCTAATTCCCGTTCACGGCGTTCAGTAAGTCAAGATCAGTCAACATGAACACACCGGTGGCAGTTATTAGCGAGCTGGAGCAAATTTACCTAAATCTGTACGATGGTTCACGTAAAGACATTTTCCAAGAACATGTCATGCATTCTTTTGTTTAATTAGTCTACAAAGGGAATCAGATCTACTCAAATACTCTTACATGCACATTCACTCTTTTGTTTTATATGCTGTTTCACTCATGTGCCTTCAGCAGTGAAAGCCATTCACACATCTGCCCCTAGTAAGATATGTAAGCCTATCATCATCCTCTTGTCTGTATTTTTCCCATTAACTCTCTTTTATACACCAATCTATGCAGTTGTATCAGTGTCATCATAAATTACAATAAAAGTGTGTAATCGGTGCATATTAAAGCCATGTGTGTTAGCATCATTAATTCAGAATGTAAACACAAATTTTCTACTGCATATATATTACTTTAAATCATCATTGAGTGGTTAAAACAACTTCTTTTACTGACCTCATGTGAATTCTGCTTGTAGAATGAGGCATAAAGTCATTGATAACACATTTTGATGTCACTTTTGTAAAGGTTTTACTGAGCATCCTCATATTTAAATGTACTTCAAAACTCCTCCCACAGCGGTGTGGCGCATGTCTGAAAGTTTGCAAGCAGTATACCGTTTCGAACTTATTTTACAACTGAACGAAGAACAAAGAACTTCTCCGGAAGTATCTTGGGGCTTTTATGGTGTCTATTTACCTTTGCACATCCCTGCAAACTTAGTCTTATAATAAACTACATGAGTAAATAAGCTTTCATTAAGTAAAAAAATTAAGACATCATTCAACTCCTGTATGCCCTGGGAAGCCATTTTTTTTCTTTGACTTGTACCTGCATTGGGTGTTGGCAGCTTGGGTGGGATTGGATCTGTGGGTGTGGTTTTATTGGTGCTGGGGCTCAATAATTTCACATAATTAGCTGGAAACCAGCCAATCTGACGCTTCTTTCCTCTTGCCTGCAGAAATAAAGAGCAGTGGCCGATTAAGTGAATTTCAATCAGTTACAGCACAAAATCTTAACGAAAGCAAATCAGAAGGACAACAGTTATGTCTCGCTAATAGCCATATCGATATCAACAAACAAGTACTGAAACAAACAATGAATGTCATAATTGAATAAAACCTGTAAATAACAAAAGGAAACATTACAGAGAATCAATAACATGCCGTTTCTATAACTACAGTGATTATATCAAAAGCTTTTCTGGTATTTGGCAGAAAAACTTGCAAAAGTTGTAAAAGGTTTGTGTTAATGTGGCAGAAAGTGTGGGTGTATTTAATAGCTTGTCTGTTTGTGTTTTTCCAGACCTGAAGTTCTCCTTCCCACCAGCCTCCTGGGTTTTTCTTGCGAATGAGAATGAGCTGGCCAGGTGCTAAAGTGAGCTGCTCTGTCCCGGTAGCTGTGTAAGGGGCAATCACCTGGGCAATCTCTGAACACAGAGGAGAGAAGAGAAGGGCTGGACTATAGGATCAATCTCTCATATACATATCTACCAAATGAGGTTTAATGAGGATTACGATTTATTATTATTCACAAGATACGAGTTGGAGACCAGATGTATGTGCCCATGGGGCACATTTCCATAGTCACATTTTGCTTTGCATGACCTTGCTTCAATTTAGAACACTTAACTCTCTAATCAAAATAACAAAATATGGATTAATATATTGTTAGTGATGACAGATTTAGATACAGTAAATCCCCATGAGGAGTCCGTGATTTTTTTTATTTGACGTCTAGAGGCTGCTGTTATATAACCAAGGTGTTCTAACTGTAGAATCCTCCAGTGTCGGCCACAGAGGAACAGGGAGGAAAAATCATAATTAAAAAAAGAATCTGTAACTATCGGCATCGATTTTTACCGATTAATCGGCGCCGAATAGATTCGTTTTGGAACTATCGGCACTGATTAATTGTAATACCGATATATCAGTCTACCTCTAGTTTAAACAAAAGAAAACCTTCTGAAACGTTACTTGGACAACAACCATTTGCAAACATGAAATCCTTATGGTAGAGATTTCAAGGTTTCACAGTATTGTTATTGCATGGTTATCAGCACCCACCTGGTTTCTTCCCTAAACTTCCCGTTTTTCCAGCAGATCCCAAACCCTAGGCAGAAAGACAGAACACAGAATGCTTTTATACTGATTTAATTGGTTTAAAACTTTCCATCCATTATTTGACTACAACAAAAATGCTCCAACCAAGGCTGTGCAACAGGTATAAATTAACATTCAAAACTTAAGTGTCTATCTGACTAAATCCTGTGCCTAAAAGCCAGACATTAAAACTAAAGTTTTTTTTTTTTTTTTTTTAAATATGAGTAACTCAGATTATTCAGAATGCACCACAGTTCTGATTTTAATAAATTATTTGTACTAATTATCTATGCCAAGGTTTCCCAAATGGGGATCATATACCCCCCCCCCCCACCCCCACCAGAAAGAACACAACTTTAACCAACACATCAATTGTGTCTATGCAGGTTCAGCCTCTTTCTCTCTCGTGCATGTGCGGTGTATGTGTTTGAAAGAGACAACGCTAGAGAGTGAACGCTCTAACCTGATGAGAAATACGCACTTTTTAATGCAAAAGTAAATTACACGCTACTCTGCATACAATGTTATAACATACAAATGACTTTCATTATCAGCAAAGCAATCATATTAAAAAAGAAAACCTTAGTCATTAACCTGACATTGTTTGCCCCATAGTCCATTAAGCAATAGCTGTTGGCTGTACCTCCTTGGCTTGCACGGTTAACCAATTGTGCATTGGTTTGGTTCACTGCAGAGCCGACCGGTTGACAGAGGCTTCTGCTGGGTCCAAAATTTGTCGTTTAGGCAGCTAGCTAATATTTCCTTGCACGGCTATTGAAACTTTTAATATTTAAATAGAATGTCTAATTTCCTAAAGATATTTCTATTAGTAAAGGGAACATGACCCTCACCCCGTATTATAATGGTTGCTACAGCCCTGGCTTTGTTACTTCATCCATCCATCCATCCATCTTCAACCGCTTATCCGAAGTCGGGTCGTGGGGCAGCTGCTCCAGCAGGGGGCCCCAAACTTCCCTATCCCGAGCCACATTAACCAGCTCTGACTGGGGGACCCCGAGGCATTCCCAGGCCAGTGTGGAGATGTAATCTCTCCACCTAATCCTGGGTCTTCCCCGAGGCCTCCTCCCAGCTGGACGTGCCTGAAACACCTCCCTAGGGAGGCGGCCAGGGGGCATCCTTACCAGATGCCCAAACCACCTCAACTGACTCCTTTCGACGCAAAGGAGCAGCGGCTCTACTCCGAGCTCCTCACGGATGACTGAACTCCTCACCCTATCTCTAAGGGAGAAGCCCGCCACCCTTCTGAGGAAGCCCATTTCGGCCGCTTGTACTCGTGACCTAGTTCTTTCGGTCATGACCCAGCCTTCATGACCATAGGTGAGGGTAGGAACAAAAATTGACCGGTAGATCGAGAGCTTTGCCTTTCGGCTCAGCTCTCTTTTCGTGACAACGGTGCGATAGAGCGAGTGCAACACCGCCCCTGCTGCCCCGATTCTCCGGCCAACCTCCCGCTCCATTGTCCCCTCACTCGTGAACAAGACCCCGAGGTACTTGAACTCCTTCACTTGGGGCAATACCTCCTTCCCTACCTGGAGTACGCACTCCATCTGTTTCCTGCTGAGAACCATGGCCTCAGATTTAGAGGTGCTAATCCTCATCCCAGCTGCTTCACACTCGACTGCCTAGCGATCCAGTGAGAGCTGAAGGTCACGGACTGATGATGACATGAAGACAACATCATCTGCAAAAAGCAGCGATGAGATCCCCAGCCCACCGAACAGCACACCTTCCCCACCCCGACTACGCCTCGATATCCTGTCCATGAATATCACAAACAGGATTGTGACAAAGCGCAGCCTTGGCGGAGACCAACCCCCACATGGAATGAACTCGACTTTGTGCCGAGGACCCGGACACAGCTCTCGCTTTGGACGTACAGGGATTGGATCGCCCTAAGAAGGGACCCCCCCACCCCGTACTCCCGCAGCACCTCCCACAGTCTCTCCCGGGGGACCCGGTCATACGCCTTCTCCAGATCCACAAAACATATGTAGACCGGATGGGCATACTCCCAGGCCCCCTCCAGGATCCTTGCGAGAGTAAAGATCTGATCCGTCGTTCCACGGCCAGGACGAAAACCACATTGTTCCTCTTCAACCCGAGGTTCGACAATCGGCCGAACCCTCCTCTCCAGCACCTTGGAGTAAACTTTACCAGGGAGGCTGAGAAGTGTGATACCCCTGTAGTTGGCACACACTCTCTGATTCCCCTTTTTGAAGAGGGGAACCACCACCCCATTCTGCCACTCCTTAGGCACTGTCCCAGATTTCCACGCAATGTTGAAGAGGCGTGTCATCCATGACACCCCCTCCACATCCAAAGCTTTCAGCATTTCTGGTCGGATCTCATCAATTCCCGGGGCTTTGCCACTGAGGAGCTGTTTGACTACCTCAGTGACCTCCCCCAGGGAAATAGAATCTGATCCCCCATCAGCCTCCAGCTCTGCCTCTAGCATAGAGGGCAGGTTGGGATTTAGGAGTTCTTCAAAGTGTTCCTTCCACCGCCCAATAACCTCCTCGGTTGAGGTCAACAGTGTCCCATCTTTGCTCTATACAGCTTGGATGGTTCCGCGTTTCCCCCTCCTAAGGTGGTGGACGGTTTTCCAGAAGCACTTTGGTGCGGACCGAAAGTCCTTCTCCATGGCTTCTCCGAACTCTTCCCACACCTACTGCTTTGCCTCCCTCACGGCCGAGGCCGCAGCCCTTCGGGCCTGTCGGTACCTTGCAACTGCCTCCGGAGACCTCCGGGACAACAAATCCCGGAAGGCCTCTTTCTTCAGTCGGACGGCTTCCCTGACCACCAGTGTCCACCACGGTGTTCGAGGGTTACCACCCCTTGCGGCACCTAAAACCTTGAGGCCGCAGCTCTCCACCGCGGCTTCGGCAATGGAAGCTTTGAACATTGCCCACTCCGGTTCAATGTCCCCAACCTCCACAGGGATGCCTGAAAAGCTCTGCCGGAGGTGTGAGTTGAAGATCTCGGGGACAGGGACCTCCTCCAAACATTCCCAGTTCACCCGCACTACTCGTTTGGGCTTCCCAGGTCTGTCCAGAGTCTTTCCCCACCCCCTGACCCAACTCAACACCAGATGGTGATCGGTTGACAGCTCTGCCCCTCTCTTCACCTGAGTGTCCAAAACATATGGCCTCAGATCCGACGACACGATTACAAAATCGATCATCGACCTTCGGCCTAGGGTGCTCTGGGCCGAACGTACACTTATGAGCATCCTTATGTTCGAACATGGTGTTTGTTATAGATAATCCATGACTAGCACAGAAGTCTAATAACAAACATCCACTTGAGTTCAGATCGGGGAGGACGTTCCTCCCAATCACGCCTTTCCAGGTGTCCCTGTCATTTACCACGTGTGCATTGAAGTCACCCAGCATCACTATGGAGTCCCCTACTGGGGCCCTATTCAGGACTCCATTCAGGGTCTCCAAGAAAGCCGAATACTCTGAACTGCTGTTCGGTGCATATGCACAGACAACAGTCAGAGTTTTCCCCCCCATAACCCGTAGGCATAGGGAGGCGACCCTCTCGTCCACCGGGGTAAACTCCAACGTAGTGGCGCTCAGCCGGGGGCTCGTGAGTATCCCCACACCCGCCCATCGCCTCACACCCTGGGAAACTCCAGAGAAGAATAGAGTCCATCCCCTATCCAGGAGTACGGATCCAGAGCCAAAACTGTGTGTCGATGTAAGCCCCACCAGATCCAACTGGTAACGCTCCACCTCCCTTACCAGTTCCGGCTCCTTCCCCCCTAGTGAGGTGACATTCCACGTCCCCAGAAATAGCCTTTGCTGTCCGGGTCTGGTCCGTCGAGGCCCACGGCCTTCACTGCCACCCATATGGCAGCGCACCCGACTCCTGCGGTTTCTCCAATGGGTGGTGGGCCCAAAGGATGTTACTTCAATGAAAATTTATTTTTAAAGATTGAAAATGTAAATATTGGCTATTATATAGACTAAATATTGAATAAAGTTATCAGGGAAATGAAAACAGAAATGACAGATAAAAAGACCATTTAACCCTTTATGCTCTGAAGGTGTTTATAAAGATTTCCTTTTTCAGCAGCATACCCAAAATTAAAGGTGCTATATGCAAGATTGACAGCAAGCGTTTGAAATGGGTACTGCAGTCCAAATTCAAACTATTGGAGAGTTGTCTGCCCCGCCCCAGACTCGAAGCTCATGCGGGTTGCCAGAATGTTGATACAATCAGCCAACTCAGCATCTGTTTTAAAGGAATTCTGGGGTTTAAGCAGTCTCCATCTTCCAAAGGAATCTCCAGTATTTATCCTTGTTATACTACGCCTCTGGTCATGGTGGATTTTAGACGGATGGCGAGGCTTTTTAGGTCGGGTGGTCAGATCGTTTGCTGGCTTCCATGGCTGCAACACGCAGTGTTGTTTGCCTGCAAACTTGTTCAAATCTGGCAACTTGGCGGTGATGAAATACTATTGGTGAGTGGCAGTGGGCGGGATCACACAGGCCAAAACATACAGAAATTCCGTCCGGAATGGAAACCTCAAAAGTAGAATAATACTAGCTGTAGCATTGTTATCGGAGAAGCCAGTATTTCAACTTAGAATGTTTCCTAATTATCTAATGACATATTAAAGTCATTTTATGATTTAGTACAGTACAAATATTACATATAGCACCTTTAAAGGCTTATAACTAAAAAAACAAAAAACAAGGAGGGTCAATCCTTTGGTTTCATTGTAAAGAAAACTTTATAAATATTTTCATTATATAAATTATTATACATTCTGAAGCTCTCACCCTAAGAAACTACAAAAAAAAAAAATTTGCCAATAACCTTTTCCTTATTTTTCAGATTTTTCAATTATATATCTCTGGGTGTAAATAAGGTGGCACCAAAAAACTTATTTTGTATTGTTCCCAATCATGTCAACTGTGATTTTGTGTTGATATGACAAAGCAAACAAAAGTTATAGCATTACAAAAATGATTTATCCTAGTGTCCAAAATAGTCTTCATGTGTCCACAGAATGAGTGCCTTTTGACTCGATGAGTCTGCATTATTGACTCTGTGTCATGTAATTGGCACCATCTCCTGGTGGCCATATGTAACAGTGTTTCGTGTGGATTATCTAATGATCTGTGCATCCAATTTCCCCTTGTGCTCGTTTGAAAGACAATTACCTCTTCTAATTAATGGCATGTGATATTTTATATTCCGTTTATATTTCGTATAAGCGAAAACGCGGCATATAAGTAACACCAACATAATTGCTGAAGACATATACTTAGCTATTATATTTTTGTCTGTGAGTAAAACAAATAGACTGGTTTCATTCTAACAGCTTGTGGCAGGACGGAGGGCGGGGCCGGGTCGTGATACTACACACCGGTCCCGTATTAGGCTAATTATGCCTCCGTGAGGTTTAAAGGCTGACTGCAGAGGGCCGTGCGGGAGAGAGAGATCGTTAGCGGACATGTCCGTCATGTGTGTTTGTGTTGTCTTTTAAGTTTTCCATTAAACTATGATTTATATTGTCAAGCCGGTTCTCGCCTCCTCCTTTCCCATCCTTTAACTGTTTTACACAGCTTTTCAACAATATATGACATATGGCTATTTGATGAGTTTGATGTTTTTACTGATTGCAATAATATATACAGTGCAAATTTGTTTATAAATTATGCAAATTTCTAAGCAGTTGTTCAGTTTTGGTCATAATGGCTGCATACAATAGAGAGTAGAACTTCAAAGCTTTCAAATGAAACCTATTTTAAGTTGGTCAAGACTGTAGTTACGAATATTTTGTATTAATATTTTTTTTTTAGCGTTTTACTACTGTGATGGATAATGATTATATGATGTGGTGAAATAAGTAGAATAAATGTATAAATATTATAAGAAAATCATAGATATGTAAAAAAGGTTCGAAACATTTAGAAAAGTTGACAATACTTAAAGGTGCAATATGTAACAATTTTCATGCAATATACGCCTTATTTTTTGCCAATGTGTGAACGGCTTGTAATGCAAAAAAAATTCAAATTTGCCCTTCCCAGACTTCCTAGGTTGCCTATTAAAGTCTGTAGATGGATTATTATGCGAAGGGAGCGGGTTATGCACGCTGCCGAGAGCCTTGCCTCAGTGGTTCTCTTCCGCTATTCAAAAGCGACTATCTTAGATGAAATCCAGCAAACGTCCAGCTCCCAGCACAACACCGACTCCTACACAAACTCAAAGCAAAAAAAAAACATTTATGGCTGCAGTTCACTTAACGTGAAGCGTCACTAATAACAAGGGTTTCTGAAGCTTACATACTGCACCTTTATAATAGCGGGGATTACTTCAAGTAAATTAAGGTAAAAGGGGTTTAGCTGACAAAAACAAAAAAAGAAAGTTTGGGAACCCCTGCTCTATGGAAATGTGCATATAAAGTATTTTCTTTCACTAATGATGCTTTTATAGATGGATTTCAAGTCATTACCTCAGAATCTTTTAGTTTAACATAATTGGACGGGAAAACTCCAGTCTTCCCGCTCACTGTGCCGGTCCACCAATCTCCTTCTTTCTTTGTGACTGTGATGATATCACCCTGCTGGAAGGTCAGGTCACCCTGCTCACTGCTTTCATATGTATACATGGCCACATACTCTGCAATGCCACACCAAAATCATATATTCAAAACAATTAAAAGAGGTACAAAGAAAGAGAAAGTGATAAAACTCATGAGCATATATATATATATATATATATATATATATATATATATATATATATATATATATATATATATATATATATATATATATATATATATATTGTATATACATACATACATACAGGGTTAGGAGGGTTACTTTTGAAATGTATTCCACAACAGATTACAGAATACATGCTGCAAAATGTAATTTGTAACGTATTCCATTAGATTACACCAGATCAGTAACAAATTTTAAATACTTTGATTTTTTCACTTGTTTTGACCATAAACACTCTGATCAAACTGATCTTGTTTTAAGGATTTTTAGATATTTTTACAGGAAACAAAACAAAAATTATTATAAAGAATAAAAATTTTGCCCTAATATCAAAGGTCTGACTAGAAAAAAAAGAAATTATGTTCCTACTTAAATTTTCTTGATAAAAAAATATGAACGTGTCTGGTAAAATGGGCATGTAAAATGGCTAGAAATAGCATTTTAGCTTAGCATAAATCTGACAATTTACACAAGGTTTATTTCTATTTCTTCTGCTCCAAACATACTTCAAACTTCTCTGTCTGCTCGTATAAATGTAACACATCATAAGAAAGTGTTTCACTGCTGTTCAAATGCACTTTGGATCACATCATTTATATGGATAAATGTTTTCCATCTGAATGGACGAAATATTAAATGAAACAAATGACAATAAAATGAAAAGTAATCTCTACAGTAATAAAAATACTTTTTGAATGTAACTGTATTCTAATTACCAATTATTTGAATTGTAACTGTAGTGGAATACAGTTACTTATATTTTGTATTTTAAATACGTAATCCTGTTACATGCATTTCGTTACTCCCCAAACCTGTAAATATATATATATATATATATACACGAGTGTGTGTTAATATGTGGTGTTTGTGTGATTTCCCACCTTCCCCGAGATCTGTGGGTTTGTTTGGAGAGGGGCTGGGTCTCTTAACACTGGGAGGGCTTTCTGAGGAGCCAGACTCAATACTGAAACATAACAACAGCATTCACAAGCTTAATGTCAAAATCTGAGCTAAATATCAATTTATACAATAATAATCCTACGGGCTAAATATTAAAACAGCAAACAGAACCATAAAATTCTAATTTGATTAGAATAGTGATTATAAAGGTTCTGCACAGCCTAATTACATTTTTTTTTTATATAGGGTTAGGATTGTATACAATCAGTTTTGGCACAAAAAACAATGGACAATATTCATAGGGGATTATTTTCACTTCACTGATGAATTTTCTTGTCTTTCCTATTTTCGTTTGATATGCAACTCCACTCTCAGTTCCACCCCATCCTGCTATTGATCCATCCGTCACTAATACACACCTCATAGATTTCCGGACAGGCCCAGAGATGAGTTTGACGTACGATTTGGGGAACCAGCCTCTCTGCCCCTGGACCTCCCCGAACCACCACATATCCTGCTGCTCCAGTACGGTGATCACATCGCTCTTGTTGAAGTTCAAGTGATTGTCCTTCTTTGCTCTCCACGGGTACAAAGACTGCGCCTGTAGACCCTCCACCTTCTCACCCTGAAAAAGAGATGGAGTACACTAATTGAAATCAATAATGTAAAAAAGCTAATGTAGAAAACACTAAGGGCTAATAAAATTACATTTAATATTTCTACAAGCCGTGAGCGTATTCCCGTGTAAACCTCAGAGCATGATTCAGCAGTTTACAAACTGTATGTGAGGGGTCGGCAAACTAAGGGGTAATCACTGGCACACCAGCAAAGGCGAGAGAGGACTAGACCATTTTAATCATATGACTTCCGCACCTGCATTCCAATCTATAGGTGTGATTCACCGAAAAGGACAAAATAGTTGAGCTGCTTGTGATGCGCGAATGGCTTGCACACGCAGCATGAGCCTCGTCACACTTTAATAGTGTTTAGCCTCCCATTCAGCTGATGAAAACACTCTGCATGATCATGAGGAAGGATTATATCAAGATGTAGACTGGAATGCAGGTGTGAAAAACATCAAATAAATAAAAAAGCCTGCTGCTCTCTCGCTGATGCTTGCGTGCTATTGATTACATGATTACAATGACATAATATAAGAAATATATAAGATTCCACACAATTTTGTGATCAGTAATCAAATAAGCCAATTTGTGACATTAACTGTGTTAACTCATTTTGTACAAAAGGACAGGTTTCCTTTCATTAAAGCACTTTCACAAGATGCTCTGTGAAAATTCACATGCAGGATCATGAGTATATAATAATCATTGGGTTTTGCACAACATTTTCACTCAAACTGTTATGCTTGTATCATTTGTAATTAAAAATAAATGATTCAATTAGAAAAATGCAAAATAGAAACATTTTCACAAGTGGAAAACTGCATACATTTGCATGTTTCAGCACAGCCATTGACCAGGAAAATAAAAAATGGCACTCCATGTCAAAAAGGTTGCCGACCCCTGCTGCATTGTATTAAAGTGAGAGCAAGATGCTTTGTGGAAAAAATTAATTTTTGAGTAATTTTTTTGCCTATGAATGTTTCCTCTGCTTTTTGAGAAAAGATCCTCAAGAGTTCTCAACAACTACTGTCTGATCAAGTTGAAAACTGTTTTTTTTTTTTTTCAAATGGTGATTCTTGACAATCTCTTAGGGATTTTTTATTTTTGTAACTGCTCTACAGCAGTGACACCTGTACAGTAAGTAGGATCCAGGGGGTGCACAAAAACAATTGGAATTTGCTTTGTTACAAAATGTTTGACATAAGAAAAACATAAGAGATTTTCAGATCAATTACGATCTTCAATGTAATGTAAATGACTAAATGAAGCATCTCCATATCAGTTCGGTACTGCTTAAGTGCCTGTTCAAAATATCAATGTAAATCAGGAATGGGCAACTAGTGGCCCGCCAGACAATATTAGACTGAGGATTGATTTTAGTACATTTAAAAAAGAATCATGTGAAGATTGCGCTCAGGCTAGGATGTAATTTCTGCTATCAACCTGAAGAGTCAGATTGTTCTAAACAGTTTATGTTTGCCAAAATGAGTAATAAAAACTTCAGTATCTTGCCCAACACTTCGGCATGTGGAGTCACGTGGGCCGGGAATCGAACCGCTAACTCCGCTAACCACCTGAACCACAGCCGCCCGTGTGATAATAGTTGGATTTTGGAGGTGGGGTTAAAACAAGATCATTGTTGGTAATGTGCAGACAATACAAATGAGACATTGAATTTTCTTGATAATATGTATTGTAGAAATGAAATTGCTTGTCAACTGAACATGAATTTGTTGATTTAAATGTTATATTGTACTGTATCATACAATGTATACAATCCCCCTCCACATAGATTACCCATATTTAATTATAAGCATAAGTCTGTTCTATTTGTGCAATTAACGGCACATTTTGCCTGACTGTGTTTTTGTTGCATTTGATAAACGTCATAATCACATCAGGGATGTTACAATATTAATGAAACGCATTTCTCATAAGGATAGTTCAAGCATAACATTTTAAAAAACATTTAAAAATGTATATGAACACATATAGTGTTTAGTTTAGGTGCTTCGAGTTGCCACTATTACTTGTCCACCATTAAACCATTTTTAATCCCCTTTATGCTTCCACTGGTTAATTTTAAATAAGCCGGCAGTGTGACAAATTCATTTTTAAAATAGTTTTTAAATATTACATGCAGCCTCTCAATTGAACAGGTCATAAAAAAAACTTCAAACAATTACCAAAATGTTGTTTAAACAAGGTTGGAGTATAGCATGTCACACCACAAGACTTGTTAACAACCCTTATAAGCTCTAAAAGACAAATTCAAATGTCTATCAGTGGTAATCAAACTGGATGCCACAAATGCAGCACATAGATATTAGGTTAAAAAGAACCCAAAATATTGCTTTAATAATTTCTTTAGAACTTATCAACCTAAATCTCATGTGATGTTAAAAACTACAAATCAAAAAATAGCTTAAAAGTGAATTTGGGGAAAGAGCAAGTATTCGAAAGAATAATCACACAAATACCTGTCCGAGTACAGGTGAGGGTGAGGAGCCAGAGAGAGTGGCAGGGGTGAAAGCAGAGCGCTGTCTCATCTGCCCTCCGCTGGGCACAGACAGGGATGGCTGTGAGGGTTGAGTGGGCTGAGTCGGCCACGTGTCCCACCCGTCGCTGTCCTGCTTCTCCACAGCAGAGTTAGACGGCCAGCTGAATAAATTTAAATTATCCATTTAATCAATGCAAAGTCTTTGCAAGTACACAAAAATGTTTTTTTTTTTTTTAATGTATAACTACATTTAAATGCAGATTTGCAAGCAAGTGAAGGGGAAAAAATATCAATAACCAATCAAAGAAACAAATATGTGCATAATTTCAGTAAACTTACGTAGTGCTGAAATCTGCCCAGTTACTGGATGTTGAAGACGAGGACGAGGCGGGGCCTGGAGGGGCTGTGGCTGAAGAGGGAGGGGCTATTGATGGAGGCTCTGTGGAGATTGGCTGAATGGGTGAAGCAGTAGTCGACAAGGGTGTGGCTGTCAAATGGGAGCTCAATTTAGGGGTGGAGCTAGAAGCGGCACTGGCCCTCAGACTAAGAGGAACATCAGATTCAGGGATTTTCTCTGCATAATTGGCAGGGAACCACCCAGTCTTCCCTTTGATCTCTCCTCCTAACCATCCAGGTTCACCTGTCTGAGATTCGTCCACCTGATAAGAAAAACACAGATGGAGAATGTAAATTAGAAACATAGAACATGAAAGCACACAAAGCAGAATGATTTCTGAATGATGAAGAATTATGTAATCTAAAACAACCACAACAGCTTCACTGTGAGTTTGAACAGTAAAACATACCCCTTTGTACACAATGGAGGAAAGCATACAAACACACAAATCAGAATACACAGTGCACAATCACTTTGTATGGTTTTAACATGGACTCATTTAGTTGCTGTGATTCAGAAAATGGGTTGTACACCGATCAGCCACAACATTAAAACCACCTGCTTAATATTTTGTAGGTCCCCTTTGTGCTGCCAAAACAGCGCCATTCCGCATCTCAGAATAGCATTCTGAT